>NC_088395.1:64087348-64390378 GCF_037993035.2 Macaca fascicularis | reverse complement strand
TTTTTCACCATAGCCCTCTATGGGCTTCCAAATATCACTTGCCAATGCCACAAGAACTGTCTTAGCGAAAGACTTCTTGAGGGGGAAGCTGTAACTCTGTGAGATGATTTCACAGAACACAAAGAAGTTTCTCAGAAAGCTTCTTTCTCTTTGTTATCGGAGGATATTTCCTTTGGCCCTATAGTCTTCAAAGGGATCCGAAATATCTGTTCTCATATTCCAGAGAAATAAGGCTAGCAAAGAGATCCACGAAATACAGATGTAACTCTGTGAGATGAATTAACAGAACACTAAGCAGTTTCTCAGAAAGCTTCTTTCCAGATTTCATCTGCGGATATTTCCTTTTTCACCATAGCCCTCTATGGGCTTCCAAATATCACTTTGCCAATTCCACAAGAACTGTCTTAGCGAAAGGCTTCTTGAGGGGAAAGCTGTAACTCTGTGAGATGATTTCACAGAACAGAAAGAAGTTTCTCAGAAAGCTTCTTTCTCTTTGTTATCGGAGGATATTTCCTTTGGCCCTATAATCTTCAAAGGGATCCGAAATATCTGTTCTCAGATTCCACAGAAATAAGGCTAGCAAAGAGATCCACGAAATACAGATGTAACTCTGTGAGATGAATTAACAGAACACTAAGGAGTTTCTCAGAAAGCTTCTTTCGAGATTTCATCTGAGGATATTTCCTTTTTTACCATAGCCCTATATGGGCTTCCAAATATCACTTTGCCAATTCAACAAGAACTGTTTTAGCGAAAGGCTTCTTGAGGGGAAAGCTGTAACTCTGTGAGATGATTTCACAGAACACAAAGAAGTTTCTCAGAAAGCTTCTTTCTCTTTGTTATCGGAGGATATTTCCTTTGGCCCTATAGTCTTCAAAGGGATCCGAAATATCTGTTCTCAGATTCCACAGAAATAAGGCTAACAAAGAGATCCACGAAATACAGATGTAGCTCTGTGTGTGGAAGTCACTCATCACAGAGCAGTTTCTCAGAAAGCTTCTTTCCAGATTTCATCTGAGGATATTTCCTTTTTCACCATAGCCCTCTATGGGCTTCCAAATGTCATCCTGCCAATTCCACAAGAACTGTCTTAGCGAAAGGCTTCTTGAGGGGAAAGCTGTAACTCTGTGAGATGATTTCACAGAACACAAAGTAGTTTCTCAGAAAATTTCTTTCTCTTTGTTATCGGAGTATATTTCCTTTGACCCTATAGTCTTCAAAGGGATCCGAAATATCTGTTCTCAGATTCCACAGAAATAAGGCTAGCGAAGAGATTCTAGAAATACAGATGTAACTCTGTGAGATGAATTAACATAACACTAAGCAGTTTCTCAGAAAGCTTCTTTCCAGATTTCATCTGAGGATATTTCCTTTTTCACCATAGCCCTCTATGGGCTTCCAAACGTCACTTTGCCAATTCCACAAGAACTGTCTTAGCGAAAGGCTTCTTGAGGGCAAAGCTGTAACTCTGTGAGATGATTTCACAGAACACAAAGTAGTTTCTCAGAAAGCTTCTTTCTCTTTGTTATCGGAGGATATTTCCTTTGGCCCTATAGTCTTCAAAGGGATCCGAAATATCTGTTCTCAGATTCCACAGAAATAAGGCTAGCAAAGAGATCCACGAAATGCAGATGTAACTCTGTGAGATGAATTAACAGAACACTAAGCAGTTTCTCAGAAAGCTTCTTTCCTGATTTCATCTGAGGATATTTCCTTTTTCACCTTAGCCCTCTATGGGCTTCCAAATATCACTTTGCCAATTCCACAAGAGCTGTCTTAGCGAAAGGCTTCTTGAGGGGAAAGCTGTAACTCTCTGAGATGATTTCACAGAACACAAAGAAGTTTCTCAGAAAGCATCTTTCTCTCTTTTATAAGAGGATATTTCCTTTGGCCCTATAGTCTTCAAACGGAACCAAAATATCTATTCTCAGATTTCTCAGAAATAAGGCTAGCAAAGAGATCCACGAAATAGAGATGTAACTCTGTGAGATGAATTAACAGAACACTAAGCAGTTTCTCAGAAAGCTTCTTTCTCTTTGTTATCGGAGGATATTTCCTTTGACCCTACTGTATTCAAAGGGATCCGAAATATCTGTTCTCAGATTCCACAGAAATAAGGCTAGCAAAGAGATCCACGAAACACAGATGTAACTCTGTCAGTGGAAGTCACACTTCACAGGGCAGGTTCTCAGAAAGCTTCTTTCCAGATTTCATCTGCGGATATTTCCTTTTTCACCATAGCCCTCTATGGGCTTCCGAATATCACTTTGACAATTCCACAAGAACTGTCTTAGCGAAAGGCTTCTTTAGGGGAAAGCTGTAACTCTGTGAGATGATTTCAAAGAACACAAGGAAGGTTCTCATTAAGCTTCTTTCTCTTTGTTATCGGTGGATAATTCCTTTGGCCCTATAATCTTCAAAGGGATCTGAAATATCTGTTCTCAGAATCCACAGAAATAAGGCTAGCAAAGAGATCCACGAAATACAGATGTAACTCTGTGAGATGAATTAACAGAACACTAAGCAGTTTCTCAGAAAGCTTCTTTCCAGATTTCATCTGAGGATATTTCCTTTTTCACCATAGCCCTCTATGGGCTTCCAAATATCACTTTGCCAATTCCACAAGAACTGTCTTAGCGAAAGGCTTCTTGAGGGGAAAGCTGTAACTCTGTGAGATGATTTCACAGAACACAAAGAAGTTTCTCAGAAAGCTTCTTTCTCTTTGTTATCGGAGGATATTTCCTTTGACCCTATAGTCTTCAAAGGTATCCGAAATATCTGTTCTTATATTCCACAGAAATAAGGCTAGCAAAGAGATCCACGAAATACAGATGTAACTCTGTGAGATGAATTAACAGAACACTAAGAAGTTTCTCAGAAAGCTTCTTTCAAGATTTCATCGGAGGATATTTCCTTTGGCCCTATAGTCTTCAAAGGGATCCGCAATATCTGTTCTCAGATTCCACAGAAATAAGGCTAGCAAAGAGATCCACGAAATACAGATGTAACTCTGTGAGATGAATTAACAGAACACTAAGCAGTTTCTCAGAAAGCTTCTTTCCAGATTTCATCGGAGGATATTTCCTTTTTCACCATAGCCCACTATGGGCTTCCAAATATCTCTTTGCCAATTCCAGAAGAACTGTCTTAGCGAAAGGCTTTTGAGGGGAAAGCTGTAACTCTGTGAGATGATTTCACAGAACACAAAGAAGTTTCTCAGAAAGCTGCTTTCTCTTTGTTATCGGAGGATATTTCCTTTGGCCCTATAGTCTTCAAAGGGATCCGAAATATCTGTTCTCAGATTCCACAGAAATAAGGCTAGCAAAGAGATCCACGAAATACAGATGTAACTCTGTGAGATGAATTAACAGAACACTAAGGAGTTTCTCAAAAAGCTTCTTTCGAGATTTCATCTGAGGATATTTCCTTTTTTACCATAGCCCTCTATGGGCTTCCAAATATCACTTTGCCAATTCAACAAGAACTGTTTTAGCGAAAGGCTTCTTGAGGGGAAAGCTGTAACTCTGTGAGATGATTTCACAGAACACAAAGAATTTTCTCAGAAAGCTTCTTTCTCTTTGTTATCGGAGGATATTTCCTTTGGCCCTATAGTCTTCAAAGGGATCCGAAATACCTGTTCTCAGATTCCACAGAAATAAGGCTAGCAAAGAGATCCACGAAATGCAGATGTAACTCTGTGAGATGAATTAACAGAACACTAAGCAGTTTCTCAGAAAGCTTCTTTCCAGATTTCATCTGAGAATATTTCCTTTTTCACCGTAGCCTTCTATGGGCTTCCAAATATCACTTTGCCAATTCCACAAGAACTGTCTTAGCGAAAGACTTCTTGAGGGGGAAGCTGTAACTCTGTGAGATGATTTCACAGAACACAAAGAAGTTTCTCAGAAAGCTTCTTTCTCTTTGTTATCGGAGGATATTTCCTTTGCCCTATAGTCTTCAAAGGGATCCGAAATATCTGCTCTCATATTCCACAGAAATAAGGCTAGCAAAGAGATCCACGAAATACAGATGTAACTCTGTGAGATGAATTAACAGAACACTAAGCAGTTTCTCAGAAAGCTTCTTTCCAGATTTCATCTGCGGATATTTCCTTTTTCGCCATAGCCCACTCTGGGCTTCCAAATCACTTTGCCAATTCCACAAGAACTGTCTTAGCGAAAGGCTTCTTGAGGGGAAAACTGTAACTCTGTGAGATGATTTCACAGAACACAAAGAAGTTTCTCAGAAAGCTTCTTTCTGTTTGTTATCGGAGGATATTTCCTTTGGCCCTATAATCTTCAAAGGGATCCGAAATATCTGTTCTCAGATTCCACAGAAATAAGGCTAGCAAAGAGAGCCACGAAATACAGATGTAACTCTGTCAGTGGAAGTCACACATCACAGAGCAGGTTCTCAGAAAGCTTCTTTCCAGATTTCATCTGAGGATATTTCCTTTTTCACCATAGCCATCTATGTGCTTCCGAATATCACTTTGCCAATTCCACAAGAACTGTCTTAGCGAAAGGCTTCTTGAGGGGAAAGCTGTAACTCTGTGAGATGATTTCAGAGAACACAAAGAAGTTTCTCAGTAAGCTTCTTTCTCTTTGTTATCGGAGGATATTTCCTTTGGCCCTATAGTCTTCAAAGGGATCCGAAATATCTGTTCTCAGATTCCACAGAAATAAGGCTAGCAAAGAGATCCACGACATACAGATGTAACTCTGTGAGATGAATTAACAGAACACTAAGCAGTTTCTCAGAAAGCTTCTTTCCAGATTTCATCTGAGGATATTTCCTTTTTCACCATAGCCCTCTATGGGCTTCCAAATATTACTTTGCCAATTCCACAAAAACTGTCTTAGGGGAAGGCTTCTTGAGGGGAAAGCTGTAACTCTGTGAGATGATTTCACAGAACACAAAGAAGTTTCTCAGAAAGCTTCTTTCTCTTTGTTATCGGACGATATTTCCTTTGACCCTATAGTCTTCAAAGGGATCCGAAATATCTGTTCTCATATTCCACAGAAATAAGGCTAGCAAAGAGATCCAAGAAATACAGATGTAACTCTGTGAGATGAATTAACAGAACACTAAGCAGTTTCTCAGAAGGCTTCTTTCCAGGTTTCATCGGAGGATATTTCCTTTTTCACCATAGCCCTCTATGGGCTTCCAATTATCACTTGCCAATTCCGCAAGAACTGTCTTAGCGAAAGGCTTCATGAGGGGAAAGCTGTAACTCTGTGAGATGATTTCACAGAACACAAGGAAGTTTCTCAGAAAGCTTCTTTCTCTTTGTTATCGGAGGATATTTCCTTTGGCCCTATAATCTTCAAAGGGATCCGAAATATCTGTTCTCAGATTCCACAGAAATAAGGCTAGCAAAGAGATCCACGAAATACAGATGTAAATCTGTGAGATGAATTAACAGAACACTAAGGAGTTTCTCAGAAAGCTTCTTTAGAGATTTCATCTGAGGATATTTCCTTTTTCACCATAGCCCTCTATGGGCTTCCAAAAGTCACTTTGCCAATTCCACAAGAACTGTCTTAGCGAAAGGCTTCTTGAGGGGAAAGCTGTAACTCTGTGAGATGATTTCACAGAACACAAAGAAGTTTCTCAGAAAGCTTCTTTCTATTTGTTATCGGAGGATATTTCCTTTGGCCCTATAGTCTTCAAAGGGATCCGAAATATCTGTTCTCAGATTCCACAGATATAAGGCTAGCAAGGAGATCCACGACATACAGATGTAACTCTGTGAGTGGAAGTCACACATCACAGAGAAGTTTCTCAGAAAGCTTCTTTCCAGATTTAATCTGAGGATATTTCCTTTTTCACCATAGCCCTCTAAGGGCTTCCAAATATCACTTTGCCAATTCCACAAGAACTGTCTTAGCGAAAGGCTTCTTGAGGGGAAAGCTGTAACTCTGTGAGATGATTTCACGGAACACAAAGAAGTTTCTCAGAAAGCTTCTTTCTCTTTGTTATCTGAGGATATTTCCTTTGGCCCTATAGTCTTCAAAGGGATCCGAAATATCTGTTCTCAGATTCCACAGAAATAAGGCTAGCAAAGAGATCCACGAAATACAGATATAACGTTGTGATTGGAAGTCACACATCACAGAGAAGGTTCTCAGAAAGCTTCTTTCCAGATTTCATCTGAGGATATTTCCTTTTTCACCATAGCCCTCTATGGGCTTCCGAATATCACTTTACCAATTCCACAAGAACTGTCTTAGCAAAAGGCTTCTTGAGAGCAAAGCTGTAACTCTGTGAGATGATTTCACAGAAGACAAAGAAGTTTCTCAGTAAGCTTCTTTCTCTTTGTTATCGGAGGATATTTCCTTTCGCCCTATAGTCTTCAAGGGGATCCGAAATATCTGTTCTCAGATTCCACAGAAATAAGGCTAGCAAAGAGATACACGAAATACAGATGTAACTCTGTGAGATGAATTAACAGAACACTAAGCAGTTTCTCAGAAAGCTTCTTTACAGATTTCATCTGAGGATATTTCCTTTTTCACCACAGCCCTCTATGCGCTTCCAAATAACACTTTGCCAATTCCAAAAGAACTGTCTTAGCGAAAGGCTTCCTGAGGGGAAAGCTGTAACTTTGTGAGATGATTTCACAGAACACAAAGAAGTTTCTCAGAAAGCTTCTTTCTCTTTGTTATCGGAGGATATTTCCTTTGGCCTTATAGTCTTCAAAGGGATCCGCAATATCTGTTCTCAGATTCCACAGAAATAAGGCTAGCAAAGAGATCCACGAAATACAGATGTAACTCTGTGAGTGGAAGTCACACATCACAGAGCAGTTTCTCAGAAAACTTCTTTGCAGATTTCATCTGAGGATATTTCCTTTTTCAAAATAGCCCTCTATGGGCTTCCAAATATCACTTTTCCAATTCCACAAGAACTGTCTTAGCGAAAGGCTTCCTGAGGGGAAAGCTGTAACTTTGTGAGATGATTTCACAGAACACAAAGAAGTTTCTCAGAAAGCTTCTGTCTCTTTGTCATCGGAGGATATTTCCTTTGGCCCCATAGTCTTCAAAGGCATCCGAAATATCTGTTCTCAGATTAGACAGAAATAAGTCTAGCAAAGAGATCCACGAAATACAGATGTAACTCTGTGAGATGAATTAACAGAACACTAAGCAGTTTCTCAGAAAGCTTCTTTACAGATTTCATCGGAGGATATTTCCTTTTTCACCATAGCCCTCTATGGGCTTCCAAATATCACTTTGCCAATTCCACAAGAACTGTCTTAGCGAAAGGCTTCTTGAGGGGAAAGCTGTAACTCTGGGAGATGATTTCACAGAACACAAAGAAGGTTCTCAGAAAGCTTCTGTCTCTTTGTCATCGGAGGATATTTCCTTTGGCCCTATAGTCTTCAAAGGGATCCGAAATATCTGTTCTCCGATTCCACAGAAATAAGGCTAGCAAAGAGATCCACGAAATACAGATGTAACTCTGCGAGTGGAAGTCACACATCACAGAGCAGTTTCTCAGAAATCTTCTTTCCAGATTTCATCTGAGGATATTTCCTTTTTCACCATAGCCCTCTATGGGCTTCCAAATATCACTTTGCCAATTCCACAAGAACTGTCTTAGCGAAAGGCTTCTTGAGGGGAAAGCTGTAACTCTGTGAGATGCGTTCACAGAACACAAAGAAGTTTCTCAGTAAGCTTCTTTCTCTTTGTTGTAGGAGGATATTTCCTTTGGCCCTATAGTCTTCAAAGGGATCCGAAATATCTGTTCTCAGATTCCACAGAAATAAGGCTAGCAAAGAGATCCACGAAATACAGATGTAACTCTGTGCGATGAATTAACAGAACGCTAAGCAGTTTCTCAGAAAGCTTCTTTCCAGATTTCATCTGAGGATATTTCCTTTTTCACCATATCCCCCTATGGGCTTCCAAATATCACTTTGCCAATTCCACAAGAACTTTCTTAGCGAAAGCCTTCTTGAGGGGAAAGCTGTAACTCTGTGAGATGATTTCGCAGAACACCAAGAAGTTTCTCAGTAAGCTTCTTTCTCTTTGATAGCGGAGGATATTTCCTTTGGCCCTGAAGTCTTCAAAGGGATCCAAAATATCTGTTCTCAGATTCCACAGAAATAAGGCTAGCAAAGAGATCCACAAAATATAGATGTAACTCTGTGAGTGGAAGTCACACATCACAGAGCAGTTTCTCAGAAAGCTTCTTTCCAGATTTCATCTGAGGATATTTCCTTTTTCACCATAGCCCTCTATGGGCTTCCAAATATCACTTTGCCAATTCCACAAGAACTGTCTTAGCGAAAGGCTTCTTGAGGGGAAAGCTGTAACTCTGTGAGATGATTTCACAGAACACAAAGAAGTTTCTCAGAAAGCTTCTTTCTCTTTGTTATCGGAGGATATTTCCTTTGGCCCTATAGTCTTCAAAGGGATCCGAAATATCTGTTCTCAGATTCCACAGAAATAAGGCTAGCAAAGAGATCCACGAAATACAGATGTAACTCTGTGATTGGAAGTCACACATCACAGAGAAGGTTCTCAGAAAGCTTCTTTCCAGATTTCATCTGCGGATATTTCCTTTTTCACCATAGCCCTCTATGTGCTTCCGAATATCACTTTGCCAATTCCACAAGAACTGTCTTAGCGAAAGGCTTCTTGAGGGGAAAGCTGTAACTCTGTGAGATGATTTCACAGAAGACAAAGAAGTTTCTCAGTAAGCTTCTTTCTCTTTGTTATCGGAGGATATTTCCTTTCGCCCTATAGTCTTCGAGGGATCCGAAATATCTGTTCTCAGATTCCACAAAAATAAGGCTAGCAAAGAGATCCACGAAATACAGATGTAACTCTGTGAGATGAATTAACAGAACACAAAGCAGTTTCTCAGAAAGCATCTTTACAGATTTCATCTGAGGATATTTCCTTTTTCACCATAGCCCTCTATGGGCTTCCAAATATCACTTTGCCAGTTCCACAAGAACTGTCTTAGTGAAAGGCTTCTTGAGGGGAAAGCTGTAACTCTGTGAGATGATTTCACAGAACACAAAGAAGGTTCTCAGAAAGCTTCTGTCTCTTTGTCATCGGAGGATATTTCCTTTGGCCCTATAGTCTTCAAAGGGATCCGAAATATCTGTTCTCCGATTCCACAGAAATAAGGCTAGCAAAAGATCCACGAAATACAGATGTAACTCTGTGAGTGGAAGTCACACATCACAGAGCAGTTTCTCAGAAATCTTCTTTCCAGATTTCATCTGAGGATATTTCCTTTTTCACCATAGCCCTCTATGGGCTTCCAAATATCACTTTGCCAATTCCACAAGAACTGTCTTAGCGAAAGTCTTCTTGAGGGGAAAGCTGTAACTCTGTGAGATGCGTTCACAGATCACAAAGAAGTATCTCAGTAAGCTTCTTTCTCTTTGTTATAGGAGGATATTTCCTTTGGCCCTATAGTCTTCAAAGGGATCCGAAATATCTGTTCTCAGATTCCACAGAAATAAGGCTAGCAAAGAGATCCACGAAATACAGATGTAACTCTGTGCGATGAATTAACAGAACACTAAGCAGTTTCGCAGAAAGCTTCTTTCCAGATTTCATCTGAGGATATTTCCTTTTTCACCATATCCCCCTATGGGCTTCCAAACATCACTTTGCCAATTCCACAAGAACTTTCTTAGCGAAAGGCTTCTTGAGGGGAAAGCTGTAACTCTGTGAGATGATTTCGCAGAACACAAAGAAGTTTCTCGGTAAGCTTCTTTCTCGTTGATGGCGGAGGATATTTCCTTTGGCCCTGAAGTCTTCAAAGGGATCCAAAATATCTGTTCTCAGATTCCACAGAAATAAGGCTAGCAAAGAGATCCACGAAATACAGATGTAACTCTGTGAGTGGAAGTCACACATCACAGAGCAGTTTCTCAGAAAGCTTCTTTCCAGATTTCATCTGAGGATATTTCCTTTTTCACCATAGCCCTCTAGGGGCTTCCAAATATCACTTTGCCAATTCCACAAGAACTGTCTTAGCGAAAGGCTTCTTGAGGGGAAAGCTGTAACTCTGTGAGATGATTTCACAGAACACAAAGAAGTTTCTCAGAAAGCTTCTTTCTCTTTGTTATCGGAGGATATTTCCTTTGGCCCTATAGTCTTCAAAGGGATCCGAAATATCTGTTCTCATATTCCACAGAAATAAGGCTAGAAAAGAGATCCACGGAATACAGATGTAATTCTGTGAGATGAATTAACCGAACACTAAGCAGTTTCTCAGAAAGCTTCTTTCCAGATTTCATCGGAGGATATTTCCTTTTTCACCATAGCCCTCTACGGGCTTCCAAATAACACTTTGCCAATACGACATGCACTGTCTTATTGAAAGGCTTCTTGAGGGGAAAGCTGTATCTCTGTGAGATGATTTCACAGAACACAAAGAAGTTTCTCAGAAAGCTTCTTTCTCTTTGTTATCGGAGGATATTTCCTTTGGCCCTATAGTCTTCAAAGGGATCCGAAATATCTGTTCTCAGATTCCACAGAAATAAGGCTAGCAAGGAGATCCACGAAATACAGATGTAACTCTGTGAGTGGAAGTCACACACCACAGAGTAGTTTCTCAGAAAGCTTCTTTCCAGATTTCATCTGAGGATATTTCCTTTTTCACCGTAGCCCTCTATGGGCTTCCAAATATCACTTTGCCCATTCCACAAGAACTGTCTTAGCGAAAGGTTTCTTGAGGGGAAAGCTGTAACTCTGTGAGATGATTTCACAGAACACAAAGAAGTTTCTCAGAAAGCTTCTTTCTCTTTGTTATCGGAGGATATTTCCTTTGGCCCTATAATCTTCAAAGGGATCCGAAATATCTGTTCTCAGATTCCACAGAAATAAGGCTAGCAAAGAGTTCCAAGAAATACAGATGTAAGTCCGTGAGTGGAAGTCGCACATCACAGAGCATGTACTCAGAAAGCTTCTTTCCAGATTTCATCTGCGGATATTTCCTTTTTCACCATAGCCCTCTATGGGCTTCCAAATATCACTTTGCCAATTCCACAAGAACTGTCTTAGCGAAAGGCTTCTTGAGGGGAAAGCTGTAACTCTGTGAGATGATTTCACAGAACACAAAGAAGATTCTCAGTAAGCTTCTTTCTCTTTGTTATCGGAGGATATTTCCTTTGGCCCTATAGTCTTCAAAGGGATCCGAAATATCTGTTCTCAGATTCCACAGAAATAAGGCTAGCAAAGAGATGCACGAAATACAGATGCAACTCTGTGAGATGAGTTAACAGAATACTAAGCAGATTCTCAGAAAGCTTCTTTCCGTATTTCATGGAGGATATTTCCTTTTTCACCATAGCCCTCTATGGGCTTCCAAATATCACTTTGCCAATTCCAAAAGAACTGTCTTAGCGAAAGGCTTCTTGAGGGGAAAGCTGTAATTGTGTGAGATGATTTCACAGAACACAAAGAAGTTTCTCAGAAAGCTTCTTTCTCTTTGTTATCGGAGGATATTTCCATTGACCCTATAGTCTTTAAAGGGATCCGAAATATCTGTTCTCATATTCCACAGAAATAAGGCTAGCAAAGAGAACCACGAAATACAGATGTAACTCTGTGAGATGAATTAACAGAACACTAAGCAGTTTCTCAGAAAGCTTCTTTCCAGATTTCATCGGAGGATATTTCCTTTTTCACCATAGCCCTCTAAGGGATTCCAAATATCACTTTGCCAATACCACAAGCACTGTCTTATTTAAAGGCTTCTTGAGGGGAAAGCTGTAACTCTGTGAGATGATTTCACAGAACACAAAGAAGTTTTTCAGAAAGCTTCTTTCTCTTTGTTATCGGAGGATATTTCCTTTGGCCCTATAGTCTTCAAAGGGATCCGAAATATCTGTTCTCAGATTCCACAGAAATAAGGCTAGCAAAGAGATCCACGAAATACAGATGTAACGCTGTGATTGGAAGTCACACATCAAAGAGAAGGTTCTCAGAAAGCTTATTTCCAGATTTCATCTGCGGATATTTCCTTTTTCACCATAGCCCTCTATGTGCTTCCGAATATCACTTTACCAATTCCACAAGAACTGTCTTAGCGAAAGGCTTCTTAAGGGGAAAGCTGTAACTCTGTGAGATGATTTCACAGAAGACAAAGAAGTTTCTCAGTAAGCTTCTTTCTCTTTGTTATCGGAGGATATTTCCTTTGGCCCTATAGTCTTCAAAGGGATCCGAAATATCTGTTCTCAGATTCCACAGAAATAAGGCTAGCAAAGAGATCCACGAAATACAGATGTAACTCTGTGGTTGGAAATCACACATCACAGAGAAGGTTCTCAGAAAGCTTCTTTCCAGATTTCATCTGCGGATATTTCCTTTTTCACCATAGCCCTCTATGTGCTTCCGAATATCACTTTGCCAATTCCACAAGAACTGTCTTAGCGAAAGGCTTCTTGAGGGGAAAGCTGTAACTCTGTGAGATGATTTCACAGAACACAAAGAAGTTTCTCAGTGAGCTTCTTTCTCTTTGTTATCGGAGGATATTTCCTTTGGCCCTATAGTCTTAAAAGGGATCCGAAATATCTGTTCTCAGATTCCACAGAAATAAGGCTAGGAAAGAGATCCACGAAATGCAGATGTAACTCTGTGAGATGAAGTAACAGAACAATAAGCAGTTTCTCAGGAAGCTTCTTTCCAGATTTCATCTGAGGATATTTCCTTTTTCACCATAGCCCTCTATGGGCCTCCAAATAACACTTTTCCAATTCCACAAGAACTGTCTTAGCGAAAGGCTTCTTGAGGGGAAAGCTGTAACTCTGTGAGATGATTTCACAGAACACAAAGAAGTTTCTCAGAAAGCTTCTGTCTCTTTGTTATCGGAGGATATTTCCTTTGGCCCTATAGTCTCAAAGGGATCCGAAATATCTGTTCTCAGATTCCACAGAAATAAGGCTAGCAAAGAGATCCACGAAATACAGATGTAACTCTGTGATTGGAAGTCACACATCATAGAGAAGGTTCTCAGAAAGCTTCTTTCCAGATTTCATCTGCGGATATTTCCTTTTTCACCATAGCCCTCTATGTGCTTCCGAATATCACTTTGCCAATTCCACAAGAACTGTCTTAGCGAAAGGCTTCCTGAGGGGAAAGCTGTAACTCTGTGAGATGATTTCACAGAAGACAAAGAAGTTTCTCAGTAAGCTTCTTTCTCTTTGTTATCGGAGGATATTTCCTTTCGCCCTATACTCTTCAAAGGGATCCGAAATATCTGTTATCAGATTCCACAGAAATAAGGCTAGCAAAGAGATCCACGAAATACAGATGTAACTCTGTGAGATGAATTAAGAGAACACTAAGCAGTTTCTCAGAAAGCTTCTTTCCAGATTTCATCTGAGGATATTTCCTTTTTCACCATATCCCCCTATGGGCTTCCAAATATCACTTTGCCAATTCCACAAGAACTGTCTTAGCGAAAGGCTTCTTGAGGGAAAAGCTGTAACTCTGTGAGATGATTTCGCAAACACAAAGAAGTTTCTCAGTAAGCTTCTTTCTCTTTGATAGCGGAGGATATTTCCTTTGGCCCTATAGTCTTCAAAGGGATCCAAAATATCTGTTCTCAGATTCCACAGAAATAAGGCTAGCAAAGAGATCCACGAAATACAGATGTAACTCTGTGAAATGAATTAACAGAACACTAACCAGTTTCTCAGAAAGCTTCTTTCCAGATTTCATCTGAGGATATTTCCTTTTTCACCATAGCCCTCTATGGGCTTCCAAATATCACTTTGCCAATTCCACAAGAACTGTCTTAGCGAAAGGCTTCTTGAGGGGAAAGCTGTAACTCTGTGAGATGATTTCACAGAACACCAAGAAGTTTCTCAGAAAGCTTCTTTCTCTTTGTTATCGGAGGATATTTCCTTTGACCCTATAGTCTTCAAAGGGATCCGAAATATCTATTCTCATATTCCACAGAAATAAGGCTAGCAAAGAGATCCACGAAATACAGATGTAACGCTGTGATTGGAAGTCACACATCAAAGAGAAGGTTCTCAGAAAGCTTATTTCCAGATTTCATCTGCGGATATTTCCTTTTTCACCATAGCCCTCTATGTGCTTCCGAATATCACTTTACCAATTCCACAAGAACTGTCTTAGCGAAAGGCTTCTTGAGGGGAAAGCTATAACTCTGTGAGATGATTTCACAGAAGACAAAGAAGTTTCTCAGTAAGCTTCTTTCTCTTTGTTATCGGAGGATATTTCCTTTCGCCCTATAGTCTTCAAAGGGATCCGAAATATCTGTTCTCAGATTCCACAGAAATAAGGCTAGCAAAGAGATACACGAAATACAGATGTAACTCTGTGAGATGAATTAACAGAACACTAAGCAGTTTCTCAGAAAGCTTCTTTACAGATTTCATGTGACGATATTTCCTTTTTCACCACAGCCCTCTATGGTCTTCCAAATAACACTTTGCCAATTCCAAAAGAACTGTCTTAGCCAAAGGCTTCCTGAGGGGAAAGCTGTAACTTTGTGAGATGATTTCACAGAACACAAAGAAGTTTCTCAGAAAGCTTCTTTCTCTTTGTTATCGGAGGATATTTCCTTTGGCCTTATAGTCTTCAAAGGGATCCGCAATATCTGTTCTCAGATTCCACAGAAATAAGGCTAGGAAACAGATCCACGAAATACAGATGTAACTCTGTCAGTGGAAGTCACACATCACAGAACACGTTCTCAGAAAGCTTCTTTGCAGATTTCATCTGAGGATATTTCCTTTTTCATCCCAGCCCTCTATGGGCTTCCAAATATCACTTTGCCAATTCCACAAGAACTGTCTTAGCGAAAGGCTTCTTGAGGGGAAAGCTGTAACTCTGTGAGATGATTTCACAGAACACAAAGAAGTTTCTCAGTAAGCTTCTTTCTCTTTGTTATCGGAGGATATTTCCTTTGGCCCTATAGTCTTCAAAGGGATCCAAAATATCTGTTCTCAGATTCCACAGAAATAAGGCTAGCAAAGAGATGCACGAAATACAGATGTAACTCTGTGAGATGAATTAACAGAATACTAAGCAGATTCTCAGAAAGCTTCTTTCCAGATTTCATCTGAGGATATTTCCTTTTTCACCATAGCCCTCTATGGGCTTCCAAATATCACTTTGCCAATTCCACAAGAACTGTCTTAGCGAAAGGCTTCTTGAGGGGAAAGCTGTAACTCTGTGAGATGATTTCACAGAACACAAAGAAGTTTCTCAGAAAGCTTCCTTCTCTTTGTTATCGGAGGATATTTCCTTTGACCCTATAGTCTTTAAAGGGATCCGAAATATCTGTTCTCATATTCCACAGAAATAAGGCTAGCAAAGAGATCCACGAAATACAGATGTAACTCTGTGAGATGAATTAAGAGAACACTAAGCAGTTTCTCAGAAAGCTTCTTTCCAGATTTCATCGGAGGATAATTCCTTTTTCACCATAGCCCTCTAAGGGATTCCAAATATCACTTTGCCAATACCACAAGCACTGTCTTATTGAAAGGCTTCTTGAGGGGAAAGCTGTAACTCTGTGAGATGATTTCACAGAACACAAAGAAGTTTCTCAGAAAGCTTCTTTCTCTTTGTTATCGGAGGATATTTCCTTTGGCCCTATACTCTTCAAAGGGATCGGAAATATCTGTTCTCAGATTCCACAGAAATAAGGCTAGCAAAGAGATCCACGAAATACAGATGTAACTCTGTGAGTGGAAGTCACACACCACGGAGCAGTTTCTCAGAGAGCTTCTTTCCAGATTTCATCTGAGGATATTTCCTTTTTCACCATAGCCCTCTATGGGCTTCCAAATATCACTTTTCCAATTCCACAAGAACTGTCTTAGCGAAAGGCTTCTTGAGGGGAAAGCTGTAACTCTGTGAGATGATTTCACAGAACACAAAGAAGTTTCTCAGAAAGCTTCTTTCTCTTTGTTATCGTGGGATATTTCCTTTGGCCCTATAGTCTTCAAAGTGATCTGAAATATCTGTTCTCAGATTCCACAGAAATAAGGCTAGCAAAGAGATCCACGAAATACAGATGTAACTCTGTGATTGGAAATCACACATCACAGAGAAGGTTCTCAGAAAGCTTCTTTCCAGATTTCATCTGCGGATATTTCCTTTTTCACCATAGCCCTCTATTTGCTTCCGAATATCACTTTTCCAATTCCACAAGAACTGTCTTAGCGAAAGGCTTCTTGAGGGGAAAGCTGTAACTCTGTGAGATGATTTCACAGAAGACAAAGAAGTTTCTCAGTAAGCTTCTTTCTCTTTGTTATCGGAGGATATTTCCTTTGGCCCTATAGTCTTCAAAGGGATCCGAAATATCTGTTCTCAGATTCCAAAGAAATAAGGCTAGCAAAGAGATCCACGAAATACAGATGTAACTGTGTGAGATGAATTAACAGAACACTAAGCAGTTTCTCAGAAAGCTTCTTTCCAGATTTCATGTGAGGATATTTCCTTTTTCACCATAGCCCTCTATGGGCTTCCAAATATCACTTTGCCGATTCCACAAGAACTGTCTTAGCGAAAGGCTTCCTGAGGGGATAGCTGTAACCTGTGAGATGATTTCACAAAACACAAAGAAGTTTCTCAGAAAGCTTCTTTCTCTTTGTTATCGGAGGATATTTCCTTTGGCCCTATAGTCTTCAAAGCGATCTGAAATATCTGTTCTCAGATTCCACAGAAATAAGGCTAGCAAAGAGATGCACGAAATACAGATGTAACTCTGTGAGATGAATTAACAGAACACTTAGCCGTTTCTCAGAAAGCTTCTTTCCAGATTTCATCTGAGAATATTTCCTTTTTCACCATAGCCCTCTATGGGCTTCTAAATATCACTTTGCCAATTCCACAAGAACTGTCTTAGCGAAAGACTTCTTGAGGTGGAAGCTGTAACTCTGTGAGATGATTTCACAGAACACAAAGAAGTTTCTCAGAAAGCTTCTTTCTCTTTGTTATCGGAGGATATTTCCTTTGGCCCTATAGTCTTCAAAGGGATCCGAAATATCTGTTCTCAGATTCCACAGAAATAAGGCTAGGAAAGAGATCCACGAAATACAGATGTAACTCTGTCAGTGGAAGTCACACATCACAGAACAGGTTCTCAGAAAGCTTCTTTGCAGATTTCATCTGAGGATATTTCCTTTTTCATCACAGCCCTCTATGGGCTTCCAAATATCACTTTGCCAATTCCACAAGAACTGTCTTAGCGAAAGGCTCCTTGAGGGGAAAGCTGTAACTCTGTGAGATGATTTCACAGAACACAAAGAAGTTTCTCAGTAAGCTTCTTTCTCTTTGTTATCGGAGGATATTTCCTTTGGCCCTATAGTCTTCAAAGGGATCCAAAATATCTGTTCTCCGATTCCACAGAAATAAGGCTAGCAAAGAGATGCACGAAATACAGATGTAACTCTGTGAGATGAATTAACAGAATACTAAGCAGATTCTCAGAAAGCTTCTTTCCAGATTTCATCTGAGGATATTTCCTTTTTCACCATAGCCCTCTATGGGCTTCCAAATATCACTTTGCCAATTCCAGAAGAACTGTCTTAGCGAAAGGCTTCTTGAGGGGAAAGCTGTAACTCTGTGAGATGATTTCACAGAACACAAAGAAGTTTCTCAGAAAGCTTCTTTCTCTTTGTTATCGGAGGATATTTCCTGTGACCCTAGAGTCTTTAAAGGGATCCGAAATATCTGTTCTCATATTCCACAGAAATAAGGCTAGCAAAGTGATCCACGAAATACAGATGTAACTCTGTGAGATGAATTAAGAGAACACTAAGCAGTTTCTCAGAAAGCTTCTTTCCAGATTTCATCGGAGGATAATTCCTTTTTCATCATAGCCCTCTAAGGGATTCCAAATATCACTTTGCCAATACCACAAGCACTGTCTTATTGAAAGGCTTCTTGAGGGGAAAGCTGTAACTCTGTGAGATGATTTCACAGAACACAAAGAAGTTTCTCAGAAAGCTTCTTTCTCTTTGTTATCGGAGGATATTTCCTTTGGCCCTATACTCTTCAAAGGGATCGGAAATATCTGTTCTCAGATTCCACAGAAATAAGGCTAGCAAAGAGATCCACGAAATACATATGTAACTGTGTGAGATGAATTAACAGAACACTAAGCAGTTTCTCAGAAAGCTTCTTTCCAGATTTCATCTGAGGATATTTCCTTTTTCACCATAGCCCTCTATGGGCTTCCAAATATCACTTTGCCAATTCCACAAGAACTGTCTTAGCGAAAGGCTTCTTGAGGGGAAAGCTGTAACTCTGTGAGATGATTTCACAGAACACAAAGAAGATTCTCAGTAAGCTTCTTTCTCTTTGTTATCGGAGGATATTTCCTTTGGCCCTATAGTCTTCAAAGGGATCCGAAATATCTGTTCTCAGATTCCACAGAAATAAGGCTAGCAAAGAGATGCACGAAATACAGATGCAACTCTGTGAGATGAGTTAACAGAATACTAAGCAGATTCTCAGAAAGCTTCTTTCCGTATTTCATCGGAGGATATTTCCTTTTTCACCATAGCCCTCTATGGGCTTCCAAATATCACTTTGCCAATTCCAAAAGAACTGTCTTAGCGAAAGGCTTCTTGAGGGGAAAGCTGTAACTGTGTGAGATGATTTCACAGAACACAAAGAAGTTTCTCAGAAAGCTTCTTTCTCTTTGTTATCGGAGGATATTTCCATTGACCCTATAGTCTTTAAAGGGATCCGAAATATCTGTTCTCATATTCCACAGAAATAAGGCTAGCAAAGAGAACCACGAAATACAGATGTAACTCTGTGAGATGAATTAACAGAACACTAAGCAGTTTCTCAGAAAGCTTCTTTCCAGATTTCATCGGAGGATATTTCCTTTTTCACCATAGCCCTCTAAGGGATTCCAAATATCACTTTGCCAATACCACAAGCACTGTCTTATTTAAAGGCTTCTTGAGGGGAAAGCTGTAACTCTGTGAGATGATTTCACAGAACACAAAGAAGTTTTTCAGAAAGCTTCTTTCTCTTTGTTATCGGAGGATATTTCCTTTGGCCCTATAGTCTTCAAAGGGATCCGAAATATCTGTTCTCAGATTCCACAGAAATAAGGCTAGCAAAGAGATCCACGAAATACAGATGTAACTCTGTGAGTGGAAGTCACACACCACGGAGCAGTTTCTCAGAGAGCTTCTTTCCAGATTTCATCTGAGGATATTTCCTTTTTCACCATAGCCCTCTATGGGCTTCCAAATATCACTTTTCCAATTCCACAAGAACTGTCTTAGCGAAAGGCTTCTTGAAGGGAAAGCTGTAACTCTGTGAGATGATTTCACAGAACACAAAGAAGTTTCTCAGTAAGCTTCTTTCTCTTTGTTATCGGAGGATATTTCCTTTGGCCCTATAGTCTTCAAAGGGATCCGAAATATCTGTTCTCAGATTCCACAGAAATAAGGCTAGCAAAGAGATCCACGAAATACAGATGTAACTCTGTGATTGGAAGTCACACATCACAGAGAAGGTTCTCAGAAAGCTTCTTTCCAGATTTCATCTGCGGATATTTCCTTTTTCACCATAGCCCTCTATGTGCTTCCGAATATCGCTTTGCCAATTCCACAAGAACTGTCTTAGCGAAAGGCTTCTTGAGGGGAAATCTGTAACTCTGTGAGATGATTTCACAGAACAGAAAGAAGTTTCTCAGTAAGCTTCTTTCTCTTTGTTATCGGAGGATATTTACTTTGGCCCTATAGTCTTCAAAGGGATCCGAAATATCTGTTCTCAGATTCCACAGAAATAAGGCTAGCAAAGAGATCCACGAAATACAGATGTAACTCTGTGGTTGGAAATCACACATCACAGAGAAGGTTCTCAGAAAGCTTCTTTCCAGATTTCATCTGCGGATATTTCCTTTTTCACCATAGCCCTCTATGTGCTTACGAATATCACTTTGCCAATTCCACAAGAACTGTCTTAGCGAAAGGCTTCTTGAGGGGAAAGCTGTAACTCTGTGAGATGATTTCACAGAACACAAAGAAGTTTCTCAGTGAGCTTCTTTCTCTTTGTTATCGGAGGATATTTCCTTTGGCCCTATAGTCTTCAAAGGGATCCGAAATATCTGTTCTCAGATTCCACAGAAATAAGGCTAGCAAAGAGATCCACGAAATGCAGATGTAACTCTGTGAGATGAATTAACAGAACAATAAGCAGTTTCTCAGGAAGCTTCTTTCCAGATTTCATCTGAGGATATTTCCTTTTTCACCATAGCCCTCTATGGGCCTCCAAATAACACTTTTCCAATTCCACAATAACTGTCTTAGCGAAAGGCTTCTTGAGGGGAAAGCTGTAACTCTGTGAGATGATTTCACAGAACACAAAGAAGTTTCTCAGAAAGCTTCTGTCTCTTTCTCATCGGAGGATATTTCCTTTGGCCCTATAGTCTTCAAAGACATCCGAAATATCTGTTCTCAGATTCCACAGAAATAAGGCTAGCAAAGAGATCCACGAAATACAGATGTAACTCTGTGAGTGGAAGTCACACATCACAGAGCAGTTTCTCAGAAATCTTCTTTACAGATTTCATCTGAGGATATTTCCTTTTTCACCATAGCCCTCTATGGGCTTCCAAATATCACTTTGCCAATTCCACAAGAACTGTCTTAGCGAAAGGCTTCTCGAGGGGAAAGCTGTAACTCTGTGAGATGATTTCACAGAACACAAAGAAGTTTCTCAGAAAGCTTCTTTCTCTTTGTTATCGGAGGATATTTCCTTTGGCCCTATAGTCTCAAAGGGATCCGAAATATCTGTTCTCAGATTCCACAGAAATAAGGCTAGCAAAGAGATCCACGAAATACAGATGTAACTCTGTGATTGGAAGTCACACATCACAGAGAAGGTTCTCAGAAAGCTTCTTTCCAGATTTCATCTGCGGATATTTCCTTTTTCACCACAGCCCTCTATGTGCTTCCGAATATCACTTTGCCAATTCCACAAGAACTGTCTTAGCGAAAGGCTTCTTGAGGGGAAAGCTGTAACTCTGTGAGATGATTTCACAGAAGACAAAGAAGTTTCTCAGTAAGCTTCTTTCTCTTTGTTATCGGAGGATATTTCCTTTCGCCCTATACTCTTCAAAGGGATCCGAAATATCTGTTATCAGATTCCACAGAAATAAGGCTAGCAAAGAGATCCACGAAATACAGATGTAACTCTGTGAGATGAATTAAGAGAACACTAAGCAGTTTCTCAGAAAGCTTCTTTCCAGATTTCATCTGAGGATATTTCCTTTTTCACCATATCCCCCTATGGGCTTCCAAATATCACTTTGCCAATTCCACAAGAACTGTCTTAGCGAAAGGCTTCTTGAGGGAAAAGCTGTAACTCTGTGAGATGATTTCGCAAACACAAAGAAGTTTCTCAGTAAGCTTCTTTCTCTTTGATAGCGGAGGATATTTCCTTTGGCCCTATAGTCTTCAAAGGGATCCAAAATATCTGTTCTCAGATTCCACAGAAATAAGGCTAGCAAAGAGATCCACGAAATACAGATGTAACTCTGTGAAATGAATTAACAGAACACTAACCAGTTTCTCAGAAAGCTTCTTTGCAGATTTCATCTGAGGATATTTCCTTTTTCACCATAGCCCTCTATGGGCTTCCAAATATCACTTTGCCAATTCCACAAGAACTGTCTTAGCGAAAGGCTTCTTGAGGGGAAAGCTGTAACTCTGTGAGATGATTTCACAGAACACCAAGAAGTTTCTCAGAAAGCTTCTTTCTCTTTGTTATCGGAGGATATTTCCTTTGACCCTATAGTCTTCAAAGGGATCCGAAATATCTATTCTCATATTCCACAGAAATAAGGCTAGCAAAGAGATCCACGAAATACAGATGTAACGCTGTGATTGGAAGTCACACATCAAAGAGAAGGTTCTCAGAAAGCTTATTTCCAGATTTCATCTGCGGATATTTCCTTTTTCACCATAGCCCTCTATGTGCTTCCGAATATCACTTTACCAATTCCACAAGAACTGTCTTAGCGAAAGGCTTCTTGAGGGGAAAGCTGTAACTCTGTGAGATGATTTCACAGAAGACAAAGAAGTTTCTCAGTAAGCTTCTTTCTCTTTGTTATCGGAGGATATTTCCTTTCGCCCTATAGTCTTCAAAGGGATCCGAAATATCTGTTCTCAGATTCCACAGAAATAAGGCTAGCAAAGAGATACACGAAATACAGATGTAACTCTGTGAGATAAATTAACAGAACACTAAGCAGTTTCTCAGAAAGCTTCTTTACAGATTTCATGTGAGGATATTTCCTTTTTCACCACAGCCCTCTATGGTCTTCCAAATAACGCTTTGCCAATTCCAAAAGAACTGTCTTAGCCAAAGGCTTCCTGAGGGGAAAGCTGTAACTTTGTGAGATGATTTCACAGAACACAAAGAAGTTTCTCAGAAAGCTTCTTTCTCTTTGTTATCGGAGGATATTTCCTTTGGCCTTATAGTCTTCAAAGGGATCCGCAATATCTGTTCTCAGATTCCACAGAAATAAGGCTAGGAAACAGATCCACGAAATACAGATGTAACTCTGTCAGTGGAAGTCACACATCACAGAACACGTTCTCAGAAAGCTTCTTTGCAGATTTCATCTGAGGATATTTCCTTTTTCATCCCAGCCCTCTATGGGCTTCCAAATATCACTTTGCCAATTCCACAAGAACTGTCTTAGCGCAAGGCTTCTTGAGGGGAAAGCTGTAACTCTGTGAGATGATTTCACAGAACACAAAGAAGTTTCTCAGTAAGCTTCTTTCTCTTTGTTATCGGAGGATATTTCCTTTGGCCCTATAGTCTTCAAAGGGATCCAAAATATCTGTTCTCAGATTCCACAGAAATAAGGCTAGCAAAGAGATGCACGAAATACAGATGTAACTCTGTGAGATGAATTAACAGAATACTAAGCAGATTCTCAGAAAGCTTCTTTCCAGATTTCATCTGAGGATATTTCCTTTTTCACCATAGCCCTCTATGGGCTTCCAAATATCACTTTGCCAATTCCACAAGAACTGTCTTAGCGAAAGGCTTCTTGAGGGGAAAGCTGTAACTCTGTGAGATGATTTCACAGAACACAAAGAAGTTTCTCAGAAAGCTTCCTTCTCTTTGTTATCGGAGGATATTTCCTTTGACCCTATAGTCTTTAAAGGGATCCGAAATATCTGTTCTCATATTCCACAGAAATAAGGCTAGCAAAGAGATCCACGAAATACAGATGTAACTCTGTGAGATGAATTAAGAGCACACTAAGCAGTTTCTCAGAAAGCTTCTTTCCAGATTTCATCGGAGGATAATTCCTTTTTCACCATAGCCCTCTAAGGGATTCCAAATATCACTTTGCCAATACCACAAGCACTGTCTTATTGAAAGGCTTCTTGAGGGGAAAGCTGTAACTCTGTGAGATGATTTCACAGAACACAAAGAAGTTTCTCAGAAAGCTTCTTTCTCTTTGTTATCGGAGGATATTTCCTTTGGCCCTATACTCTTCAAAGGGATCGGAAATATCTGTTCTCAGATTCCACAGAAATAAGGCTAGCAAAGAGATCCACGAAATACAGATGTAACTCTGTGAGTGGAAGTCACACACCACGGAGCAGTTTCTCAGAGAGCTTCTTTCCAGATTTCATCTGAGGATATTTCCTTTTTCACCATAGCCCTCTATGGGCTTCCAAATATCACTTTTCCAATTCCACAAGAACTGTCTTAGCGAAAGGCTTCTTGAGGGGAAAGCTGTAACTCTGTGAGATGATTTCACAGAACACAAAGAAGTTTCTCAGAAAGCTTCTTTCTCTTTGTTATCGTGGGATATTTCCTTTGGCCCTATAGTCTTCAAAGTGATCTGAAATATCTGTTCTCAGATTCCACAGAAATAAGGCTAGCAAAGAGATCCACGAAATACAGATGTAACTCTGTGATTGGAAATCACACATCACAGAGAAGGTTCTCAGAAAGCTTCTTTCCAGATTTCATCTGCGGATATTTCCTTTTTCACCATAGCCCTCTATTTGCTTCCGAATATCACTTTTCCAATTCCACAAGAACTGTCTTAGCGAAAGGCTTCTTGAGGGGAAAGCTGTAACTCTGTGAGATGATTTCACAGAAGACAAAGAAGTTTCTCAGTAAGCTTCTTTCTCTTTGTTATCGGAGGATATTTCCTTTGGCCCTATAGTCTTCAAAGGGATCCGAAATATCTGTTCTCAGATTCCACAGAAATAAGGCTAGCAAAGAGATCCACGAAATACAGATGTAACTCTGTGAGATGAATTAACAGAACACTTAGCCGTTTCTCAGAAAGCTTCTTTCCAGATTTCATCTGAGAATATTTCCTTTTTCACCATAGCCCTCTATGGGCTTCCAAATATCACTTTGCCAATTCCACAAGAACTGTCTTAGCGAAAGACTTCTTGAGGTGGAAGCTGTAACTCTGTGAGATGATTTCACAGAACACAAAGAAGTTTCTCAGAAAGCTTCTTTCTCTTTGTTATCGGAGGATATTTCCTTTGGCCCTATAGTCTTCAAAGGGATCCGAAATATCTGTTCTCAGATTCCACAGAAATAAGGCTAGGAAAGAGATCCACGAAATACAGATGTAACTCTGTCAGTGGAAGTCACACATCACAGAACAGGTTCTCAGAAAGCTTCTTTGCAGATTTCATCTGAGGATATTTCCTTTTTCATCACAGCCCTCTATGGGCTTCCAAATATCACTTTGCCAATTCCACAAGAACTGTCTTAGCGAAAGGCTCCTTGAGGGGAAAGCTGTAACTCTGTGAGATGATTTCACAGAACACAAAGAAGTTTCTCAGTAAGCTTCTTTCTCTTTGTTATCGGAGGATATTTCCTTTGGCCCTATAGTCTTCAAAGGGATCCAAAATATCTGTTCTCCGATTCCACAGAAATAAGGCTAGCAAAGAGATGCAGGAAATACAGATGTAACTCTGTGAGATGAATTAACAGAATACTAAGCAGATTCTCAGAAAGCTTCTTTCCAGATTTCATCTGAGGATATTTCCTTTTTCACCATAGCCCTCTATGGGCTTCCAAATATCACTTTGCCAATTCCAGAAGAACTGTCTTAGCGAAAGGCTTCTTGAGGGGAAAGCTGTAACTCTGTGAGATGATTTCACAGAACACAAAGAAGTTTCTCAGAAAGCTTCTTTCTCTTTGTTATCGGAGGATATTTCCTTTGACCCTAGAGTCTTTAAAGGGATCCGAAATATCTGTTCTCATATTCCACAGAAATAAGGCTAGCAAAGAGATCCACGAAATACAGATGTAACTCTGTGAGATGAATTAAGAGAACACTAAGCAGTTTCTCAGAAAGCTTCTTTCCAGATTTCATCGGAGGATAATTCCTTTTTCATCATAGCCCTCTAAGGGATTCCAAATATCACTTTGCCAATACCACAAGCACTGTCTTATTGAAAGGCTTCTTGAGGGGAAAGCTGTAACTCTGTGAGATGATTTCACAGAACACAAAGAAGTTTCTCAGAAAGCTTCTTTCTCTTTGTTATCGGAGGATATTTCCTTTGGCCCTATACTCTTCAAAGGGATCGGAAATATCTGTTCTCAGATTCCACAGAAATAAGGCTAGCAAAGAGATCCACGAAATACATATGTAACTGTGTGAGATGAATTAACAGAACACTAAGCAGTTTCTCAGAAAGCTTCTTTCCTGATTTCATCTGAGGATATTTCCTTTTTCACCATAGCCCTCTGTGGGCTTCCAAATATCACTTTGCCAATACCACAAGAACTGTCTTATTGAAAGGCTTCTTGAGGGGAAATCTGTAACACTGTGAGATGATTTCACAGAACACAAAGAAGTTTCTCAGAAAGCTTGTTTCTCTTTGTTATCGGAGGATATTTCCTTTGGCCCTGTAGCCTTCAAAGGGATCCGCAATATCTGTTCTAAGATTCCACAGAAATAAGGCTAGCAAAGAGATTCACGAAATACAGATGTAACTCTGTGAGTGGAAGTCACACATCACAGAGCAGTTTCTCAGAAAGCTTCTTTGCAAATTTCATCGGAGGATATTTCCTTTTTCACCATAGCCCTCTATGGGCTTCCAAATATCACTTTGCCAATTCCACAAGAACTGTCTTAGCGAAAGGCTTCTTGAGGGGAAAGCTGTAACTCTGTGAGATGATTTCACAGAACACAAAGAAGTTTCTCATAAAGCTTCTTTCTCTTTGTTATCGGAGGATATTTCCTTTGGCCCTATAGTCTTCAAAGGGATCCGAAATATCTGTTCTCAGATTCCACAGAAATAAGGCTAGCAAAGAGATGCACGAAATACAGATGTAACTCTGTGAGATGAATTAACAGAACACTTAGCAGTTTCTCAGAAACCTTCTTTCCAGATTTCATCTGAGAATATTTCCTTTTTCACCATAGCCCTCTATGGGCTTCCAAATATCACCTTGCCAATTCCACAAGAACTGTCTTAGCGAAAGAATTCTGGAGGGGGAAGCTGTAACTCTGTGAGATGATTTCACAGAACACAAAGAAGTTTCTCAGAAAGCTTCTTTCTCTTTGTTATCGGAGGATATTTCCTTTGGCCCTTTAGTCTTCAAAGGGATCCGAAATATCTGTTCTCAGATTCCACAGAAATAAGGCTAGCAAAGAGATCCACGAAATACAGATGTAACTCTGTGAGCGGAAGTCACACATCACAGAGCAGGTTCTCAAAAAGCTTCTTTCCAGTTTTCATCTGAGGATATTTCCTTTTTCACCATAGCCCTCTATGGGCTTCCAAATATCACTTTGCCAATTCCACAAGAACTGTCTTAGCGAAAGGCTACTTGAGGGGAAAGCTGTAACTCTGTGAGATGATTTCACAGAACACAAAGAAGATTCTCGGAAAGCTTCCTTCTCTTTGTTATCGGAGGATATTTCCTTTGGCCCTATAGTCTTCAAAGGGATCCGAAATATCTGTTCTCAGATTCCACACATATAAGGCTAGCAAAGAGATTCACGAAATACAGATGAAACTCTGTGAGATGAATTAACAGAACAGTAAGCAGTTTCTCAGAAATCTTCTTTCCAGATTTCATCTGAGGATATTTCCTTTTTCACCATATCCCTCTATGGGCTTCCAAATATCACTTTGCCAATACCACAAGAACTGTCTTATTGAAAGGCTTCTTGAGGGGAAATCTGTAACACTGTGAGATGATTTCACAGAACACAAAGGAGTTTCTCAGAAAGCTTCTTTCTCTTTGTTATCGGAGGATATTTCCTTTGGCCCTGTAGTCTTCAAAGGGATCCGCAATATCTGTTCTCAGATTCCACAGAAATAAGGCTAGCAAAGAGATCCAAGAAATACAGATGTAACTCTGGGAGTGGAAGTCACACATCACAGAGCAGTTTCTCAGAAAGCTTCTTTGCAGATTTCATCTGAGGATATTTCCTTTTTCATCATAGCCATCTATGGGCTTCCAAATATCACTTTTCCAATTTCACAAGAACTGTCTTAGCGAAAGGCTTCTTGAGGGGAAAGCTGTAACTCTGTGAGATGATTTCACAGAACACAAAGAAGTTTCTCAGTAAGCTTCTTTCTCTTTGTTATCGGAGGATATTTCCTTTGGCCCTATACTCTTCAAAGGGATCCAAAATATCTGTTCTCAGATTCCACAGAAATAAAGCTAGCAAAGATATCCACGAAATACAGATGTAACTCTGTGAGATGAATTAACAGAACACTAAGCAGTTTCTCAGAAAGCTTCTTTCCAGATTTCATCGGAGGATATTTCCTTTTTCACCATAGCCCTCTATGGGTTTCCACATATCACTTTGCCAATTCCAGAAGAACTGTCTTAGCGAAAGGCTTCTTGAGGGAAAAGCTGTAACTCTGTGAGATTATTTCACAGAACACAAAGAAGTTTCTCAGAAAGCTTCTTTCTCTTTGTTATCGGAGGATATTTCCTTTGACCCTATAGTCTTCAAAGGGATCCGAAATATCTGTTCTCATATTTCACAGAAATGAGGCAGGCAAAGAGATCCACGAAATACAGATGTAACTCTGTGAGATGAATTAACAGAACACTAAGCAGTTTCTCAGAAAGCTTCTTTACAGATTTCATCTGAGGATATTTCCTTTTTCACCATAGCCCTATATGGGCTTCCAAATATCACTTTGCCAATTCCACAAGAACTGTCTTAGCGAGAGGCTTCTTGAGGGGAAAGCTGTAATTCTGTGAGATGATTTCACAGAACACAAAGTAATTTCTCAGTTAGCTTCTTTCTCTTTGTTATCGGAGTATATTTCCTTTGGCCCTATAATCTTCAAAGGGATCCAAAATATCTGTTCTCAGATTCCACAGAAATAAGGCTAGCAAAGAGATCCAAGAAATACAGATGTAACTCTGTGAGATGAATTAACAGAACACTAAGCAGTTTCTCAGAAAGCTTCTTTCCAGATTTCATCGGAGGATATTTACTTTTTCACCATATCCCCCTATGGGCTTCCAAATATCACTTTGCCAAATCCACAAGAACTGTCTTAGCGAAAGGCTTCTTGAGGGGAAAGCTGTAACTCTGTGAGATGATTTCGCAGAACACAAAGAACTTTCTCAGTAAGCTTCTTTCTCTTTCATAGCGGAGGATATTTCCTTTGGCCCTATAGTCTTCAAAGGGATCCAAAATATCTGTTCTCAGATTCCACAGAAATAAGGCTAGCAAAGAGATCCACGAAATACAGATGTAACTCTGTGAGATGAATTAACAGAACACTAAGCAGTTTCTCAGAAAGCTTCTTTCCAGATTTCATTTGAGGATATTTCCTTTTTCACCATAGCCCTCTATGGACTTCCCAATATCACTTTGCCCATTCCACAAGAACTGTCTTAGCGAAAGGCTTCTTGAGGGGAAGCTGTAACTCTGTGAGATGATTTCACAGAACACAAAGAAGTTTCTCAGAAAGCTTCTTTCTCTTTGTTATCGGAGGATATTTCCTTTGGCCCTATAATCTTCAAAGGGATCCGAAATATCTGTTCTCAGATTCCACAGAAATAAGGCTAGCATAGAGATCCACGAAATACAGATGTAAGTCCGTGAGTGGAAGTCGCACAACACAGAGCAGGTTGTCAGAAAACTTCTTTCCAGATTTCATCTGCGGATATTTCCTTTTTCACCATAGCCCTCTATGGGCTTCCAAATATCACTTTGCCAATTCCACAAGAACTGTCTTAGCGAAAGGCTTCTTGAGGGGAAAGCTGTAACTCTGTGAGATGATTTCACAGAACACAAAGTAGATTCTCAGTAGGCTTCTTTCTCTTTGTTATCGGAGGATATTTCCTTTGGCCCTATAGTCTTCAAAGGGATCGGAAAAATCTGTTTTCAGATTCCACAGAAATAAGGCTAGCAAAGAGATCCACGAAATACATATGTAACTGTATGAGATGAATTAACAGAACACTAAGCAGTTTCTCAGAAAGCTTCTTTCCAGATTTCATCTGAGGATATTTCCTTTTTCACCATAGCCCTCTATGGGCTTACAAATATCACTTTGCCAATACCACAAGAACTGTCTTATTGAAAGGCTTCTTGAGGGGAAATCTGTAACACTGTGAGATGATTTCACAGAACACAAAGAAGTTTCTCAGAAAGCTTGTTTCTCTTTGTTATCGGAGGATATTTCCTTTGGCCCTGTAGTCTTCAAAGGGATCCGCAATATCTGTTCTAAGATTCCACAGAAATAAGGCTAGCAAAGAGATTCACGAAATACAGATGTAACTCTGTGAGTGGAAGTCACACATCACAGAGCAGTTTCTCAGAAAGCTTCTTTCCAGATTTCATCGGAGGATATTTCCTTTTTCACCATAGCCCTCTATGGGCTTCCAAATATCACTTTGCCAATTCCACAAGAACTGTCTTAGCGAAAGGCTTCTTGAGGGGAAAGCTGTAACTCTGTGAGATGATTTCACAGAACACAAAGAAGTTTCTCATA
Organism: Macaca fascicularis; assembly: GCF_037993035.2. Taxonomy (NCBI): domain Eukaryota; kingdom Metazoa; phylum Chordata; class Mammalia; order Primates; family Cercopithecidae; genus Macaca; species Macaca fascicularis. The sequence continues at coordinate 64,360,416 of NC_088395.1, read as the reverse complement.
AAGCTTCTTTCTCTTTGTTATCGGAGGATATTTCCTGTGGCCCTATAGTCTTCAAAGGGATCCGAAATATCTGTTCTCAGATTCCACAGAAATAAGGCTAGCAAAGAGATGCACGAAATACAGATGTAACTCTGTGAGATGAATTAACAGAACACTTAGCAGTTTCTCAGAAACCTTCTTTCCAGATTTCATCTGAGAATATTTCCTTTTTCACCATAGCCCTCTATGGGCTTCCAAATATCACCTTGCCAATTCCACAAGAACTGTCTTAGCGAAAGAATTCTTGAGGGGGAAGCTGTAACTCTGTGAGATGATTTCACAGAACACAAAGAAGTTTCTCAGAAAGCTTCTTTCTCTTTGTTATCGGAGGATATTTCCTTTGGCCCTATAGTCTTCTAAGGGATCCGAAATATCTGTTCTCAGATTCCACAGAAATAAGGCTAGCAAAGAGATCCACGAAATACAGATGTAACTCTGTGAGTGGAAGTCACACATCACAGAGCAGGTTCTCAAAAAGCTTCTTTCCAGTTTTCATCTGAGGATATTTCCTTTTTCACCATAGCCCTCTATGTGCTTCCAAATATCACTTTGCCAATTCCACAAGAACTGTCTTAGCGAAAGGCTACTTGAGGGGAAAGCTGTAACTCTGTGAGATGATTTCACAGAACACAAAGAAGATTCTCAGAAAGCTTCTTTCTGTTTGTTATCGGAGGATATTTCCTTTGGCCCTATAGTCTTCAAAGGGATCCGAAATATCTGTTCTCAGATTCCACACATATAAGGCTAGCAAAGAGATCCACGAAATACAGATGTAACTCTGTGAGATGAATTAACAGAACAGTAAGCAGTTTCTCAGAAAGCTTCTTTCCAGATTTCATCTGAGGATATTTCCTTTTTCACAATATCCCTCTATGGGCTTCCAAATATCACTTTGCCAATACCACAAGAACTGTCTTATTGAAAGGCTTCTTGATGGGAAATCTGTAACACTGTGAGATGATTTCACAGAACACAAAGGAGTTTCTCAGAAAGCTTCTTTCTCTTTGTTATCGGAGGATATTTCCTTTGGCCCTGTAGTCTTCAAAGGGATCCGCAATATCTGTTCTCAGATTCCACAGAAATAAGGCTAGCAAAGAGATCCAAGAAATACAGATGTAACTCTGGGAGTGGAAGTCACACATCACAGAGCAGTTTCTCAGAAAGCTTCTTTGCAGATTTCATCTGAGGATATTTCCTTTTTCATCATAGCCATCTATGGGCTTCCAAATATCACTTTTCCAATTTCACAAGAACTGTCTTAGCGAAAGGCTTCTTGAGGGGAAAGCTGTAACTCTGTGAGATGATTTCACAGAACACAAAGAAGTTTCTCAGTAAGCTTCTTTCTCTTTGTTATCGGAGGATATTTCCTTTGGCCCTATACTCTTCAAAGGGATCCAAAATATCTGTTCTCAGATTCCACAGAAATAAGGCTAGCAAAGATATCCACGAAATACAGATGTAACTCTGTGAGATGAATTAACAGAACACTAAGCAGTTTCTCAGAAAGCTTCTTTCCAGATTTCATCGGAGGATATTTCCTTTTTCACCATAGCCCTCTATGGGTTTCAACATATCACTTTGCCAATTCCAGAAGAACTGTCTTAGCGAAAGGCTTCTTGAGGGAAAAGCTGTAACTCTGTGAGATTATTTCACAGAACACAAAGAAGTTTCTCAGAAAGCTTCTTTCTCTTTGTTATCGGAGGATATTTCCTTTGACCCTATAGTCTTCAAAGGGATCCGAAATATCTGTTCTCATATTCCACAGAAATAAGGCTAGCAAAGAGATCCACGAAATACAGATGTAACTATGTGAGATGAATTAACAGAACACTAAGCAGTTTCTCAGAAAGCTTCTTTCCAGATTTTATCGGAGGATATTTCCTTTTTCACCATAGCCCTCTATGGGCTTCCAGATATCACTTTGCCAATACCAAAAGCACTGTCTTATTGAAAGGCTTCTTGAGGGGAAAGCTGTAACTCTGTGAGATGATTTCACAGAACACAAAGAAGTTTCTCAGAAAGCTTCTTTCTCTTTGTTATCGGAGGATATTTCCTTTGGCCCTATAGTCTTCAAAGGGATCCGAAATATCTGTTCTGAGATTCCACAGAAATAAGGCTAGCAAAGAGATCCACGAAATACAGATGTAACTCTGTGAGTGGAAGTCACACACCACAGAGCAGTTTCTCAGAGAGCTTCTTTCCAGATTTCATCGGACGATATTTCCTTTTTCACCATAGCCCCCTATGGGCTTCCAAATATCACTTTGCCAATTCCACAAGAACTGTCTAAGCGAAAGGCTTCTTGAGGGGAAAGCTGTAACTCTGTGAGATGATTTCGCAGAACACAAAGAAGTTTCTCAGTAAGCTTCTTTCTCTTTGATAGCGGAGGATATTTCCTTTGGCCCTATAGTCTTCAAAGGGATCCAAAATATCTGTTCTCAGATTCCACAGAAATAAGGCTAGCAAAGAGATCCAAGAAATACAGATGTAACTCTGTGAGATGAATTAACAGAACACTAAGCAGTTTCTCAGTACGCTTCTTTCCAGATTTCATCGGAGGATATATCCTTTTTCACCATAGCCCTCTAAGGGCTTCCAAATATCACTTTGCCAATTCCACAAGAACTGTCTTAGCGAAAGGCTTCTTGAGGGGTAAGCTGTAACTCTGTGAGATGATTTCACAGAACACAAAGAAGTTTCTCAGAAAGCTTCTTTCTCTTTGTTATCGGAGGATAATTCCTTTGGCCCTATAGTCTTCAAAGGGATCCGAAATATCTGTTCTCAGATTCCACAGAAATAAGGCTAGCAAAGAGATCCACGATATACAGATGTAAATCTGAGAGTGGAAGTCACACATCACAGAGTAGGTTCTCCGAAAGCTTCTTTCCAGATTTCATCTGCGGATATTTCCTTTTTCACCATAGCCCTCTATGTGCTTCCGAATATCACTTTGCCAATTCCACAAGAACTGTCTTGGAGAAAGGCTTCTTGAGGGGAAAGCTATAACTCTGTGAGATGATTTCACAGAACACAAAGAAGTTTCTCACTAAGCTTCTTTCTCTCTGTTATCGGAGTATATTTCCTTTGGCCCTATAGTCTTCAAAGGGATCCGCAATATCTGTTCTCAGATTCCACAGAAATAAGGCTAGCAAAGAGATCCACGAAATACAGATGTAACTCAGTGAGATGAATTAACAGAACACTAAGCAGGTTCTCCGAAAGCTTCTTTCCAGATTTCATCTGCGGATATTTCCTTTTTCACCATAGCCCTCTATGTGCTTCCGAATATCACTTTGCCAATTCCACAAGAACTGTCTTAGAGAAAGGCTTCTTGAGGGGAAAGCTGTAACTCTGTGAGATGATTTCGCAGAACACAAAGAAGTTTCTCAGTATGCTTCTTTCTCTTTGATAGTGGAGGATATTTCCTTTGGCCCTATAGTCTTCAAAGGGATCCAAAATATCTGTTCTCAGATTCCACAGAAATAAGGCTAGCAAAGAGATCCACGAAATACAGATGTAACTCTGTGAGATGAATTAACCGAACACTAAGCAGTTTCTCAGAAAGCTTCTTTCCAGATTTCATCGGAGGATATTTCCTTTTTCACCATAGCCCTCTATGGGCTTCCAAATATCACTTTGCCAATACCACAAGCACTGTCTTATTGAAAGGCTTCTTGAGGGGAAAGGTGTACCTCTGTGAGATGATTTCACAGAACACAAAGAAGTTTCTCAGAAAGCTTCTTTCTCTTTGTTATCGGAGGATATTTCCTTTGGCCCTATAGTCTTCAAAGGGATCCGAAATATCTGTTCTCAGATTCCCCAGAAATAAGGCTAGCAAAGAGATCCACGAAATACAGATGTAACTCTGTGAGTGGACGTCACACACCACAGAGCAGTTTCTCAGAAAGCTTCTTTCCAGATTTCATCTGAGGATATTTCCTTTTTCAGCATAGCCCTCTATGGGCTTCCAAATATCACTTTGCCCATTCCACAAGAACTGTCTTATCGAAAGGCTTCTTGAGGGGAAACCTGTAACTCTGTGAGATGTTTTCACAGAACACAAAGAAGTTTCTCAGAAAGCTTCTTTCTCTTTGTTATCGGAGGATATTTCCTTTGGCCCTATAATCATCAAAGGGATCCGAAATATATGTTCTCACATTCCACAGAAATAAGGCTAGCAAAGAGATCCATGAAATACAGATGTAAGTCCGTGAGTGGAAGTCGCACATCACAGAGCAGGTTCTCAGAAAGCTTCTTTCCAGATTTCATCTGAGGATATTTTCTTTTTCACCATAGCCCTCTATGGGCTTCCAAATATCACTTTGCCAATTCCACAAGAACTGTCTTAGCGAATTGCTTCTTGAGGGGAAAGCTGTAACTCTGTGAGATGTTTTCACAGAACACAAAGAAGTTTCTCAGAAAGCTTCTTTCTCTTTGTTATCGGAGGATATTTCCTTTGGCCCTTTAATCATCAAAGGGATCCGAAATATCTGTTCTCAGATTCCACAGAAATAAGGCTAGCAAAAAGATCCACGAAATACAGATGTAAGTCCGTGAGTGGAAGTCGCACATCACAGAGCAGGTTCTCAGAAAGCTTCTATCCAGATTTCATCTGAGGATATTTCCTTTTTCACCATATCCCCCTATGGGCTTCCAAATATCACTTTGCCAATTCCACAAGAACTGTGTAAGCGAAAGGCTTCTTGAGGGGAAAGCTGTAACTCTGTGAGATGATTTCGGAAAACACAAAGAAGTTTCTCAGTAAGCTTCTTTCTCTTTGATAGCGGAGGATATTTCCTTTGGCCCTGTAGTCTTCAAAGGGATCCAAAATATCTGTTCTCAGATTCCACAGAAATAAGGCTAGCAAAGAGATCCACGAAATACAGATGTAACTCTGTGAGATGAATTAACAGAACACTAAGCAGTTTCTCAGTAAGCTTCTTTCCAGATTTCATCGGAGGATATTTCCTTTTTCACCATAGCCCTCTATGGGCTTCCAAATATCACTTTGCCAATTCCACAAGAACTGTCTTAGCGAAAGGCTTCTTGAGGGGAAAGCTGTACCTCTGTGAGATGATTTCACAGAACACAAAGAAGTTTTTCAGAAAGCTTCTTTCTATTTTTTATCAGAGGATATTTCCTTGGCCCTATAGTCTTCAAAGGGATCCGAAATATCTGTTCTCAGATTCCACAGAAATAAGGCTAGCAAAGAGATCCACGAAATACAGATGTAACTCTGAGAGTGGAAGTCACACATCACAGAGCAGGTTCTCCGAAAGCCTCTTTCCAGATTTCATCTGCGGATATTTCCTTTTTCACCATAGCCCTCTATGTGCTTCCGAATATCACTTTGCCAATTCCACAAGAACTGTCTTAGCGAAAGGCTTCTTGAGGGGAAAGCTATAACTCTGTGAGATGATTTCACAGAACACAAAGAAGTTTCTCACTAAGCTTCTTTCTCTCTGTTATCGGAGTATATTTCCTTTGGCCCTATAGTCTTCAAAGGGATCCGCAATATCTGTTCTCAGATTCCACAGAAATAAGGCTAGCAAAGAGATCCACGAAATACAGATGTAACTCAGTGAGATGAATTAACAGAACACTAAGCAGGTTCTCCGAAAGCTTCTTTCCAGATTTCATCTGCGGATATTTCCTTTTTCACCATAGCCCTCTATGTGCTTCCGAATATCACTTTGCCAATTCCACAAGAACTGTCTTAGAGAAAGGCTTCTTGAGGGGAAAGCTGTAACTCTGTGAGATGATTTCGCAGAACACAAAGAAGTTTCTCAGTATGCTTCTTTCTCTTTGATAGTGGAGGATATTTCCTTTGGCCCTATAGTCTTCAAAGGGATCCAAAATATCTGTTCTCAGATTCCACAGAAATAAGGCTAGCAAAGAGATCCACGAAATACAGATGTAACTCTGTGAGATGAATTAACCGAACACTAAGCAGTTTCTCAGAAAGCTTCTTTCCAGATTTCATCGGAGGATATTTCCTTTTTCACCATAGCCCTCTATGGGCTTCCAAATATCACTTTGCCAATACCACAAGCACTGTCTTATTGAAAGGCTTCTTGAGGGGAAAGGTGTACCTCTGTGAGATGATTTCACAGAACACAAAGAAGTTTCTCAGAAAGCTTCTTTCTCTTTGTTATCGGAGGATATTTCCTTTGGCCCTATAGTCTTCAAAGGGATCCGAAATATCTGTTCTCAGATTCCCCAGAAATAAGGCTAGCAAAGAGATCCACGAAATACAGATGTAACTCTGTGAGTGGACGTCACACACCACAGAGCAGTTTCTCAGAAAGCTTCTTTCCAGATTTCATCTGAGGATATTTCCTTTTTCAGCATAGCCCTCTATGGGCTTCCAAATATCACTTTGCCCATTCCACAAGAACTGTCTTATCGAAAGGCTTCTTGAGGGGAAACCTGTAACTCTGTGAGATGTTTTCACAGAACACAAAGAAGTTTCTCAGAAAGCTTCTTTCTCTTTGTTATCGGAGGATATTTCCTTTGGCCCTATAATCATCAAAGGGATCCGAAATATATGTTCTCACATTCCACAGAAATAAGGCTAGCAAAGAGATCCATGAAATACAGATGTAAGTCCGTGAGTGGAAGTCGCACATCACAGAGCAGGTTCTCAGAAAGCTTCTTTCCAGATTTCATCTGAGGATATTTTCTTTTTCACCATAGCCCTCTATGGGCTTCCAAATATCACTTTGCCAATTCCACAAGAACTGTCTTAGCGAATTGCTTCTTGAGGGGAAAGCTGTAACTCTGTGAGATGTTTTCACAGAACACAAAGAAGTTTCTCAGAAAGCTTCTTTCTCTTTGTTATCGGAGGATATTTCCTTTGGCCCTTTAATCATCAAAGGGATCCGAAATATCTGTTCTCAGATTCCACAGAAATAAGGCTAGCAAAAAGATCCACGAAATCCAGATGTAAGTCCGTGAGTGGAAGTCGCACATCACAGAGCAGGTTCTCAGAAAGCTTCTATCCAGATTTCATCTGAGGATATTTCCTTTTTCACCATATCCCCCTATGGGCTTCCAAATATCACTTTGCCAATTCCACAAGAACTGTGTAAGCGAAAGGCTTCTTGAGGGGAAAGCTGTAACTCTGTGAGATGATTTCGGAAAACACAAAGAAGTTTCTCAGTAAGCTTCTTTCTCTTTGATAGCGGAGGATATTTCCTTTGGCCCTGTAGTCTTCAAAGGGATCCAAAATATCTGTTCTCAGATTCCACAGAAATAAGGCTAGCAAAGAGATCCACGAAATACAGATGTAACTCTGTGAGATGAATTAACAGAACACTAAGCAGTTTCTCAGTAAGCTTCTTTCCAGATTTCATCGGAGGATATTTCCTTTTTCACCATAGCCCTCTATGGGCTTCCAAATATCACTTTGCCAATTCCACAAGAACTGTCTTAGCGAAAGGCTTCTTGAGGGGAAAGCTGTACCTCTGTGAGATGATTTCACAGAACACAAAGAAGTTTTTCAGAAAGCTTCTTTCTATTTTTTATCAGAGGATATTTCCTTGGCCCTATAGTCTTCAAAGGGATCCGAAATATCTGTTCTCAGATTCCACAGAAATAAGGCTAGCAAAGAGATCCACGAAATACAGATGTAACTCTGAGAGTGGAAGTCACACATCACAGAGCAGGTTCTCCGAAAGCCTCTTTCCAGATTTCATCTGCGGATATTTCCTTTTTCACCATAGCCCTCTATGTGCTTCCGAATATCACTTTGCCAATTCCACAAGAACTGTCTTAGCGAAAGGCTTCTTGAGGGGAAAGCTATAACTCTGTGAGATGATTTCACAGAACACAAAGAAGTTTCTCACTAAGCTTCTTTCTCTCTGTTATCGGAGTATATTTCCTTTGGCCCTATAGTCTTCAAAGGGATCCGAAATATCTGTTCTCAGATTCCACAGAAATAAGGCTAGCAAAGAGATCCACGAAATACAGATGTAACTCAGTGAGATGAATTAACAGAACACTAAGCAGTTTCTCAGAAAGCTTCTTTCCAGATTTCATCGGAGGATATTTCCTTTTTCACCATAGCCCTCTATGGGCTTCCAAATATCACTTTGCCAATTTCACAAGAACTGTCTTAGCGAAAGGCTTCTTGAGGGGAAAGCTGTAACTCTGTGAGATGATTTCACAGAACACAAAGAAGTTTCTCAGAAAGCTTCTTTCACTTTGTTATCGGAGGATATTTCCTTTGGCCCTATAGTCTTCAAAGGGATCCGAAATATCTGTTCTCAGATTCCACAGAAATAAGGCAAGCAAAGAGATCCACGAAATACAGATGTAACTCTGTGAGATGAATTAACAGAACACTAAGCAGTTTCTCAGAAAGCTTCTTTCCAGATTTCATCTGAGGATATTTCCTTTTTCACCATAGCCCTCTATGGGCTTCCAAATATCACTTTGCCCATTCCACAAGAACTGTCTTAGCGAAAGGCTTCTTGAGTGGAAAGCTGTAACTCTGTGAGATGATTTCACAAAACACAAAGAAGTTTCTCAGAAAGCTTCTTTCTCTTTGTTATCGGAGGATAATTCCTTTGGCCCTATAGTCTTCAAAGGGATCCGAAATATCTGTTCTCAGATTCCACAGAAATAAGGCTAGCAAAGAGATCCACGAAATACAGATGTAACTCTGAGAGTGGAAGTCACACATCACAGAGCAGGTTCTCAGAAAGCTTCTTTCCAGATTTCATCTGCGGATATTTCCTTTTTCACCATAGCCCTCTATGTGCTTCCGAATATCACTTTGCCAATTCCACAAGAACTGTCTTAGCGAAAGGCTTCTTGAGGGGAAAGCTATAACTCTGTGAGATGATTTCACAGAACACAAAGAAGTTTCTCAGTAAGCTTCTTTCTCTTTGTTATCGGAGAATATTTCCTTTGGCCCTATAGTCTTCAAAGGGATCCGAAATATCTGTTCTCAGATTCCACAGAAATAAGGCTAGCAAAGAGATCCACGAAATACAGATGTAACTCCGTGAGATGAATTAACAGAACACTAAGCAGTTTCTCAGAAAGCTTCTTTCCAGATTTCATCTGAGGATATTTCCTTTTTCACCATAGTCCTCTATGGGCTTCCAAATATCACTTTGCCAATTTCACAAGAACTGTCTTAGCGAAAGGCTTCTTGAGGGGAAAGCTGTAACTCTGTGAGATGATTTCACAGAACACAAAGAAGTTTCTCAGAAAGCTTCTTTCTCTTTGTTATCGGAGGATATTTCCTTTGGCCCTATAGTCTTCAAAGGGATCCGAAATATTTGTTCTCAGATTCCACAGAAATAAGGCTAGCAAAGAGATCCACGAAAAAGAGATGTAACTCTGTGAGATGAATTAACAGAACACTAAGCAGTTTCTCAGAAAGCTTCTTTCCAGATTTCTTCTGAGGATATTTCCTTTTTCACCATAGCCCTCTAAGTGCTTCCAAATATCACTTTGCCAATTCCACAAGAACTGTCTTAGCGAAAGGCTTCTTGAGGGGAAAGGTGTAACTCTGTGAGACGATTTCACAGAACACAAAGAAGTTTCTCAGTAAGCTGCTTTCTCTTTGTTATCGGAGGATATTTCCTTTGGCCCTATAGTCTTCAAAGGGATCCGAAATATCTGTTCTCAGATTCCACAGAAATAAGGCTAGCAAAGAGATCCACGATATACAGATGTAACTCTGTGAGTGGAAGTCACACACCACAGAGCAGTTTCTCAGAAAGCTTCTTTCCAGATTTCATTTGAGGATATTTCCTTTTAAACCATAGCCCTCTATGGGCTTCCAAATATCACTTTGCCCGTTCCACAGAAACTGTCTTAGCGAAAGGCTTCTTGAGGGGAAAGCTGTAACTCTGTGAGATGATTTTCACAGAACACAAAGAAGTTTCTCAGAAATCTTCTTTCTCTTTCTTATCGGAGGATATTTCCTTTGGCCCTATAATCTTCGAAGGGATCCGAAATATCTGTTCTGAGATTCCACAGAAATAGGGCTAGCAAAGAGATCCACGAAATACAGATGTAACTCCGTGAGTGGAAGTCACACATCACAGAGCAGGTTCTCAGAAAGCTTCTTTGCAGATTTCATCTGCGGATGTTTCCTTTTTCACCATAGCCGTCTATGGGCTTCCAAATATCACTTTGCCAATTCCACAAGAACTGTCTTAGCGAAAGGCTTCTTGAGGGGAAAGCTGTAACTCTGTGAGATGATTTCACAGAACACAAAGAAGATTCTCAGTAAGCTTCTTTCTCTTTGTTATAGGAGGATATTGCCTTTGGCCCTATAGTCTTCAAAGGGATCCGAAATATCTGTTCTCAGATTCCACAGAAATCAGGCTAGCAAAGAGATCCACGAAATACAGATGTAACTCTGTGAGTGGAAGTCACACATCACAGAGCAGTTTCTAAGAAATCTTCTTTCCAGATTTCATCTGAGGATATTTCCTTTTTCACCATAGCCCTCTATGGGCTTCCAAATATCACTTTGCCAATTTCACAAGAACTGTCTTAGCGAAAGGCTTCTTGAGGGGAAAGCTGTAACTCTGTGAGATGATTTCACCGAACACAAAGAAGTTTCTCAGTAAGCTTCTTTCTCTTTGTTATCGGAGGATATTTCCTTTGGCCCTATTGTCTTCAAAGGGATCCGAAATATCTCTTCTCAGATTCCACAGAAATAAGGCTAGCAAAGAGATCCACGAAATACTGATGTAACTCTGTGAGATGAATTAACAGAACACTAAGCAGTTTCTCAGAAAGCTTCTTTCCAGATTTCATCGGAGGATATTTCCTTTTACAGCATAGCCCTCTATGGGCTTCCAAATATCACTTTGCCAATACCACAAGCACTGTCTTCTTTAAAGGCTTCTTGAGGGGAAAGCTGTAACTCTGTGATATGATTTCACAGAACACAAAGAAGTTTCTCAGAAAGCTTCTTTCTCTTTGTTATCGGAGGATATTTCCTGTGGCCCTATAGTCTTCAAAGGGATCCGAAATATCTGTTCTCAGATTCCACAGAAATAAGGCTAGCAAAGAGATCCACGAAATACAGATGTAACTCCGTTAGCGGAAGTCACACATCACAGAGTAGTTTCTCAGAAACTTCTTTCCAGAATTCATCTGAGGATATTTCCTTTTTCACCATAGCCCTCTATGGGCTTCCAAATATCACTTTGAGAATTCCACAAGAACTGTCTTAGCGAATGTCTTCTTGAGGGGAAAGCTGTAACTCTGTGAGATGACTTCACAGAACACAAAGAAGTTTCTCAGTAAGCTTCTTTCTCTTTGTTATCGGAGGATATTTCCTTTGGCCCTATAGTCTTCAAAAGGATCCGAAATATCTGTTCTCAGATTCCACAGAAATAAGGCTAGCAAAGAGATCCTCGAAATACAGATGTAACTCTGTGAGATGAATTAACAGAACACTAAGCAGTTTCTCAGAAAGCTTCTTTCCAGATTTCATCTGAGGATATTTCCTTTTTCACCATAGCCCTCTATGGGCTTCCAAATATCACTTTGCCCATTCCACAAGAACTGTTTAGCGAAAGGCTTCTTGAGGGGAAAGCTGTAACTCTGTGAGATGATTTCATAGAACACAAAGAAGTTTCTCAGAAACCTTCTTTCTCTTTGTTATCGGAGGATATTTCCTTAGGCCCTATAATCTTCAAAGGGATCCGAAATATCTGTTCTCAGATTCCACAGAAATAAGGCTAGCAAAGAGATCCACGAAATACAGATGTAAGTCCGTGAGTGGAAGTCGCACATCACAGAGCAGGTTCTCAGAAAGCTTCTTTCCAGATTTCATCTGCGGATATTTCCTTTTTCACCATAGCCCTCTATGGGCTTCCAAATATCACTTTGCCAATTCCACAAGAAGTGTGTTAGCGAAAGGCTTCTTGAGGGGAAAGCTGTAACTCTGTGAGATGATTCACTGAACACAAAGAAGATTCTCAGTAAGCTTCTTTCTCTTTGTTATCAGAGGATATTTCCTTTGGCCCTATAGTCTTCAAAGGGATCCGAAATATCTGTTCTCAGATTCCACAGAAATAAGGCTAGCAAAGAGATCCACGAAATACAGATATAACTCTGTGATTGGAAGTCACACATCACAGAGAAGGTTCTCAGAAAGCTTCTTTCCAGATTTCATCTGAGGATATTTCCTTTTTCACCATAGCCCTTTATGTGCTTCCGAATATCACTTTGCCAATTCCACAAGAACTGTCTTAGCGAAAGGCTTCTTGAGGGGAAAGCTGTAACTCTGTGAGATGATTTCACAGAACACAAAGAAGTTTCTCAGAAAGCTTCTTTCTCTTTGTTATCGGAGGATATTTCCTTTGGCCCTATTGTCTTCAAAGGGATCCGAAATATCTGTTCTCAGATTCCAAAGAAATAAGGCTAGCAAAGAGATCCACGAAATACTGATGTAACTCTGTGAGATGAATTAACAGAACACTAAGCAGTTTCTCAGAAAGCTTCTTTCCAGATTTCATCTGAGGATATTTCCTTTTTCACCATATCCCCCTATGGGCTTCCAAATATCACTTTGCCAATTCCACAAGAACTGTCTTAGCGAAAGTCTTCTTGAGGGGAAAGCTGTAACTCTGTGAGATGATTTCGCAGAACACAAAGAAGATTCTCAGTTAGCTTCTTTCTCTTTGATAGCGGAGGATATTTCCTTTGGCCCTATAGTCTTCAAAGGGATCCAAAATATCTGTTCTCAGATTCCACAGAAATAAGGCTGGCAAAGAGATCCACGAAATACAGATGTAAATCTGTGAGATGAATTAACCGAACACTAAGCAGTTTCTCAGAAAGCTTCTTTCCAGATTTCATCGGAGGATATTTCCTTTTTCAGCATAGTCCTCTATGGCCTTCCAAATATCACTTTGCCAATACCACAAGCACTGTCTTCTTTAAAGGCTTCTTGAGGGGAAAGCTGTAACTCTGTGACATGATTTCACAGAACACAAAGAAGTTTCTCAGAAAGCTTTTTTCTCTTTGTTATCGGAGGATATTTCCTTTGGCCCTATAGTCTTCAAAGGGATCCGAAATATCTGTTCTCAGATTCCACAGAAATAAGGCTAGTAAAGAGATCCACGAAATACTGATGCAACTCTGTGAGTAGAATTAACAGAACACTAAGCAGTTTCTCAGAAAGCTTCTTTCCAGATTTCATCTGCGGATATTTCCTTTTTCACCGTAGCCCTCTATGTGCTTCCGAATATCACTTTGCCAATTCCACAAGAACTGTCTTATCGAAAGGCTTCTTGAGGGGAAAGCTGTAACTCTGTGAGATGATTTCACAGAACACAAAGAAGTTTCTCAGTAAGCTGCTTTCTCTTTGTTATCGAAGGATATTTCCTTTGGCCCTATAGTCTTCAAAGGGATCCGAAATATCTGTTCTCAGATTCCACAGAAATAAGGCTAGCAAAGAGATCCACGAAATACAGATGTAACTCTGTGAGTGGAAGTCAAACACCACAGAGCAGTTTCTCAGAAAGCTTCTTTCCAGATTTCATCTGAGGATATTTCCTTTTTCACCATAGCCCTCTATGGGCTTCCAAATATCACTTTGTCAATTCCACAAGAACTGTCTTAGCGAAAGGCTTCTTGAGGGGAAAGCTGTAACTCTGTGAGATGATTTCACAGAACACAAAGAAGTTTCTCAGAAAGCTTCTTTCTCTTTGTTATCGGGGAATATTTCCTTTGGCCCTGTAGTCTTCAAAGGGATCCGAAATATCTGTTCTCAGATTCCACAGAAATAAGGCTAGCAAAGAGATCCACGAAATACAGATGTAACTCTGTGATTGGAAGTCACACATCACAGAGAAGGTTCTCAGAAAGCTTCTTTCCATATTTCATCTGCGGATATTTCCTTTTTCACCATAGCCCTCTATGTGCTTCCGAATATCACTTTGCCAATTCCACAAGAACTGTCTTACCGCAAGGCTTATTGAGGGGAAAGCTGTAACTCTGTGAGATGATTTCACAGAACACAAAGAAGTTTCTCAGTAAGCTGCTTTCTCTTTGTTATCGGAGGATATTTCCTTTGGCCCTATAGTCTTTAAAGGGATCCGAAATATCTGTTCTCAGATTCCACAGAAATAAGGCTAGCAAAGAGATCCACGAAATACAGATGTAACTCTGTGAGATGAATTAACAGAACAGTAAGCAGATTCTCAGAAAGCTTCCTTCCAGATTTCATCTGAGGATATTTCCTTTTTCACCATAGCCATCTATGGGCTTCCAAATATCACTTTGCCAATTCCACAAGAACCGTCTTAGCGAAAGGCTTCTTGAGGGGAAAGCTGTAACTCTGTGAGATGATTTCACAGAACAGAAAGAAGTTTCTCAGAAAGCTTCTGTCTCTTTGTCATCGGAGGATATTTCCTTTGGCCCAATAGTCTTCAAAGGGATCCGAAATATCTGTTCTCAGATTCCACAGAAATAAGGCTAGCAAAGAGATCCACGAAATACAGATGTATCTCTGTGAGATGAATTAACAGAAAACTAAGCAGTTTCTCAGAGAGCTTCTTTACAGATTTCATCTGAGGATATTTAATTTTTCACCTTATCCCCCTATGGGCTTCCAAATATCACTTTGCCAATTACACAAGAACTGTCTTAGCGAAAGGCTTCTTGAGGGGAAAGCTGTAACTCTGTGAGATGATTTCGCAGAACACAAAGAAGTTTCTCAGTAAGCTTCTTTCCCTTTGATAGCGGAGGATATTTCCTTTGGCCCTATAGTCTTCAAAGGGATCCAAAATATCTGTTCTCAGATTCCACAGAAACAAGGCTAGCAAAGAGATCCACGAAATACAGATGTAACTCTGTGAGATGAATTAACAGAACACTAAGCAGTTTCTCAGAAAGCTTCTTTCCAGATTTCATCGGAGGATATTTCCTTTTTCACCATAGCCCTCTATGGGCTTCCAAATATCACTTTGCCAATACCACAAGCACTGTCCTATTGAAAGGCTTCTAGAGGGGAAAGCTGTAACTCTGTGAGATGATTTCACAGAACACAAAGAAGTTTCTCAGAAAGCTTCTTTCTCTTTGTTATCGGAGGATATTTCCTTTGGCCCTATAGTCTTCAAAGGGATACAAAATATCTGTTCTCAGATTCCACAGAAATAAGGCTAGCAAAGAGATCCACGAAATACAGATGTAACTCTGTGAGATGAATTAACAGAACACTAAGCAGTTTCTGAGAAAGCTTCTTTCCAGATTTCATCGGAGGATATTTCCTTTTTCACCATAGCCCTCTATGGGCTTCCAAATATCACTTTGCCAATTCCACAAGAAGTGTCTTAGCGAAAGGCTTCTTGAGGGGAAAGCTGTAACTCTGTGAGATGATTTCACAGAACACAAAGAAGATTCTCAGAAAGCTTCTTTCTCTTCGTTATCGGAGGATATTTCCTGTGGCCCTATAGTCTTCAAAGGGATCCGAAATATCTGTTCCTAGATTCCACAGAAATAAGGCTAGCAAAGAGATCCAAGAAATACACATGTAACTCTGTAATATGAATTACCAGAGCAATAAGCAGTTTCTCAGAAAGCTTCTTTCCAGATTTCATCTGAGGATATTTCCTTTTTCACCATAGCCCTCTATGGGCTTCCAAATATCACTTTGCCCATTCCACAAGAACTGTCTTAGCGAAAGGCTTCTTGAGGGGAAAGCTGTAACTCTGTGAGATGATTTCACAGAACAAAGAAGTTTCCAGAAAGCTTCTTTCTCTTTGTCATCGGAGGATATTTCCTTTGGCCCTACAGTCTTCAAGGGGATCCGAAATATCTGTTCTCAGATTCCACAGAAATAAGGCTAGCAAAGAGATCCACGAAATACAGATGTAACTCTGTGAGATGAATTAACAGAACACTAAGCAGTTTCTCAGAAAGCTTCTTTCCAGATTGCATCTGAGGATATTTCCTTTTTCACCATAGTCCTCTATGGGCTTCCAAATGTCACTTTGCCAATTCCAAAAGAACTGTCTTAGCGAAAGGCTTCTTGAGTGGAAAGCTGTAACTCTGTGAGATGATTTCACAGAACACAAAGAAGTTTCTCAGAAAGCTTCTTTCTCTCTGTTATCGGAGGATATTTCCTTTGGCCCTACAGTCTTCAAAGGGAACTGAAATATCTGTTCTCAGATTCCACAGAAATAAGGCTAGCAAAGAGAGCCACGAAATACAGATGTAACCCTGTGAGATGAATTAACAGAACACTAAGCAGTTTCCCAGAAAGCTTCTTTCCAGATTTCACTGGAGGATATTTCCTTTTTCACCATAGCAATCTATGGGATTCCAAATATCACATTGCCAATTCCACAAGAACTGTCTTAGCGAAAGGCTTCTTGAGGGGAAATCTGTAACTCTGTGAGATGATTTCACAGAACACAAAGAAGTTTCTCAGAAAGCTTCTTTCTCTTTGTTATCGGAGGATATTTCCTGTGGCCCTATAGTCTTCAAAGGGATCCGAAATATCTGTTCCTAAATTCCACAGAAATAAGGCTCGCAAAGAGATCCAAGAAATACACATGTAACTCTGTAATATGAATTACCAGAGCAATAAGCAGTTTCTCAGAAAGCTTCTTTCCAGATTTCATCTGAGGATATTTCCTTTTTCACCATAGCCCTCTATGGGCTTCCATATATCACTTTGCCCATTCCACAAGAACTGTCTTAGCGAAAGGCTTCTTGAGGGGAAAGCTGTAACTCTGTGAGATGATTTCACAGAACACAAAGAAGTTTCTCAGAAAGCTTCTTTCTCTTTGTTATCGGAGGATATTTCCTTTGGCCCTATAGTCTTCAATGGGATCCGAAATATCTGTTCTCAGATTCCACAGAAATAAGGCTAGCAAAGAGATCCACGAAATACAGATGTAACTCTGTGAGTGAAAGTCACACATCACAGAGCAGTTTCTCAGAGAGCTTCTTTCCAGATTTCATCGGAGGATGTTTCCTTTTTAAACACAGCCCTCTAAGGGCTTCCAAATATCATTTTGCCAACTCCACAAGAACTGTCTTAGCGAAAGGCTTCTTGAGAGGAAAGCTGTAACTCTGTGAGATGATTTCACAGAACAAAGAAGTTTCTCAAAAGCTTCTTTCTCTTTGTCATCGGAGGATATTTCCTTTGGCCCTACAGTCTTCAAAGGGATCCGAAATATCAGTTCTCAGATTCCACAGAAATAAGGCCAGCAAAGAGATCCACGAAATACAGATGTAACTCTGTAATATGAATTAACAGTACAATAAGCAGTTTCTCAGAAAGCTTCTTTCCAGATTTCATCTGAGGATATTTCCTTTTTCACCATAGCCCTCTATGGGCTTCCAAATATCACTTTGCCAATTCCACAAGAACTGTCTTAGCGAAAGGCTTCTTGAGGGGAAAGCTGTAACTCTGTGAGATGATTTCACAGAACACAAAGAAATTTCTCAGAAAGCTTCTTTCTCTTTGTCATCGGAAGATATTTCCTTTGGCCCTATAGTCTTCAAAGGGATCCGAAATATCTGTTCTCAGATTCCACAGAAATAAGGCTACCAAAGAGATCCACGAAATACTGATGTAACTCTGTCAGTGGAGGTGAAACATCACAGAGCAGTTTCTCAGAAAGCTTCTTTCCAGATTTCATCTGAGGATATTTCCTTTTTCACCATAGCCCTCTATGGGCTTCCGAATATCACTTTGCCAATTCCAGAACAACTGTCTTAGCGAAAGACTTCTTGAGGGGAAAGCTGTAACGCTGTGAGATGATTTCACAGAACACAAAGAAGTTTCTCAGAAAGCTTCTTTCTCTTTGTTAATGGAGGATATTTCCTTTGGCCCTATAGTCTTCAAATGGTTCCGAAATATCTGTTCTCATATTCCACAGAAATAAGGCTAGCAAAGAGATCCACGAATTAAAGATGCAACTCTGTGAGTGGAAGTAACACATCCCACAGCAGTTTCTCAGAAATCTTCTTTCCAGATTTCATCTGAGGATATTTCCTTTTTCACCATAGCCCTCTATGGGCTTCCAAATGTCACTTTGCCAATTCCACAAGAACTGTCTTAGCGAAAGTCTTCTTGAGGGGAAAGCTGTAACTCTGTGAGATGATTTCACAGAACACAAAGAAGTTTACCAGAAATCTTCATTCTCTTTGTTATCGGAGGATATTTCCTCTGGCCCTATAGTCATCAAAGGGATCCGAGATATCTGTTCTCAGATTCCACAGAAATAAGGCTAGCAAAGAGATCCACGAAATACAGATGTAACTCTGTGAGATGAATTAACAGAACACTAAGCAGTTTCTCAGAAAGCTTCTATCCAGATCTCATCTGAGGATATTTCCTTTTTCACCATAGCCCTCTATGGACTTCCAAATATCACTTTGCCAATACCACAAGAACTGCCTTAGTGAAAGACTTCTTGAGGTGAAAGCTGTAAGTCTGTGAGATGATTTCACAGAACACAAAGAAGTTTCTCAGAAAGCTTCTTTCTCTTTGTTATCGGAGGATATTTCCTTTGGCCCTATAGTCTTCAAAGGGATCCGAAATCTCTGTTCTCAGATTCCACAGAAATAAGGCTAGCAAAGAGATCCACGAAATACAGATGTAACTCTTTGAGTGGAAGTCACACGTCACAGAGCAGTTTCTCTGAAAGCTTCTTTCCAGATTTCATCTGAGGATATTTCCTTTTTCACCATAGCCCTCTATGGGCTTCCGAATATCACCTTTCCACTTCCACAAGAACTGTCTTAGCGAAAGGCTTCTTGAGGGGAAAGCTGTAACTCTGTGAGATGATTTCACAGAACACAAAGAAGTTTCTCATAAAGCTTCTTTCTCTTTGTTATCGGAGGATATTTCCTTTGGCCCTATAGTCTTCAAAGGGTTCCGAAATATCTGTTCTCAGATTCCACTGAAATAAGGCTAGCAAAGAGATCCACGAACTACAGATGCAACTCTGTGAGTGGAAGTAACATATCACAGAGAAGTTTCTCAGAAATCTTCTTTCCAGATTTCATCTGAGGATATTTCCTTTTTCACCATAGCCCTCTATGGGCTTCCAAATATCACTTTGCCAATTCCACAAGAACTGTCTTAGCGAAAGGCTTCTTGAGGGAAAGCTGTAACTCTGTGAGATGATTTCACAGAACCCAAAGAAGTTTCTCAGAAAGCTTCTTTCTCTTTGTTATCGAAGGATATTTCCTTTGGCCCTATAGTCTTCAAAGATATCCGAAATATCTGTTCTCAAATTTCACAGAAATAAGGCTAGCAAAGAGATCCACGAAATACAGATGTAACTCTGTGAGATGAATTAACAGAACAATAAGCAGTTTCTCAGAAAGCTTCTTTCCAGATTTCATCTGAGGATATTTCCTTTTTCACCATAGCCCTCTATCGGCTTCCAAATGTCACTTTGCCAATTCCAAAAGAACTGTCTTAGCGAAAGGCTTCTTGAGTGGAAAGCTGTAACTCTGTGAGATGATTTCACAGAACACAAAGAAGTTTCTCAGAAAGCTTCTTTCTCTCTGTTATCGGAGGATATTTCCTTTGGCCCTACAGTCTTCAAAGGGAACCGAAATATCTGTTCTCAGATTCCACTGAAATAAGGCTAGGAAAGAGAGCCACGAAATACAGATGTAACTCTGTGAGATGAATTAACAGAACACTAAGCAGTTTCCCAGAAAGCTTCTTTCCAGATTTCATTGGAGGATATTTCCTTTTTCACCATAGCTATCTATGGGCTTCCAAATATCACTTTTCCAATTCCACAAGAACTGTCTTAGCGAAAGGCTTCTTGAGGGGAAAGCTGTAACTCTGTGAGATTATTTCACAGAACACAAAGAAATTTCTCAGAAAGCTTCTTTCTCTTTGTTATCGGAAGATATTTCCTTTGGCCCTATAGTCTTCAAAGGGATCCGAAATATCTGTTCTCAGATTCCACGGAAAAAAGGCTACCAAAGAGATCCACGAAATACTGATGTAACTCTGTCAGTGGAGGTGAAACATCACAGAGCAGTTTCTCAGAAAGCTCCTTTCCAGATTTCATCTGAGGATATTTCCTTTTTCACCATAGCCCTCTATGGGCTTCCGAATATCACTTTGCCAATTCCACAACAACTGTCTTAGCGAAAGGCTTCTTGAGGGGAAAGCTGTAATTCTGTGAGATGATTTCACAGAACACAAAGAAGTTTCTCAGAAAGCTTCTTTCTCTTTGTTAATGGAGGATATTTCCTTTGGCCCTATAGTCTTCAAATGGTTCCGAAATACCTGTTCTCATATTCCACAGAAATAAGGCTAGCAAAGAGATCCACGAATTAAAGATGCAACTCTGTGAGTGGAAGTAACACATCCCACAGCAGTTTCTCAGAAATCTTCTTTCCAGATTTCATCTGAGGATATTTCCTTTTTCACCATAGCCCTCTATGGGCTTCCAAATATCACTTTGCCAATTCCACAAGAACTGTCTTAGCGAAAGTCTTCTTGAGGGGAAAGCTGTAACTCTGTGAGATGATTTCACAGAACACAAAGAAGTTTATCAGAAATCTTCATTCTCTTCGTTATCGGAGGATATTTCCTCTGGCCCTATAGACTTCAAAGGGATCCGAGATATCTGTTCTCAGATTCCACAGAAATAAGGCTAGCAAAGATATCCACGAAATACAGATGTAACTCTGTGAGATGAATTAACAGAACACTAAGCAGTTTCTCAGAAAGCTTCTATCCATATCTCATCTGAGGATATTTCCTTTTTCACCATAGACCACTAGGGGCTTCCAAATATCACTTTGCCAATACCACAAGAACTGCCTTAGTGAAAGACTTCTTGAGGTGAAAGCTGTAACTCTGTGAGATGATTTCACAGAACACAAAGAAGTTTCTCAGAAAGCTTCTTTCTCTTTGTTATCGGAGGATATTTCCTTTGGCCCTATAGTCTTCAAAGGGATCCGAAATCTCTGTTCTCAGATTCCACAGAAATAAGGCTAGCAAAGAGATCCACGAAATACAGATGTAACTCTTTGAGTGGAAGTCACACATCACAGAGCAGTTTCTCTGAAAGCTTCTTTCCAGATTTCATCTGAGGATATTTCCTTTTTCACCATAGCCCTCTAAGGGCTTCCGAATATCACCTTGCCAATTCCACAAGAACTGTCTTAGCGAAAGGCTTCTTGAGGGGAAAGCTGTAACTCTGTGAGATGATTTCACAGAACACAAAGAAGTTTCTCATAAAGCTTCTTTCTCTTTGTTATCGGAGGATATTTCCTTTGGACCTATAGTCTTCAAAGGGTTCCGAAATATCTGTTCTCAGATTCCACAGAAATAAGGCTAGCAAAGAGATCCACGAACTACAGATGCAACTCTGTGAGTGGAAGTAACATATCACAGAGAAGTTTCTCAGAAATCTTCTTTCCAGATTTCATCTGAGGATATTTCCTTTTTCACCATAGCCCTCTATGGGCTTCCAAATATCACTTTTCCAATTCCACAAGAACTGTCTTAGCGAAAGGCTTCTTGAAGGAAAGCTGTAACTCTGTGAGATGATTTCACAGAACCCAAAGAAGTTTCTCAGAAAGCTTCTTTCTCTTTGTTATCGGAGGATATTTCCTTTGGCCCTATAGTCTTCAAAGATATCCGAAATATCTGTTCTCAAATTTCACAGAAATAAGGCTAGCAAAGAGATCCACGAAATACAGATGTAACTCTGTGAGATGAATTAACAGAACAATAAGCAGTTTCTCAGAAAGCTTCTTTCCAGATTTCATCTGAGGATATTTCCTTTTTCACCATAGCCCTCTATCGGCTTCCAAATGTCACTTTGCCAATTCCAAAAGAACTGTCTTAGCGAAAGGCTTCTTGAGTGGAAAGCTGTAACTCTGTGAGATGATTTCACAGAACACAAAGAAGTTTCTCAGAAAGCTTCTTTCTCTCTGTTATCGGAGGATATTTCCTTTGGCCCTACAGTCTTCAAAGGGAACCGAAATATCTGTTCTCAGATTCCACTGAAATAAGGCTAGGAAAGAGAGCCACGAAATACAGATGTAACTCGGGGAGATGAATTAACAGAACACTAAGCAGTTTCCCAGAAAGCTTCTTTCCAGATTTCATTGGAGGATATTTCCTTTTTCACCGTAGCTATCTATGGGCTTCCAAATATCACTTTGCCAATTCCACAAGAACTGTCTTAGCGAACGGCTTCTTGAGGGAAAAGCTGTAACTTTGTGAGATGATTTCACAGAACACAAAGAAGTTTCTCAGAAAGCTTCTTTCTCTTTGTTATCGGAGGATATTTCCTTTGGCCCTATAGTCTTCAAAGGGATCCGAAATATCTGTTCTCAGATTCCACAGAAATAAGGCTAGCAAAGAGATCCACGAAATACAGATGTAACTCTGTGAGTGGAAGTCACACACCACAGAGCAGTTTCTCAAAGAGTTTCTTTCTAGATTTCATCGGAGGATGTTTCCTTTTTAAACATAGCCCTCTACGGGCTTCCAAATATCACATTGCCAATTCCACAAGAACTGTCTTAGCGAAAGGCTTCTTGAGCGGAAAGCTGTAACTCTGTGAGATGATATCACCGAACACAAAGAAGTTTCTCAGAAAGCTTCTTTCTCTTTATCATCGGAGGATATTTCCTTTGGCCCTACAGTCTTCAAAGGGATCCGAAATATCTGTTCTCAGATTCCACAGAAATAAGGCTAGCAAAAGATCCACGAAATACACATGTAACTCTGTGAGATGAATTAACAGAACACTAAGCAGTTTCTCAGAAAGCTTCTTTCCAGATTTCAACTGAGGATATTTCCTTTTTCACCATAGCCCTCTTTGGGCTTGCAAATGTCACTTTGCCAATTCCAAAAGAACTGTTTTAGCGAAAGGCTTCTTGAGGGGAATGCTGTAACTCTGTGAGATGATTTCACAGAACACAAAGAAGTTTCTCAGAAAGCTTCTTTCTCTCTTTTATCGGAGGATATTTCCTTTGGCCCTATAGTCTTCAAAGGGATCCGAAATATCTGTTCTCCGATTCCACAGAAATAAGGCTAGCAAAGAGATCCACGAAATACAGATGTAACTCTGTGAGTGGAAGTCACACATCACAGAGCAGTTTCTCAGAAAGCTTCTTTCCAGATTTCATCTGCGGATATTTCCTTTTTCACCATAGCCCTCTATGGGATTCCAAATATCACTTTGCCAATTCCACAAGAACTGTCTTAGCGAACGGCTTCTTGAGGGGAAAGCTGTAACTCTGTGAGATGATTTCACAGAACACAAAGAAGTTTCTCAGAAAGCTTCTTTCTCTTTGTTATCGGAGGATATTTCCTTTGGCCCTATAGTCTTCAAAGGGATCCGAAATATCTGTACTCAGATTCCACAGAAATAAGGCTAGCAAAGAGATCCACGAAATACAGATGTAACTCTCTGAGTGGAAGTCACACATCACAGAGCAGGTTCTCAGAGAGCTTCTTTCCAGATTTCATCTGAGGATATTTCCTTTTTCACCGTAGCCCTCTTTGGGCTTCCAAATATCACTTTTCCAATTCCACAAGAACTGTCTTAGCGAACGGCTTCTTGAGGGGAAAGCTGTAACTCTATGACATGATTTCACGGAAGACAAAGAAGTTTCTCAGTAAGCTTCTTTCTCTTTGTTATCGGAGGATATTTCCTTTGGCCCTATTGTCTTCAAAGGGATCCGAAATATCTGTTCTCAGATTCCACAGAAATAAGGCTAGCAAAGAGATCCACGAAATACAGATGTAACTCTCTGAGATGAATTAACACTACACTAAGCAGTTTCTCAGAAAGATTCTTTCCAGATTTCTTCTGAGGATATTTCCTTTTTCACCATAGCCCTCTATGGGCTTCCAAATATCACTTTGCCAATTCCACAAGAGCTGTCTTAGCGAAAGGCTTCTTGAGGGGAAAGCTGTAACTCTTTGAGATGATTTCACAGAACACAAAGAAGTTTCTCACAAAGCTTCTTTCTCTTTGTTATCGGAGGATATTTCCTTTGGCCCTATAGTCTTCAAAGGGATCCGAAATATCTGTTCTCAGATTCCACAGAAATAAGGCTAGCAAAGAGATCCACGAAATACAGATGTAACTCTGTGAGATGCATTAACAGAACACTAAGCAGTTTCTCAGAGAGCTTCTTTCCAGATTTCATCTGAGGATATTTCTTTTTTCACCATAGCCTCTATGGGCTTCCAACTGTCACTTTACCAATTCCACAAGAACTGTCTTAGCGAAAGGTTTCCGGAGGGGAAAGCTGTAACTCTGTGAGATGATTTCACAGAACACAAAGAAGTTTCTCAGAAAGCTTCTTTCTCTTTGTTATCGGAGGATATTTCCTTTGGCCCTATAGTCTTCAAAGGGATCCGAAATATCTGTTCTCAGATTCCACAGAAATAAGGCTAGCAAAGAGATCCACGAAATACAGATGTAAATCTGTGAGTGAAGTCACACATCACAGAGCAGTTTCTCAGAAAGCTTCTTTTCAGATTTCATCTGAGGATATTTCCTTTTTCACCATAGCCCTCTATGGGCTTCCAAATATCACTTTGCCAATTCCACAAGAACTGTCTTAGCGAAAGGCTTCTTGAGGGGAAAGCTGTAAATCTGTAAGATGATTTCACAGTACACAAAGAAGTTTCTCAGAAAGCTTCTTTCTCTTTGTTATCGGAGGATATTTCCTTTGGCCCTATAGTCTTGAAAGGGATCCGAAATATCTGGTCTCAGATTCCACAGAAAAAAGGCTAGCAAAGAGATCCACGAAAAACAGATGTAATTCTGTGAGTGGAAGTCACATATCAAAGAGCAGTTTCTCAGAAACTTCTTTCCAGATTTCATCTGAGGATATTTCCTTTTTCATCGTAGCCCTCTATGGGCTTCCAAATACCACTTTGCCAATTCCACAAGAACTGTCTTAGCGAAAGGCTTCTTGAGGGGAAAGCTGTAACTCTGTGAGATGATTTCACAGAACACAAAGAAATTTCTCAGAAAGCTTCTTTCTCTTTGTTGTCGGAGGATATTTCCTTTGGCCCTATAGTCTTCAAAGGGATCCGAAATATCTGTTCTCAGATTCCACAGAAATAAGGCTAGCAAAGAGATCCACGAAATACAGATGTAACTCTGTGAGATGAATTAACAGAACACTAAGGAGTTTCTCAGAGAGCTTCTTTCCAGATTTCATCTGAGGATATTTCCTTTTTCAACATAGCCCTCTATGGGCTTCCAACAGTCACTTTGCCAATTCCACAAGAACTGTCTTAGCGAAACGTTTCCTGAGGAGAAAGCTGTAACTCTGTGAGATGATTTCACAGAACACAAAGAAGTTTCTCAGAAAGCTTCTTTCTCTTTGTTATCGGAAGATATTTCCTTTGGCCCTATAGTCTTCAAAGGCATCCCAAATATCTGTTCTCATATTCCACAGAAATAAGGCTAGCGAAGAGATCCACGAAATACAGATGTAACTCTGTGAGATGATTTAACAGAACACAAAGTAGTTTCTCCGAAACCTTCTTTCCAGATTTCATCTGAGGATATTTCCTTTTACACCTTAGCCCTCTAGGGGTTTCCAAATATCACTTTGCAAATTCCACAAGAACTGTCTTAGGGAAAGGCTTCTTGAGGGGAAAGCTGTAACTCTGTGAGATGATTTCACAGAACACAAAGAAGTTTCTCAGAAAGCTTCTTTCCCTTTGTTATCGGAGGATATTTCCTTTGGCCCTATAGTCTTCAAAGGGATACGAAATATCTGTTCTCAGATTACACAGAAATAAGGCTAGCAAAGAGATCCACCAAATACAGATGTAACTCTGTGATTGGAAGTCACACATCACAGAGCAGTTTCTCAGAAAACTTCTTTCCAGATTTCATCTGAGGATATTTCCTTTTTCACCATAGCCCTCTATGGACTTCCAAATATCACTTTGCCAATTCCACAAGAACTGTCTTAGTGAAAGGCTTCTTGAGGGGAAAGCTGTAACTCTGTGAGATGATTTCACAGAACACAAAGAAGTTTCTCAGAAAGCTTCTTTCTCTTTGTTATCGGAGGATATTTCCTTTGGCCCTATAGTCTTCAAAGGGATCCGAAATATCTGTTCTCAGATTCCACAGAAAAAAGGATAGCAAAGAGATCCACGAAATACAGATGTAACTCTGTTAGTGGAAGTCACACATCACAGACCAGTTTCTCAGAAAGTTTCTTTACAGATTTCATCTGAGGATATTTCCTTTTTCACCATAGCCCTCTATGGGCTTCCAAATATCACTTTGCCAATTCCACAAGAACTGTCTTAGCGAAAGGCTTCTTGAGGGGAAAGCTGTAACTCTATGACATGATTTCACAGAAGACAAAGATGTTTCTCAGTAAGCTTCTTTCTCTTTGTTATCGGAGGATATTTCTTTGGCCCTATAGTCTTCAAAGGGATCCGAAATATCTGTTCTCAGATTCCACAGAAATAAGGCTAGCAAAGAGATCCACGAAACACAGATGTAACACTCTGAGATGAATTAACAGAACACTAAGCAGTTTCTCAGAAAGCTTCTTTCCAGATTTCATCTGAGCATATTTCCTTTGTCACCATAGCCCTCTATGGGCTTCCAAATATCACTTTGCCAATACCACAAGCACTGTCTTAGTGAAAGGCTTCTTGAGGGGAAAGCGGTAACTCTGTGAGATGATTTCACAGAACACATAGAAGTTTCTCAGAAAGCTTCTTTCTCTTTGTTGTCGGAGGATATATCCTCTGTCCCTATAGTCTTCAAAGGGATCCGAAATATCTGTTCTCAGATTCCACAGAAATAAGGCTAGCAAAGAGATCCACGAAATACAGATGTAACTCTGTGAGTGGAAGTCACACATCACAGAGCAGTTTCTCAGAAAGCTTCTTTCCAGATTTCATCTGAGGATATTTCCTTTTTCACCATAGCCCTC
Organism: Macaca fascicularis; assembly: GCF_037993035.2. NCBI lineage: Eukaryota > Metazoa > Chordata > Mammalia > Primates > Cercopithecidae > Macaca > Macaca fascicularis. Next base: position 64,333,455 of record NC_088395.1, on the reverse strand, counting down.
TATGGGCTTCCAAATATCACTTTGCCAATTCCACAAGAACTGTCTTAGCGAAAGGCTTCTTGAGGGGAAAGCTGTAACTCTGTGAGATGATTTCACAGAACACAAAGAAGTTTCTCAGAAAGCTTCTTTCTCTTTGTTATCGGAGGATATTTCCTTTGGCCCTGTAGTCTTCAAAGGGATCAGAAATATCTGTTCTCAGATTCCGCAGAAATTAGGCTAGCAAAGAGATCCACGAAATACAGATGTAACTCTGTGAGATGAATTAACAGAACACTAAGCAGTTTCTCAGAAAGCTTCTTTCCGGATTTCATCTGAGGATATTTCCTTTTTCACCATAGCCCTCTATGGGCTTACAACTGTCACTTTGCCAATACCACAAGAAGTGTCTGAGCGAAAGGCTTCTTGAGGGGAAAGCTGTAACTCTGTGAGATGATTTTAAGAAGTTTCTCAGAAAGCTTCTTTCTCTTTGTTATTGGAGGATATTTCCTTTGGCCCCATAGTCTTCAAAGGGATCCGAAATATCTGTTCTCAGATTCCAGAGAAATAAGGCTAGCAAAGAGATCCACGAAATACAGTTGTAACTGTGTGAGTGCAAGTCACACATCACAGAGCAGTTTCTCAGAAAGCTTCTTTCCAAATTTCATCTGAGGATATTTCCTTTTTCACCATAGCCCTCTATGGGCTTCCAAATATCACTTTGCCAATTCCACAAGAACTGTCTTAGCAAAAGGCTTCTTGAGGGGAAAGCTGTAACTCTGTGAGATGATTTCACAGAACACAAAGAAGTTTCTCAGAATGCTTCTTTCTCTTTGTTATCGGAGGATGTTTCCTTTGGCCCTACAGGCTTCAAAGGGATCCGAAATATCTGTTCTCATATTCCATAGAAAAAAGGCTAGCAAAGAGATCCACGAAATACAGATGTAACTCTATGAGTGGAAGTCACACATCACAGAGCAGTTTCTCAGAAAGCTTCTTTCCAGATTTCTCTGAGGATATTTCCTTTTTCACAATAGCCCTCTATGGGCTTCCAAATATCACTTTTCCAATTACACAAGAAGTGTCTGAGCGAAAGGTGTCTTGAGGGGAAAGCTGTAACTCTGTGAGATGATTTCACAGAACACAAAGAAGTTTCTCAGAAAGCTTCTTTCTCTTTGTTATCGGAGGATATTTCCTTTGGCCCTAGAGTCTTCAAAGGGATCCGAAATATCTGTTCTCACATTCCACAGAAATAAGGCTAGCAAAGAGATACAGGAAATACAGATGTAACTCTGTGAGATGAATTAACAGAACACTAAGCAGTTTCTCAGAAAGCTTCTTTCCAGACTTCATCGGAGGATATTTCCTTTTTCTCCATAGCCCTCTAGGGGCTTCCAAATATCACTTGGCCAATTCCACAAGAACTGTCTTAGCGAAAGGCTTCTTGAGAGGAAAGCTGTAACTCTGTGAGATGATTTCACAGAACACAAAGAAGTTTCTCAGAAAGCTTCTTTCTCTTTTTTATCGGGGGATATTTCCTTTGGCCCTATAGTCTTCTAAGGGATCCGAAATATCTGTTCTCAGATTCCACAGAAAAAAGGCTAGCAAGGAGATCCACGAAATACAGATGTAACTCTGTGAGTGGAAGTCACACATCACAGAGCAGATTCTCAGAAAGCTTCTTTCCAGATTTCATCTGAGTATATTTCCTTTTTCACTTTAGCCCTCTATTGGCTTCCAAATATCACTTTGCCAATTCCACAAGCACTGTCTTATTGAAAGGCTTCTTGAGGGGAAAGCTGTAACTCTGTAAGATGATTTCACAGAACACAAAGAAGTTTCTCAGAAAGCTTATTTCTCTTTGTCATCGGAGGATATTTCCTTTGGCCCTACAGTCTTCAAAGGGATCCGAAATATCTGTTCTCAGATTCCACAGAAATAAGGCTAGCAAAGAGATCCACGAAATACAGATGTAACACTGTGAGATGAATTAACAGAACACTAAGCAGTTTCTCAGAAAGCTTCTTTCCAGATTTCATCTGAGGATATTTCCTTTTTCACCATAGACCTCTATGGGCTTCCACATGTCACTTTGCCAATTCCAAAAGAACTGTCTTAGCGGAAGGCTTCTTGAGTGGAAAGCTGTAACTCTGTGAGTTGATTTAACAGAACACAAAGAAGTTTCTCAGAAAGCTTGTTTCTCTCTGTTATCGGAGGATATTTCCTTTGGCCCTACAGTCTTCAAAGGGAACCGAAATATCTGTTCTCAGATTCCACAGAAATAAGGCTAGCAAAGAGAGCCACGAAATACAGATGTAACTCTGTGAGATGAACTAACAGAACACTAAGCAGTTTCCCAGAAAGCTTCTTTCCAGATTTCATTGGAGGATATTTCCTTTTTTCACCATAGCAATTTAAGGGCTTCCAAATATCACTTGGCCAATTCTACAAAAACTCTCTTAGCGAAAGGCTTCTTGAGGGAAAGCTGTAACTCTCTGAGATGATTTCACAGAACACAAAGAAGTTTCTCAGTAAGCTTCTTTCCCTTTGTTATCGGAGGATATTTCCTTTGGCCCTATAGTCTTCAAAGGGATCCGAAATATCTGTTCTCAGATTCCACAGAAATAAGGCTAGCAAAGAGAGCCACGAAATGCTGATGTAACTCTGTGAGATGAATTAACAGAACACTAAGCAGTTTCTCAGAAAGCTTCTTTCCAGATTTCATCTGAGGATATTTCCTTTTTCACCATAGACCACTATGGGCTTCCAAATGTCACTTGGCCAATTCAAAAAGAACTGTCTTAGGGAAAGGCTTCTTGAGGGGAAAGCTGTAACTCTGTGAGATGATTTCACAGAACACAAAGTATTTTCTCAGAAAGCTTCTTTGTCTTTGTTATCGGAGGATATTTCCTTTAGCCCTATAGTCTTCAAAGGGATCCGAAGTATCTGTTCTCCGATTCCACAGAAATATGGCTGGCAAAGAGATGCACGCAAAACAGATGTAACTCTGTGAGATGAATTAACAAAACACTAAACAGTTTCTCAGAAAGCTTCTTTCCAGATTTCATCTGAGGATATTTCCTTTTTCACCATAGCCCTCTATGGGCTTCCAATTGTCACTTTGCCAATTCCACAAGAACTGTCTTAGCGAAAGGCTTCCTGAGGGGAAAGCTGTAAATCTGTGAGATGATTTCACAGTACACAAAGAAGTTTCTCAGAAAGCTTCTTTCTCATTGTTATCGGAGGATATTTCCTTTGGCCGTATATTCTTCAGAGGGATCCGAAATATCTGTTCTCAGATTCCACAGGAATAAGGCTAGCAAAGAGATCCACGATATAGAGATGTAACTCTGTGAGTGGAAGTCACACATCTAGAGCAGTTTCTCAGAAAGCTTCTTTCCAGATTTCATCTGAGGATATTTCCTTTTTCACCATAGCCCTCTATTGGCTTCCAAATATCACTTTGCCAATTCCACAAGAACTGTCTTAGCGAAAGGCTTTTGAAGGGAAAGCTGTAACTCTGTGAGATGATTTCACGGAACACAAAGAAGTTTCTCAGAAAGCTTCTTTCTCTTTGTTATCGGAGGATATTTCCTTTGGCCCTATAGTCTTCAAAGGCATCCGATATATCTGTTCTCAGATTCCACAGAAATAAGGCTAGCCAAGAGATCCGTCAAATGCAGATATAACCCTGTGAGATGAATTAACAAAACACTAAGCAGTTTCTCAGAAAGCTTCTTTCCAGATTTCATCTGAGGATATTTCCTTTTTCACCATAGCCCTTTATGGGCTTCCAAATATCACTTTGCCAATTCCACAACAACTGTCTTAGCGAAAGGCTTCTTGAGGGGAAAGCTGTAACTCTGTGATATGATTTCACAGAACACAAAAAGTTTCTCAGAAAGCTTCTTTCTCTTTGTTATGAGAGGATATTTCCTTTGGCCCTAGAGTCTTCGAAGGGATCCGAAATATCTGTTCTCAGATTCCACAGAAATAAGGCTAGCAAAGTGATCCACGCAGTACAGATGTAACTCTGTGAGTGGAAGTAACGCATCACAGAGCAGTTTCTCAGAAAGCTTCTTTCCAGATTTCATCTGACGATATTTCCTTTTTCACCATAGCCCTCTATGGGCTTCCAAATATCACTTTGCCAATTCCACAAGAACTGTCTTAGCGAAAGGATTCTTGAGGGGAAAGCTGTAACTCTGTGAGATGATTTCACGGAACACAAAGAAGTTTCTCAGATAGCTTCTTTCTCTTTGTTATCGGAGGATATTTCCTTTGGCCCTATAGTCTTCAAAGGCATCCGAAATATCTGTTCTCAGATTCCACAGAAATAAGGCTAGCAAAGAGATCCACGAAAGACAGATATAACTCTGTGGGATGAATTAACAGAACACTAAGCAGTTTCTCAGACAGCTTCTTTCCAGATTTCATCTGAGGATATTTCCTTTTTCACCATAGCCCTTTATGGGCTTCCAAATATCACTTTGCCAATTCCACAACAACTGTCTTAGCGAAAGTCTTCTTGAGGGGAAAGCTGTAACTCTGTGAGATGGTTTCACAGAACACAAAAAGTTTCTCAGAAAGCTTCTTTCTCTTTGTTATGAGAGGATATTTCCCTTGGCCCTATAGTCTTCAAAGGGATCCGAAATATCTGTTCTCAGAATCCACAGAAATAAGGCTAGCAAAGAGATCCACGAAATACAGATGTAACTCTGTGAGATGAATTAACAGAAAAGTAAGCAGTTTCTCAGAAAGCTTCTTTCCAGATTTCATCTGAGGATATTTCCTTTTTCACCGTAGCCCTCTATGGGCTTCCAAATATCACTTTGCCAATTCCACAAGCACTGTCTTAGCGAAAGGCTTCTTGAGGGGAAAGCTGTAACTCTGTGAGATGATTTCACAGAACACAAAGAAGTTTCTCAGAAAGCTTCTTTCTCTTTGTTATCGGAGGATATTTCCATTGGCCCTAGAGTCTTCAAATGGAGCGAAATATCTGTTCTCAGATTCCACAGAAAAAAGGCTAGCAAAGAGATCCACGAAATACAGATGTACCTCTGTGAGTGGAAGTCACACATCACAGAGCAGTTTCTCAGAAATCTTCTTTCCAGATTTCATCTGAGGATATTTCCTTTTTCACCGTAGCCCCCTATGGGCTTCAAATATCACTTTGCCAATTCCACAAGAACTGTCTTAGCGAAAGGGTTCTTGAGGGGAAAGCTGTAACTCTGTGAGATGATTTCACGGAACACAAAGAAGTTTCTCAAAAGCTTCTTTCTCTTTGTTATCGGAGGATATTTCCTTTGGCCCTATAGTCTTCAAAGGGATCGGAAATATCTGTTCTCAGATTCCACAGAAATAAGGCTAGCAAAGAGATCCATGAAATACAGATGTAACTCTTCGAGTGGAAGTCACACATCACAGAGCAGTTTCTCAGAAAGCTTCTTTCCAGATTTCATCTGAGGATATTTCCTTTTTCACCATAGCCCTCTATAGGCTTCCAAATATCACTTTGCCAATTCCACAAGAACTGTCTTAGCGATAGGCTTCTTGAGGGGAAAGCTGTAACTCTGTGAGATGATTTCACAGAACACAAAGAAGTTTCTCGGAAAGCTTCTTTCTCTTTGTTATCGGAGGATATTTCCTTTGGCCCTATACTCTTCAAAAGGATCCGAAATATCTGTCCTCAGATTCCACAGAAAAAAGGATAGCAAAGAGATCCACGAAATACAGTTATAACTCTGTGAGTGGAAGTCACACATCACAGAGCAGTTTCTCAGAAAGTTTCTTTCCAGATTTCATCTGAGGATATTTCCTTTTTCACCATAGCCCTCTATGGGCTTCCAAATATCACTTTTCCAATTCCACAAGAACTGTCTTAGCGAACGGCTTCTTGAGGGGAAAGCTGTAACTCTATGACATGATTTCACGGAAGACAAAGAAGTTTCTCAGTAAGCTTCTTTCTCTTTGTTATCGGAGGATATTTCCTTTGGCCCTATAGTCTTCAAAGGGATCCAAAATATCTGTTCTCAGATTCCACAGAAATAAGGCTAGCAAAGAGATCCACGAAATACAGATGTAACTCTGTGAGTTGAAGTCACACATCACAGAGCAGTTTCTCAGAAAGCTTCTTTCCAGATTTCATCTGAGGATATTTCCTTTTTCACCATAGCCCTCTATGGGCTTCCGAATATCACTTTCCCAATTCCACAACAACTGTCTTAGCGAAAGGCTTCTTAAGGGGAAAGCTGTAACTCTGTGAGATGATTTCAGAGAACACAAAGAAGTTTCTCAGTAAGCTTCTTTCTCTTTGTTATCGGAGGATATTTCTTTGGCCCTATAGTCTTCAAAGGGATCCGAAATATCTGTTCTCAGATTCCACAGAAATAAGGCTAGCAAAGAGATCCACGAAATACAGATGTAACTCTTTGAGTGCAAGTCACACATCACAGAGCAGTTTCTCAGAAAGCTTCTTTCCAAATTTCATCTGAGGATATTTCCTTTTTCACCATAGCCCTCTATGGGCTTCCAAATATCACTTTGCCAATTCCACAAGAACTGTCTTAGCGAAAGGCTTCTTGAGGGGAAAGCTGTAACTCTGTGAGATGATTTCACAGAACACAAAGAAGTTTCTCAGAAAACTTGTTTCTCTTTGTTATCGGAGGATATTTCCTTTGGCCCTATAGTCTTCAAAGGGATCCGAAATATCTGTTCTCAGATTCCACAGAAATAAGGCTAGCAAAGAGATCCACGAAATACAGATGTAACTCTGTGAGATGAATTAACAGAACACTAAGCAGTTTCTCAGAGAGCTTCTTTCCAGATTTCATCTGAGGATATTTCCTTTTTCACCATAGCCCACTATGGGCTTCCAACTGTCACTTTGCCAATTCCACAAGAACTGTCTTAGCGAAAGTTTTCTTGAGGGGAATGCTGTAACTCTGTGAGATGATTTCACAAAACACAAAGAAGTTTCTCAAAAGCTTCTTTCTCTTTGTTATCGGAGGATATTTCCTTTGGCCCTATAGTCTTCAAAGGGATCCGAAATATCTGTTCTCAGATTCCACAGAAATAAGGCTAGCAAAGAGATCCATGAAATACAGATGTAACTCTTCGAGTGGAAGTCACACATCACAGAGCAGTTTCTCAGAAAGCTTCTTTCCAGATTTCATCTGAGGATATTTCCTTTTTCACCATAGCCCTCTATGGGCTTCCAAATATCACTTTGCCAATTCCACAAGAACTGTCTTAGCGATAGGCTTCTGGAGGGGAAAGCTGTAACTCTGTGAGATGATTTCACAGAACACAAAGAAGTTTCTCAGAAAGCTTCTTTATCTTTGTTATCGGAGGATATTTCCTTTGGCCCTATACTCTTCAAAGGATCCGAAATATCTGTTCTCAGATTCCACAGAAAAAAGGATAGCAAAGAGATCCACGAAATGCAGATGTAACTCTGTGAGTGGAAGTCACACATCACAGAGCAGTTTCTCAGAAAATTTCTTTCCAGATTTCATCTGAGGATATTTCCTTTTTCACAATAGCCCTCTATGGGCTTCCAAATATCACTTTTCCAATTCCACAAGAACTGTCTTAGCGAACGGCTTCGTGAGGGGAAAGCTGTAACTCTATGACATGATTTCACGGAAGACAAAGAAGTTTCTCAGTAAGCTTCTTTCTCTTTGTTATCGGAGGATATTTCCTTTGGCCCTATAGTCTTCAAAGGGATCCGAAATATCTGTTCTCAGATTCCACAGAAATAAGGCTAGCAAAGAGATCCACGAAATACAGATGTAACTCTCTGAGATGAATTAACACTACACTGAGCAGTTTCTCAGAAAGCTTCTTTCCAGATTTCTTCTGAGGATATATCCTTTTTCACCATAGCGCTCTATGGGCTTCCAAATATCACTTTGCCAATTCCACAAGAGCTGTCTTAGCGAAAGGCTTCTTGAGGGGAAAGCTGTAACTCTGTGAGATGATTTCACAGAACACAAAGAAGTTTCTCAGTAAGCTTCTTTCTCTTTGTTATCGGAGGATATTTCCTTTGGCCCTATAGTCTTCAAAGGGATCCGAAATATCTGTTCTCAGATTCCACAGAAAAAAGGCTAGCAAAGAGATCCACGAAATACAGATGTAACTCTGTGAGATGAATTAACACAACACTAAGCAGTTTCTCAGAAAGCTTCTTTCCAGATTTCATCTGTGGATATTTCCTTTTTCACCATAGCCTTCTATGGGCTTCCAAATGTCACTTTGTCAATTCCACAAGAACTGTCTTAGCGAAAGGTTTCCTGAGGGGAAAGCTGTAACTCTGTGAGATGATTTCACAGAACACAAAGAAGTTTCTCAGAAAGCTTCTTTCTCTTTGTTATCAGAGGATATTTCCTTTGGCCCTATAGTCTTCAAAGGGATCCGAAATATCTGTTCTGAGATTACACAGAAAAAAGGCTAGCAAAGAGATCCACGAAGTGCAGATGTAACTCTGTTAGTGGAAGTCACACATCACAGAGCATTTTCTCAGAAATCTTCTTTCCAGATTTCATCTGAGGATATTTCCTTTTTCACCGTAGCCCCCTATGGGCTTCAAATATCACTTTGCCAATTCCACAAGAACTGTCTTAGCGAAAGGGTTCTTGAGGGGAAAGCTGTAACTCTGTGAGATGATTTCACGGAACACAAAGAAGTTTCTCAAAAGCTTCTTTCTCTTTGTTATCGGAGGATATTTCCTTTGGCCCTATAGTCTTCAAAGGGATCGGAAATATCTGTTCTCAGATTCCACAGAAATAAGGCTAGCAAAGAGATCCATGAAATACAGATGTAACTCTTCGAGTGGAAGTCACACATCACAGAGCAGTTTCTCAGAAAGCTTCTTTCCAGATTTCATCTGAGGATATTTCCTTTTTCACCATAGCCCTCTATAGGCTTCCAAATATCACTTTGCCAATTCCACAAGAACTGTCTTAGCGATAGGCTTCTTGAGGGGAAAGCTGTAACTCTGTGAGATGATTTCACAGAACACAAAGAAGTTTCTCGGAAAGCTTCTTTCTCTTTGTTATCGGAGGATATTTCCTTTGGCCCTATACTCTTCAAAAGGATCCGAAATATCTGTCCTCAGATTCCACAGAAAAAAGGATAGCAAAGAGATCCACGAAATACAGTTATAACTCTGTGAGTGGAAGTCACACATCACAGAGCAGTTTCTCAGAAAGTTTCTTTCCAGATTTCATCTGAGGATATTTCCTTTTTCACCATAGCCCTCTATGGGCTTCCAAATATCACTTTTCCAATTCCACAAGAACTGTCTTAGCGAACGGCTTCTTGAGGGGAAAGCTGTAACTCTATGACATGATTTCACGGAAGACAAAGAAGTTTCTCAGTAAGCTTCTTTCTCTTTGTTATCGGAGGATATTTCCTTTGGCCCTATAGTCTTCAAAGGGATCCAAAATATCTGTTCTCAGATTCCACAGAAATAAGGCTAGCAAAGAGATCCACGAAATACAGATGTAACTCTGTGAGTTGAAGTCACACATCACAGAGCAGTTTCTCAGAAAGCTTCTTTCCAGATTTCATCTGAGGATATTTCCTTTTTCACCATAGCCCTCTATGGGCTTCCGAATATCACTTTCCCAATTCCACAACAACTGTCTTAGCGAAAGGCTTCTTAAGGGGAAAGCTGTAACTCTGTGAGATGATTTCAGAGAACACAAAGAAGTTTCTCAGTAAGCTTCTTTCTCTTTGTTATCGGAGGATATTTCTTTGGCCCTATAGTCTTCAAAGGGATCCGAAATATCTGTTCTCAGATTCCACAGAAATAAGGCTAGCAAAGAGATCCACGAAATACAGATGTAACTCTTTGAGTGCAAGTCACACATCACAGAGCAGTTTCTCAGAAAGCTTCTTTCCAAATTTCATCTGAGGATATTTCCTTTTTCACCATAGCCCTCTATGGGCTTCCAAATATCACTTTGCCAATTCCACAAGAACTGTCTTAGCGAAAGGCTTCTTGAGGGGAAAGCTGTAACTCTGTGAGATGATTTCACAGAACACAAAGAAGTTTCTCAGAAAGCTTCTTTCTCTTTGTTATCCGAGGATATTTCCTTTGACCCTATAGGCTTCAAAGGGATCCGAAATATCTGTTCTCATATTCCATAGAAAAAAGGCTAGCAAAGAGATCCACGAAATACAGATGTAACTCTATGAGTGGAAGTCACACATCACAGAGCAGTTTCTCAGAAAGCTTCTTTCCAGATTTCTCTGAGGATATTTCCTTTTTCACAATAGCCCTCTATGGGCTTCCAAATATCACTTTTCCAATTACACAAGAAGTGTCTGAGCGAAAGGGTTCTTGAGGGGAAAGCTGTAACTCTGTGAGATGATTTCACAGAACACAAAGAAGTTTCTCAGAAAGCTTCTTTCTCTTTGTTATCGGAGGATATTTCCTTTGGCCCTAGAGTCTTCAAAGGGATCCGAAATATCTGTTCTCAGATTCCACAGAAATAAGGCTAGCAAAGAGATCCACGAAATACAGTTGTAACACTGTGAGATGAATTAACAGAACACTAAGCAGTTTCTCAGAAGCTTGTTTCCAGATTTCATCTGAGGATATTTCCTTTTTCACCATAGCCCTCTATGGGCTTCCAAATGTCACTTTGCCAATTCCACAAGAACTGTCTTAGCGAAAGGCTTCTTGAGGGGAAACCTGTAACTCTGTGAGATGACTTCACAGAACACAAAGAAGTTTCTCAGAAAACTTCTTTCTATCTGTTATTGGAGGATAATTCCTTTGGCCCTATAGCCTTCAAAGGGAACCGAAATATCTGTTCTCAGATTCCACAGAAATAAGGCTAGCAAAGAGATCCACGAAATACAGATGTTACTCTGTGAGTGGAAGTTACACATCACAGAGCAGTTTCTCACAAAGCTTCTTTCCAGATTTCATCTGAGGATATTTCCTTTTTCACCATAGCCCTCAAGGGGCTTCCAAATATCACTTTGCCAATTCCACAAGAAGTGTCTTAGCGAAAGGCTTCTTGAGGGGAAAGCTGTAACTCTGTGAGATGATTTCACAGAACACAAAGAAGTTTCTCAGAAAGCTTCTTTCTCTTTGTTTTCAGAGGAAGTTTCCTTTGGCCCTATAGTCTTCAAAGGGATCCGAAATATCTGTTCTCAGATTCCACAGAAATAAGGCTAGCAAAGAGATCCACGAAATACAGATGTAACTCTGTGAGTGGAAGTCACACATCACAGAGCAGTTTCTCAGAAAGCTTCTTTCCAGATTTCATCTGAGGATATTTCCTTTTTCACCATAGCCCTCTACGGGCTTCCAAATATCATTTTGCGAATTCCACAAGAACTGTCTTAGCGAAAGGCTTCTTCAGCGAAAAGCTATAACTCTGTGACATGATTTCACAGAACACAAAGTAGTTTCTCAGTGAGCTTCTTTCTCTTTGTTATCGGAGGATATTTCCTTTGACCCTACAGTCTTCAAAGGGATCCGAAATATCTGTTCTCACATTCCCCAGAAATAAGGCTAGCAAAGAGATCCACGAAATACAGATGTAACTCTGTGAGATGAATTAACAGAACACTAAGCAGTTTCTCAGAAAGCTTCTTTCCAGATTTCATCTGAGGATATTTCCTTTTTCACCATAGCCCCCTAGGGGCTTCCAAATATCACTTTGCCAATTCCCACAAGAACTGTCTTAGCGAAAGGCTTCTTGAGGAGAAAGCTGTAACTCTGTGAGATGATTTCACAGAACACAAAGAAGTTTCTCAGAAAGCTTCTTTCTCTTTTTTATCGGGGGATATTTCATTTGGCACTATAGTCTTCAAAGGGATCCGAAATATCTGTTCTCAGATTCCGCAGAAATAAGGCTAGCAAGGAGATCCACGAAATACAGATGTAACTCTGTGATTGGAAGTCACTTATCACAGAGCAGATTCTCAGAAAGCTTCTTTCCAGATTTCATCTGAGGATATTTCCTTTTTCACTTTAGCCCTCTATTGGCTTCCAAATATCACTTTGCCAATTCCACAAGAACTGTCTTAGCGAAAGGCTTCTTGAGGGGAAAGCTGTAACTCTGTGAGATGATTTCACAGAACACAAAGAAGTTTCTCAATAAGCTTCTTTCTCTTTGTTATTCGAGGATATTTCCTTTGGCCCTATAGTCTTCAAAGGGATACGAAATATCTGTTCTCATATTCCACAGAAATAAGGATAGCAAAGAGATCCACGAAATACAGATGTAACTCTGTGAGTGGAAGTCACACATCACAGAGTAGTTTCTCAGAAAGCTTCTTTCCAGATTTCATCTGAGGATATTTCCTTTTTCACCATAGCCCTCTATGGGCTTCCGAATATCACTTTCCCAATTCCACAACAACTGTCTTAGCGAAAGGCTTCTTGAGGGGAAAGCTGTAACTCTGTGAGATGATTTCAGAGAACACAAAGAAGTTTCTCAGTAAGCTTCTTTCTCTTTGTTATCGGAGGATATTTCTTTGGCCCTATAGTCTTCAAAGGGATCCGAAATATCTGTTTTCAGATTCCACAGAAATAAGGCTAGCAAGGAGATCCACGAAATACAGATGTAACACTGTGAGATGAATTAACAGAACACTAAGCAGTTTCTCAGAAGCTTGTTTCCAGATTTCATCTGAGGATATTTCCTTTTTCACCATAGCCCTCTATGGGCTTCCAAATGTCACTTTGCCAATTCCACAAGAACTGTCTTAGCGAAAGGCTTCTTGAGGGGAAACCTGTATCTCTGTGAGATGACTTCACAGAACACAAAGAAGTTTCTCAGAAAACTTCTTTCTATCTGTTATTGGAGGATAATTCCTTTGGCCCTATAGCCTTCAAAGGGAACCGAAATATCTGTTCTCAGATTCCACAGAAATAAGGCTAGCAAAGAGATCCACGAAATACAGATATTACTCTGTGAGTGGAAGTTACACATCACAGAGCAGTTTCTCACAAAGCTTCTTTCCAGATTTCATCTGAGGATATTTCCTTTTTCACCATAGCCCTCTAGGAGCTTCCAAATATCACTTTGCCAATTCCACAAGAAGTGTCTTAGCGAAAGGCTTCTTGAGGGGAAAGCTGTAACTCTGTGAGATGATTTCACAGAACACAAAGAAGTTTCTCAGAAAGCTTCTTTCTCTTTGTTATCAGAGGAAATTTCCTTTGGCCCTATAGTCTTCAAAGGGATCCGAAATATCTGTTCTCAGATTCCACAGAAATAAGGCTAGCAAAGAGATCCACGAAATACAGATGTAACTCTGTGAGTGGAAGTCACACATCACAGAGCAGTTTCTCAGAAAGCTTCTTTCCAGATTTCATCTGAGGATATTTCCTTTTTCACCATAGCCCTCTACGGGCTTCCAAATATCATTTTGCGAATTCCACAAGAACTGTCTTAGCGAAAGGCTTCTTCAGCGAAAAGCTATAACTCTGTGAGATGATTTCACAGAACACAAAGTAGTTTGTCAGTGAGCTTCTTTCTCTTTGTTATCGGAGGATATTTCCTTTGACCCTGCAGTCTTCAAAGGGATCCGAAATATCTGTTCTCAGATTCCCCAGAAATAAGGCTAGCAAAGAGATCCACGAAATACAGATGTAACTCTGTGAGTGGAAGTCACACATCACAGAGCACTTTCTCAGAAAGCTTCTTTCCAGATTTCATCTGAGGATATTTCCTTTTTCACCATAGCCCTCTATGGGCTTCCAAATATCACTTTGCCAATTCCACAAGAAGTGTCTTAGCGAAAGGCTTCTTGAGGGGAAAGCTGTAACTCTGTGAGATGATTTCACAGAACACAAAGAAGTTTCTCAGAAAGCTTCTTTCTCTTTGTTATCAGAGGAAATTTCCTTTGGCCCTATAGTCTTCAAAGGGATCCGAAATATCTGTTCTCAGATTCCACAGAAATAAGGCTAGCAAAGAGATCCACGAAATACAGATGTAACTCTGTGAGATGAATTAACAGAACACTAAGCAGATTCTCAGAAAGCTTCTTTCCAGATTTCATCTGAGGATATTTCCTTTTTCACCATAGCCCTCTAGGGGCTTCCAAATATCACTTTGCCAATTCCACAAGAACTGTCTTAGCGAAAGGCTTCTTGAGGAGAAAGCTGTAACTCTGTGAGATGATTTCACAGAACACAAAGAAGTTTCTCAGAAAGCTTCTTTCTCTTTTTTATCGGGGGATATTTCCTTTGGCCCTATAGTCTTCAAAGGGATCCGAAATATCAGTTCTCAGATTCCACAGAAATAAGGCTAGCACGGAGATCCACGAAATACAGATGTAACTCTGTGAGTGGAAGTCACTTATCACAGAGCAGATTCTCAGAAAGCTTCTTTCCAGATTTCATCTGAGGATATTTCCTTTTTCACTTTAGCCCTCTATTGGCTTCCAAATATCACTTTGCCAATTCCACAAGAACTGTCTTAGCGAAAGGCTTCTTGAGGGGAAAGCTGTTACTCTGTGAGATGATTTCACAGAACACAAAGAAGTTTCTCAATAAGCTTCTTTCTCTTTGTTATCCGAGGATATTTCCTTTGGCCCTATAGTCTTCAAAGGGATACGAAATATCTGTTCTCATATTCCACAGAAATAAGGATAGCAAAGAGATCCACGAAATACAGATGTAACTCTGTGAGTGGAAGTCACACATCACAGAGCAGTTTCTCAGAAAGCTTCTTTCTAGATTTCATCTGAGGATATTTCCTTTTTCACCATAGCCCTCTATGGGCTTCCGAATATCACTTTGCCAATTCCACAAGAACTGTCTTAGCGAAAGGCTTCTTGAAGGGAAAGCTGTAACTCTGTGAGATGATTTCACAGAACACAAAGAAGTTTCTCAGAAAGCTTCTTTCTCTTTTTTATCGGGGGATATTTCCTTTGGCCCTATAGTCTTCAAAGGGATCCGAAATATCTGTTCTCAGATTCCACAGAAATAAGGCTGGCAAGGAGATCCACGAAATACAGATGTAACTCTGTGAGTGGAAGTCACACATCACAGAGCAGATTCTCAGAAAGCTTCTTTCCAGATTTCATCTGAGGATATTTCCTTTTTCACCATAGCCCTCTAGGGGCTTCCAAATATCACTTTGCCAATTCCACAAGAACTGTCTTAGCGAAAGGCTTCTTGAGGGGAAAGCTGAAACTCTGTGAGATGATTTCACAGAACACAAAGAAGTTTCTCAGAAAGCTTCTTTCTCTCTGTTATCGGAGGATATTTCCTTTGGCCCTATAGTCTTCAAAGGGATCCGAAATATCTGTTCTCAGTTTCCACAGATAAGGCTAGCAAAGAGATCCACGAAATACAGATGTAACTCTGTGAGTGGAAGTCACACATCACAGAGCAGTTTCTCAGAAAGCTTCTTTCCATATTTCATCTGAGAATATTTCCTTTATCACCATAGCCCTCTATGGGCTTCCAAATATCACTTTGCCAATTCCACAAGAAGTGTCTTAGCGAAAGGCTTCTTGAGGGGAAAGCTGTAACTCTGTGAGATGATTTCACAGAACACAAAGAAGTTTCTCAGAAAGTTTCTTTCTCTTTGTTACGGGAGGATATTTCCTTTGTCCCTACAGTCTTCAAATTGATCCGAAATATCTGTTCTCAGATTCCACAGAAATAAGGATAGCAAAGAGATCCACGAAATACAGATGTAACTCTGTGAGTTGAAGTCACACATCAGAGAGTAGTTTCTCAGAAAGCTTCTTTCCAGATTTCATCTGAGGATATTTCCTTTTTCACCATAGCCCTCTATTGGCTTCCGAATATCACTTTGCCAATTCCACAAGAACTGTCTTAGCGAAAGGCTTCTTGAGGGGAAAGCTGTAACTCTGTGAGATGATTTCACAGAACACAAAGAAGTTTCTCAGTAAGCTTCTTTCTCTTTGTTATCGGAGGATATTTCCTTTGGCCGTATAGTCTTCAAAGGGATCCGAAATATCTGTTCTCAGATTCCACAGAAATAAGGCTAGCAAAGAGATCCACGAAACACAGAAGTAACTCTGTGAGATGAATTAACAGAACACTAAGCAGTTTCTCAGAAAGCTTCTTTCCAGATTTCATCTGAGGATATTTCCTTTTTCACCATAGCACTCTATGGGCTTCCAAATATCACTTAGCCAATTCCACAAGAAGTGTCTTAGCGAAAGGCTTCTTGAGGGGAAAGCTGTAACTCTGTGAGATTATTTCACAGAACACAAAGAAGTTTCTCAGTAAGCTTCTTTCTCTTTGTTATCGGAGGATATTTCCTTTGGCCCTATAGTCTTCAAAGGGATCCGAAATATCTGTTCTCAGATTCCACAGATAAGGCTAGCAAAGAGATCCACGAAATACAGATGTAACTCTGTGAGTGGAAGTCACACATCACAGAGCAGTTTCTCAGAAAGCTTCTTTCCATATTTCATCTGAGGATATTTCCTTTATCACCATAGCCCTCTATGGGCTTCCAAATATCACTTTGCCAATTCCACAACAAGTGTCTTAGCGAAAGGCTTCTTGAGGGGAAAGCTGTAACTCTGTGAGATGATTTCACAGAACACAAAGAAGTTTCTAAGAAAGCATCTTTCTCTTTGTTATCGGAGGATATTTCCTTTGGCCCTATAGTCTTCAAAGGGATCCGAAATATCTGTTCTCAGATTCCACAGAAAGAAGCCTAGCAAAGATCCACGAAATACAGATGTAACTCTGTGAGTGGAAGTCACACATCACAGAGCAGTTTCTCAGAAAGCTTCTTTCCAGATTTGGTCTGAGGATAATTCTTTTTTCACCATAGCCCTCTAGGGATTCCAAATATCACTTTGCCAATTCCACAAGAACTGTCTTAGCGAAAGGCTTCTTGATGGGAAAGCTGTAACTCTGTGAGATGATTTCACAGAACACAAAGAAGTTTCTCAGAAAGTTTCTTGCCCTTTGTTATCCGAGGATATTTCCTTTGGCCCTATAGTCTTCAAAGGGATCCGAAATATCTGTTCTCAGATTCCACAGAAATAAGGCTAGCGATGAGATCCACGAAATAGAGATGTAACTCTGTGAGATGAATTAACAGAACACTAAGCAGTTTCTCACAAAGCTTCTTTCCAGATTTCATCTGAGGATATTTCCTTTTTCATCATAGCCCTCTATGGGCTTCCAAATATCGCTTTGCCAATACCACAAGAACTGTCTTAGTGAAAGGCTTCTTGAGGGGAAAGTTGTAACTCTGTGAGATGATTTCACAGAACACAAAGAAGTTTCTCAGAAAGCATCTTTCTCTTTGTTATCGGAGGATATTTCCTTTGGACCTATAGTCTTCAAAGGGATCCGAAATATCTGTTCTCAGATTCCACAGAAATAAGGCTAGCAAAGAGTTCCACGAAATACAGATGTAACTCTGTGATATGAATTAACAGAACACTAAGCAGTTTTTCAGAAATCTTCTTTCCAGATTTCATCTGAGGATATTTCCTTTTTCATCATAGCCCTCTAAGGGCTTCCAAATATCGCTTTGCCAATACCACAAGAACTGTCTTAGTGAAAGGCTTCTTGAGAGGAAAGCTGTAACTCTGTGGGATGATTTCACAGAACACAAAGAAGTTTCTCTGAAAGCTTCTTTCTCTTAGTTATCGGAGGATATTTCCTTTGGCTCTATAGTCTTCAAAGTGATCCGAAATATCTGTTCTCAGATTCTACAGAAATAAGGCTAGCAAAGAGATCCACGAAACACAGATGTAACTCTGTGAGTTGAAGTCACACATCAGAGAGTAGTTTCTCAGAAAGCTTCTTTCCAGATTTCATCTGAGGATATTTCCTTTTTCACCATAGCCCTCTATTGGGTTCCGAATATCACTTTGCCAATTCCACAAGAACTGTCTTAGCGAAAGGCTTCTTGAGGGGAAAGCTGTAACTCTGTGAGATGATTTCACTGAACACAAAGAAGTTTCTCATTAAGCTTCTTTCTCTTTGTTATCGGAGGATATTTCCTTTGGCCGTATAGTCTTCAAAGGGATCCGAAATATCTGTTCTCAGATTCCACAGAAATAAGGCTAGCAAAGATATCCACGAAATACAGATGTAACTCTGTGAGATGAATTAACAGAACACTAAGCAGTTTCTCAGAAAGCTTCTATCCAGATCTCATCTGAGGATATTTCCTTTTTCACCATAGACCACTAGGGGCTTCCAAATATCACTTTGCCAATACCACAAGAACTGCCTTAGTGAAAGACTTCTTGAGGTGAAAGCTGTAACTCTGTGAGATGATTTCACAGAACACAAAGAAGTTTCTCAGAAAGCTTCTTTCTCTTTGTTATCGGAGGATATTTCCTTTGGCCCTATAGTCTTCAAAGGGATCCGAAATCTCTGTTCTCAGATTCCACAGAAATAAGGCTAGCAAAGAGATCCACGAAATACAGATGTAACTCTTTGAGTGGAAGTCACACATCACAGAGCAGTTTCTCTGAAAGCTTCTTTCCAGATTTCATCTGAGGATATTTCCTTTTTCACCATAGCCCTCTAAGGGCTTCCGAATATCACCTTGCCAATTCCACAAGAACTGTCTTAGCGAAAGGCTTCTTGAGGGGAAAGCTGTAACTCTGTGAGATGATTTCACAGAACACAAAGAAGTTTCTCATAAAGCTTCTTTCTCTTTGTTATCGGAGGATATTTCCTTTGGACCTATAGTCTTCAAAGGGTTCCGAAATATCTGTTCTCAGATTCCACAGAAATAAGGCTAGCAAAGAGATCCACGAACTACAGATGCAACTCTGTGAGTGGAAGTAACATATCACAGAGAAGTTTCTCAGAAATCTTCTTTCCAGATTTCATCTGAGGATATTTCCTTTTTCACCATAGCCCTCTATGGGCTTCCAAATATCACTTTTCCAATTCCACAAGAACTGTCTTAGCGAAAGGCTTCTTGAAGGAAAGCTGTAACTCTGTGAGATGATTTCACAGAACCCAAAGAAGTTTCTCAGAAAGCTTCTTTCTCTTTGTTATCGGAGGATATTTCCTTTGGCCCTATAGTCTTCAAAGATATCCGAAATATCTGTTCTCAAATTTCACAGAAATAAGGCTAGCAAAGAGATCCACGAAATACAGATGTAACTCTGTGAGATGAATTAACAGAACAATAAGCAGTTTCTCAGAAAGCTTCTTTCCAGATTTCATCTGAGGATATTTCCTTTTTCACCATAGCCCTCTATCGGCTTCCAAATGTCACTTTGCCAATTCCAAAAGAACTGTCTTAGCGAAAGGCTTCTTGAGTGGAAAGCTGTAACTCTGTGAGATGATTTCACAGAACACAAAGAAGTTTCTCAGAAAGCTTCTTTCTCTCTGTTATCGGAGGATATTTCCTTTGGCCCTACAGTCTTCAAAGGGAACCGAAATATCTGTTCTCAGATTCCACTGAAATAAGGCTAGGAAAGAGAGCCACGAAATACAGATGTAACTCGGGGAGATGAATTAACAGAACACTAAGCAGTTTCCCAGAAAGCTTCTTTCCAGATTTCATTGGAGGATATTTCCTTTTTCACCGTAGCTATCTATGGGCTTCCAAATATCACTTTGCCAATTCCACAAGAACTGTCTTAGCGAACGGCTTCTTGAGGGAAAAGCTGTAACTTTGTGAGATGATTTCACAGAACACAAAGAAGTTTCTCAGAAAGCTTCTTTCTCTTTGTTATCGGAGGATATTTCCTTTGGCCCTATAGTCTTCAAAGGGATCCGAAATATCTGTTCTCAGATTCCACAGAAATAAGGCTAGCAAAGAGATCCACGAAATACAGATGTAACTCTGTGAGTGGAAGTCACACACCACAGAGCAGTTTCTCAAAGAGTTTCTTTCTAGATTTCATCGGAGGATGTTTCCTTTTTAAACATAGCCCTCTACGGGCTTCCAAATATCACATTGCCAATTCCACAAGAACTGTCTTAGCGAAAGGCTTCTTGAGCGGAAAGCTGTAACTCTGTGAGATGATATCACCGAACACAAAGAAGTTTCTCAGAAAGCTTCTTTCTCTTTATCATCGGAGGATATTTCCTTTGGCCCTACAGTCTTCAAAGGGATCCGAAATATCTGTTCTCAGATTCCACAGAAATAAGGCTAGCAAAAGATCCACGAAATACACATGTAACTCTGTGAGATGAATTAACAGAACACTAAGCAGTTTCTCAGAAAGCTTCTTTCCAGATTTCAACTGAGGATATTTCCTTTTTCACCATAGCCCTCTTTGGGCTTGCAAATGTCACTTTGCCAATTCCAAAAGAACTGTTTTAGCGAAAGGCTTCTTGAGGGGAATGCTGTAACTCTGTGAGATGATTTCACAGAACACAAAGAAGTTTCTCAGAAAGCTTCTTTCTCTCTTTTATCGGAGGATATTTCCTTTGGCCCTATAGTCTTCAAAGGGATCCGAAATATCTGTTCTCCGATTCCACAGAAATAAGGCTAGCAAAGAGATCCACGAAATACAGATGTAACTCTGTGAGTGGAAGTCACACATCACAGAGCAGTTTCTCAGAAAGCTTCTTTCCAGATTTCATCTGCGGATATTTCCTTTTTCACCATAGCCCTCTATGGGATTCCAAATATCACTTTGCCAATTCCACAAGAACTGTCTTAGCGAACGGCTTCTTGAGGGGAAAGCTGTAACTCTGTGAGATGATTTCACAGAACACAAAGAAGTTTCTCAGAAAGCTTCTTTCTCTTTGTTATCGGAGGATATTTCCTTTGGCCCTATAGTCTTCAAAGGGATCCGAAATATCTGTACTCAGATTCCACAGAAATAAGGCTAGCAAAGAGATCCACGAAATACAGATGTAACTCTCTGAGTGGAAGTCACACATCACAGAGCAGGTTCTCAGAGAGCTTCTTTCCAGATTTCATCTGAGGATATTTCCTTTTTCACCGTAGCCCTCTTTGGGCTTCCAAATATCACTTTTCCAATTCCACAAGAACTGTCTTAGCGAACGGCTTCTTGAGGGGAAAGCTGTAACTCTATGACATGATTTCACGGAAGACAAAGAAGTTTCTCAGTAAGCTTCTTTCTCTTTGTTATCGGAGGATATTTCCTTTGGCCCTATTGTCTTCAAAGGGATCCGAAATATCTGTTCTCAGATTCCACAGAAATAAGGCTAGCAAAGAGATCCACGAAATACAGATGTAACTCTCTGAGATGAATTAACACTACACTAAGCAGTTTCTCAGAAAGATTCTTTCCAGATTTCTTCTGAGGATATTTCCTTTTTCACCATAGCCCTCTATGGGCTTCCAAATATCACTTTGCCAATTCCACAAGAGCTGTCTTAGCGAAAGGCTTCTTGAGGGGAAAGCTGTAACTCTTTGAGATGATTTCACAGAACACAAAGAAGTTTCTCACAAAGCTTCTTTCTCTTTGTTATCGGAGGATATTTCCTTTGGCCCTATAGTCTTCAAAGGGATCCGAAATATCTGTTCTCAGATTCCACAGAAATAAGGCTAGCAAAGAGATCCACGAAATACAGATGTAACTCTGTGAGATGCATTAACAGAACACTAAGCAGTTTCTCAGAGAGCTTCTTTCCAGATTTCATCTGAGGATATTTCTTTTTTCACCATAGCCTCTATGGGCTTCCAACTGTCACTTTACCAATTCCACAAGAACTGTCTTAGCGAAAGGTTTCCGGAGGGGAAAGCTGTAACTCTGTGAGATGATTTCACAGAACACAAAGAAGTTTCTCAGAAAGCTTCTTTCTCTTTGTTATCGGAGGATATTTCCTTTGGCCCTATAGTCTTCAAAGGGATCCGAAATATCTGTTCTCAGATTCCACAGAAATAAGGCTAGCAAAGAGATCCACGAAATACAGATGTAAATCTGTGAGTGAAGTCACACATCACAGAGCAGTTTCTCAGAAAGCTTCTTTTCAGATTTCATCTGAGGATATTTCCTTTTTCACCATAGCCCTCTATGGGCTTCCAAATATCACTTTGCCAATTCCACAAGAACTGTCTTAGCGAAAGGCTTCTTGAGGGGAAAGCTGTAAATCTGTAAGATGATTTCACAGTACACAAAGAAGTTTCTCAGAAAGCTTCTTTCTCTTTGTTATCGGAGGATATTTCCTTTGGCCCTATAGTCTTGAAAGGGATCCGAAATATCTGGTCTCAGATTCCACAGAAAAAAGGCTAGCAAAGAGATCCACGAAAAACAGATGTAATTCTGTGAGTGGAAGTCACATATCAAAGAGCAGTTTCTCAGAAACTTCTTTCCAGATTTCATCTGAGGATATTTCCTTTTTCATCGTAGCCCTCTATGGGCTTCCAAATACCACTTTGCCAATTCCACAAGAACTGTCTTAGCGAAAGGCTTCTTGAGGGGAAAGCTGTAACTCTGTGAGATGATTTCACAGAACACAAAGAAATTTCTCAGAAAGCTTCTTTCTCTTTGTTGTCGGAGGATATTTCCTTTGGCCCTATAGTCTTCAAAGGGATCCGAAATATCTGTTCTCAGATTCCACAGAAATAAGGCTAGCAAAGAGATCCACGAAATACAGATGTAACTCTGTGAGATGAATTAACAGAACACTAAGGAGTTTCTCAGAGAGCTTCTTTCCAGATTTCATCTGAGGATATTTCCTTTTTCAACATAGCCCTCTATGGGCTTCCAACAGTCACTTTGCCAATTCCACAAGAACTGTCTTAGCGAAACGTTTCCTGAGGAGAAAGCTGTAACTCTGTGAGATGATTTCACAGAACACAAAGAAGTTTCTCAGAAAGCTTCTTTCTCTTTGTTATCGGAAGATATTTCCTTTGGCCCTATAGTCTTCAAAGGCATCCCAAATATCTGTTCTCATATTCCACAGAAATAAGGCTAGCGAAGAGATCCACGAAATACAGATGTAACTCTGTGAGATGATTTAACAGAACACAAAGTAGTTTCTCCGAAACCTTCTTTCCAGATTTCATCTGAGGATATTTCCTTTTACACCTTAGCCCTCTAGGGGTTTCCAAATATCACTTTGCAAATTCCACAAGAACTGTCTTAGGGAAAGGCTTCTTGAGGGGAAAGCTGTAACTCTGTGAGATGATTTCACAGAACACAAAGAAGTTTCTCAGAAAGCTTCTTTCCCTTTGTTATCGGAGGATATTTCCTTTGGCCCTATAGTCTTCAAAGGGATACGAAATATCTGTTCTCAGATTACACAGAAATAAGGCTAGCAAAGAGATCCACCAAATACAGATGTAACTCTGTGATTGGAAGTCACACATCACAGAGCAGTTTCTCAGAAAACTTCTTTCCAGATTTCATCTGAGGATATTTCCTTTTTCACCATAGCCCTCTATGGACTTCCAAATATCACTTTGCCAATTCCACAAGAACTGTCTTAGTGAAAGGCTTCTTGAGGGGAAAGCTGTAACTCTGTGAGATCATTTCACAGAACACAAAGAAGTTTCTCAGAAAGCTTCTTTCTCTTTGTTATCGGAGGATATTTCCTTTGGCCCTATAGTCTTCAAAGGGATCCGAAATATCTGTTCTCAGATTCCACAGAAAAAAGGATAGCAAAGAGATCCACGAAATACAGATGTAACTCTGTTAGTGGAAGTCACACATCACAGACCAGTTTCTCAGAAAGTTTCTTTACAGATTTCATCTGAGGATATTTCCTTTTTCACCATAGCCCTCTATGGGCTTCCAAATATCACTTTGCCAATTCCACAAGAACTGTCTTAGCGAAAGGCTTCTTGAGGGGAAAGCTGTAACTCTATGACATGATTTCACAGAAGACAAAGATGTTTCTCAGTAAGCTTCTTTCTCTTTGTTATCGGAGGATATTTCTTTGGCCCTATAGTCTTCAAAGGGATCCGAAATATCTGTTCTCAGATTCCACAGAAATAAGGCTAGCAAAGAGATCCACGAAACACAGATGTAACACTCTGAGATGAATTAACAGAACACTAAGCAGTTTCTCAGAAAGCTTCTTTCCAGATTTCATCTGAGCATATTTCCTTTGTCACCATAGCCCTCTATGGGCTTCCAAATATCACTTTGCCAATACCACAAGCACTGTCTTAGTGAAAGGCTTCTTGAGGGGAAAGCGGTAACTCTGTGAGATGATTTCACAGAACACATAGAAGTTTCTCAGAAAGCTTCTTTCTCTTTGTTGTCGGAGGATATATCCTCTGTCCCTATAGTCTTCAAAGGGATCCGAAATATCTGTTCTCAGATTCCACAGAAATAAGGCTAGCAAAGAGATCCACGAAATACAGATGTAACTCTGTGAGTGGAAGTCACACATCACAGAGCAGTTTCTCAGAAAGCTTCTTTCCAGATTTCATCTGAGGATATTTCCTTTTTCACCATAGCCCTCTATGGGCTTCCAAATATCACTTTGCCAATTCCACAAGAACTGTCTTAGCGAAAGGCTTCTTGAGGGGAAAGCTGTAACTCTGTGAGATGATTTCACAGAACACAAAGAAGTTTCTCAGAAAGCTTCTTTCTCTTTGTTATCGGAGGATATTTCCTTTGGCCCTGTAGTCTTCAAAGGGATCAGAAATATCTGTTCTCAGATTCCGCAGAAATTAGGCTAGCAAAGAGATCCACGAAATACAGATGTAACTCTGTGAGATGAATTAACAGAACACTAAGCAGTTTCTCAGAAAGCTTCTTTCCGGATTTCATCTGAGGATATTTCCTTTTTCACCATAGCCCTCTATGGGCTTACAACTGTCACTTTGCCAATACCACAAGAAGTGTCTGAGCGAAAGGCTTCTTGAGGGGAAAGCTGTAACTCTGTGAGATGATTTTAAGAAGTTTCTCAGAAAGCTTCTTTCTCTTTGTTATTGGAGGATATTTCCTTTGGCCCCATAGTCTTCAAAGGGATCCGAAATATCTGTTCTCAGATTCCAGAGAAATAAGGCTAGCAAAGAGATCCACGAAATACAGTTGTAACTGTGTGAGTGCAAGTCACACATCACAGAGCAGTTTCTCAGAAAGCTTCTTTCCAAATTTCATCTGAGGATATTTCCTTTTTCACCATAGCCCTCTATGGGCTTCCAAATATCACTTTGCCAATTCCACAAGAACTGTCTTAGCAAAAGGCTTCTTGAGGGGAAAGCTGTAACTCTGTGAGATGATTTCACAGAACACAAAGAAGTTTCTCAGAATGCTTCTTTCTCTTTGTTATCGGAGGATGTTTCCTTTGGCCCTATAGGCTTCAAAGGGATCCGAAATATCTGTTCTCATATTCCATAGAAAAAAGGCTAGCAAAGAGATCCACGAAATACAGATGTAACTCTATGAGTGGAAGTCACACATCACAGAGCAGTTTCTCAGAAAGCTTCTTTCCAGATTTCTCTGAGGATATTTCCTTTTTCACAATAGCCCTCTATGGGCTTCCAAATATCACTTTTCCAATTACACAAGAAGTGTCTGAGCGAAAGGCTTCTTGAGGGGAAAGCTGTAACTCTGTGAGATGATTTCACAGAACACAAAGAAGTTTCTCAGAAAGCTTCTTTCTCTTTGTTATCGGAGGATATTTCCTTTGGCCCTAGAGTCTTCAAAGGGATCCGAAATATCTGTTCTCACATTCCACAGAAATAAGGCTAGCAAAGAGATACAGGAAATACAGATGTAACTCTGTGAGATGAATTAACAGAACACTAAGCAGTTTCTCAGAAAGCTTCTTTCCAGACTTCATCGGAGGATATTTCCTTTTTCTCCATAGCCCTCTAGGGGCTTCCAAATATCACTTGGCCAATTCCACAAGAACTGTCTTAGCGAAAGGCTTCTTGAGAGGAAAGCTGTAACTCTGTGAGATGATTTCACAGAACACAAAGAAGTTTCTCAGAAAGCTTCTTTCTCTTTTTTATCGGGGGATATTTCCTTTGGCCCTATAGTCTTCTAAGGGATCCGAAATATCTGTTCTCAGATTCCACAGAAAAAAGGCTAGCAAGGAGATCCACGAAATACAGATGTAACTCTGTGAGTGGAAGTCACACATCACAGAGCAGATTCTCAGAAAGCTTCTTTCCAGATTTCATCTGAGTATATTTCCTTTTTCACTTTAGCCCTCTATTGGCTTCCAAATATCACTTTGCCAATTCCACAAGCACTGTCTTATTGAAAGGCTTCTTGAGGGGAAAGCTGTAACTCTGTAAGATGATTTCACAGAACACAAAGAAGTTTCTCAGAAAGCTTATTTCTCTTTGTCATCGGAGGATATTTCCTTTGGCCCTACAGTCTTCAAAGGGATCCGAAATATCTGTTCTCAGATTCCACAGAAATAAGGCTAGCAAAGAGATCCACGAAATACAGATGTAACACTGTGAGATGAATTAACAGAACACTAAGCAGTTTCTCAGAAAGCTTCTTTCCAGATTTCATCTGAGGATATTTCCTTTTTCACCATAGACCTCTATGGGCTTCCAAATGTCACTTTGCCAATTCCAAAAGAACTGTCTTAGCGGAAGGCTTCTTGAGTGGAAAGCTGTAACTCTGTGAGTTGATTTAACAGAACACAAAGAAGTTTCTCAGAAAGCTTGTTTCTCTCTGTTATCGGAGGATATTTCCTTTGGCCCTACAGTCTTCAAAGGGAACCGAAATATCTGTTCTCAGATTCCACAGAAATAAGGCTAGCAAAGAGAGCCACGAAATACAGATGTAACTCTGTGAGATGAACTAACAGAACACTAAGCAGTTTCCCAGAAAGCTTCTTTCCAGATTTCATTGGAGGATATTTCCTTTTTTCACCATAGCAATTTAAGGGCTTCCAAATATCACTTGGCCAATTCTACAAAAACTCTCTTAGCGAAAGGCTTCTTGAGGGAAAGCTGTAACTCTCTGAGATGATTTCACAGAACACAAAGAAGTTTCTCAGTAAGCTTCTTTCCCTTTGTTATCGGAGGATATTTCCTTTGGCCCTATAGTCTTCAAAGGGATCCGAAATATCTGTTCTCAGATTCCACAGAAATAAGGCTAGCAAAGAGAGCCACGAAATGCTGATGTAACTCTGTGAGATGAATTAACAGAACACTAAGCAGTTTCTCAGAAAGCTTCTTTCCAGATTTCATCTGAGGATATTTCCTTTTTCACCATAGACCACTATGGGCTTCCAAATGTCACTTGGCCAATTCAAAAAGAACTGTCTTAGGGAAAGGCTTCTTGAGGGGAAAGCTGTAACTCTGTGAGATGATTTCACAGAACACAAAGTATTTTCTCAGAAAGCTTCTTTGTCTTTGTTATCGGAGGATATTTCCTTTAGCCCTATAGTCTTCAAAGGGATCCGAAGTATCTGTTCTCCGATTCCACAGAAATATGGCTGGCAAAGAGATGCACGCAAAACAGATGTAACTCTGTGAGATGAATTAACAAAACACTAAACAGTTTCTCAGAAAGCTTCTTTCCAGATTTCATCTGAGGATATTTCCTTTTTCACCATAGCCCTCTATGGGCTTCCAATTGTCACTTTGCCAATTCCACAAGAACTGTCTTAGCGAAAGGCTTCCTGAGGGGAAAGCTGTAAATCTGTGAGATGATTTCACAGTACACAAAGAAGTTTCTCAGAAAGCTTCTTTCTCATTGTTATCGGAGGATATTTCCTTTGGCCGTATATTCTTCAGAGGGATCCGAAATATCTGTTCTCAGATTCCACAGGAATAAGGCTAGCAAAGAGATCCACGATATAGAGATGTAACTCTGTGAGTGGAAGTCACACATCTAGAGCAGTTTCTCAGAAAGCTTCTTTCCAGATTTCATCTGAGGATATTTCCTTTTTCACCATAGCCCTCTATTGGCTTCCAAATATCACTTTGCCAATTCCACAAGAACTGTCTTAGCGAAAGGCTTTTGAAGGGAAAGCTGTAACTCTGTGAGATGATTTCACGGAACACAAAGAAGTTTCTCAGAAAGCTTCTTTCTCTTTGTTATCGGAGGATATTTCCTTTGGCCCTATAGTCTTCAAAGGCATCCGATATATCTGTTCTCAGATTCCACAGAAATAAGGCTAGCCAAGAGATCCGTCAAATGCAGATATAACCCTGTGAGATGAATTAACAAAACACTAAGCAGTTTCTCAGAAAGCTTCTTTCCAGATTTCATCTGAGGATATTTCCTTTTTCACCATAGCCCTTTATGGGCTTCCAAATATCACTTTGCCAATTCCACAACAACTGTCTTAGCGAAAGGCTTCTTGAGGGGAAAGCTGTAACTCTGTGATATGATTTCACAGAACACAAAAAGTTTCTCAGAAAGCTTCTTTCTCTTTGTTATGAGAGGATATTTCCTTTGGCCCTAGAGTCTTCGAAGGGATCCGAAATATCTGTTCTCAGATTCCACAGAAATAAGGCTAGCAAAGTGATCCACGCAGTACAGATGTAACTCTGTGAGTGGAAGTAACGCATCACAGAGCAGTTTCTCAGAAAGCTTCTTTCCAGATTTCATCTGACGATATTTCCTTTTTCACCATAGCCCTCTATGGGCTTCCAAATATCACTTTGCCAATTCCACAAGAACTGTCTTAGCGAAAGGATTCTTGAGGGGAAAGCTGTAACTCTGTGAGATGATTTCACGGAACACAAAGAAGTTTCTCAGATAGCTTCTTTCTCTTTGTTATCGGAGGATATTTCCTTTGGCCCTATAGTCTTCAAAGGCATCCGAAATATCTGTTCTCAGATTCCACAGAAATAAGGCTAGCAAAGAGATCCACGAAAGACAGATATAACTCTGTGGGATGAATTAACAGAACACTAAGCAGTTTCTCAGACAGCTTCTTTCCAGATTTCATCTGAGGATATTTCCTTTTTCACCATAGCCCTTTATGGGCTTCCAAATATCACTTTGCCAATTCCACAACAACTGTCTTAGCGAAAGTCTTCTTGAGGGGAAAGCTGTAACTCTGTGAGATGGTTTCACAGAACACAAAAAGTTTCTCAGAAAGCTTCTTTCTCTTTGTTATGAGAGGATATTTCCCTTGGCCCTATAGTCTTCAAAGGGATCCGAAATATCTGTTCTCAGAATCCACAGAAATAAGGCTAGCAAAGAGATCCACGAAATACAGATGTAACTCTGTGAGATGAATTAACAGAAAAGTAAGCAGTTTCTCAGAAAGCTTCTTTCCAGATTTCATCTGAGGATATTTCCTTTTTCACCGTAGCCCTCTATGGGCTTCCAAATATCACTTTGCCAATTCCACAAGCACTGTCTTAGCGAAAGGCTTCTTGAGGGGAAAGCTGTAACTCTGTGAGATGATTTCACAGAACACAAAGAAGTTTCTCAGAAAGCTTCTTTCTCTTTGTTATCGGAGGATATTTCCATTGGCCCTAGAGTCTTCAAATGGAGCGAAATATCTGTTCTCAGATTCCACAGAAAAAAGGCTAGCAAAGAGATCCACGAAATACAGATGTACCTCTGTGAGTGGAAGTCACACATCACAGAGCAGTTTCTCAGAAATCTTCTTTCCAGATTTCATCTGAGGATATTTCCTTTTTCACCGTAGCCCCCTATGGGCTTCAAATATCACTTTGCCAATTCCACAAGAACTGTCTTAGCGAAAGGGTTCTTGAGGGGAAAGCTGTAACTCTGTGAGATGATTTCACGGAACACAAAGAAGTTTCTCAAAAGCTTCTTTCTCTTTGTTATCGGAGGATATTTCCTTTGGCCCTATAGTCTTCAAAGGGATCGGAAATATCTGTTCTCAGATTCCACAGAAATAAGGCTAGCAAAGAGATCCATGAAATACAGATGTAACTCTTCGAGTGGAAGTCACACATCACAGAGCAGTTTCTCAGAAAGCTTCTTTCCAGATTTCATCTGAGGATATTTCCTTTTTCACCATAGCCCTCTATAGGCTTCCAAATATCACTTTGCCAATTCCACAAGAACTGTCTTAGCGATAGGCTTCTTGAGGGGAAAGCTGTAACTCTGTGAGATGATTTCACAGAACACAAAGAAGTTTCTCGGAAAGCTTCTTTCTCTTTGTTATCGGAGGATATTTCCTTTGGCCCTATACTCTTCAAAAGGATCCGAAATATCTGTCCTCAGATTCCACAGAAAAAAGGATAGCAAAGAGATCCACGAAATACAGTTATAACTCTGTGAGTGGAAGTCACACATCACAGAGCAGTTTCTCAGAAAGTTTCTTTCCAGATTTCATCTGAGGATATTTCCTTTTTCACCATAGCCCTCTATGGGCTTCCAAATATCACTTTTCCAATTCCACAAGAACTGTCTTAGCGAACGGCTTCTTGAGGGGAAAGCTGTAACTCTATGACATGATTTCACGGAAGACAAAGAAGTTTCTCAGTAAGCTTCTTTCTCTTTGTTATCGGAGGATATTTCCTTTGGCCCTATAGTCTTCAAAGGGATCCAAAATATCTGTTCTCAGATTCCACAGAAATAAGGCTAGCAAAGAGATCCACGAAATACAGATGTAACTCTGTGAGTTGAAGTCACACATCACAGAGCAGTTTCTCAGAAAGCTTCTTTCCAGATTTCATGTGAGGATATTTCCTTTTTCACCATAGCCCTCTATGGGCTTCCGAATATCACTTTCCCAATTCCACAACAACTGTCTTAGCGAAAGGCTTCTTAAGGGGAAAGCTGTAACTCTGTGAGATGATTTCAGAGAACACAAAGAAGTTTCTCAGTAAGCTTCTTTCTCTTTGTTATCGGAGGATATTTCTTTGGCCCTATAGTCTTCAAAGGGATCCGAAATATCTGTTCTCAGATTCCACAGAAATAAGGCTAGCAAAGAGATCCACGAAATACAGATGTAACTCTTTGAGTGCAAGTCACACATCACAGAGCAGTTTCTCAGAAAGCTTCTTTCCAAATTTCATCTGAGGATATTTCCTTTTTCACCATAGCCCTCTATGGGCTTCCAAATATCACTTTGCCAATTCCACAAGAACTGTCTTAGCGAAAGGCTTCTTGAGGGGAAAGCTGTAACTCTGTGAGATGATTTCACAGAACACAAAGAAGTTTCTCAGAAAACTTGTTTCTCTTTGTTATCGGAGGATATTTCCTTTGGCCCTATAGTCTTCAAAGGGATCCGAAATATCTGTTCTCAGATTCCACAGAAATAAGGCTAGCAAAGAGATCCACGAAATACAGATGTAACTCTGTGAGATGAATTAACAGAACACTAAGCAGTTTCTCAGAGAGCTTCTTTCCAGATTTCATCTGAGGATATTTCCTTTTTCACCATAGCCCACTATGGGCTTCCAACTGTCACTTTGCCAATTCCACAAGAACTGTCTTAGCGAAAGTTTTCTTGAGGGGAATGCTGTAACTCTGTGAGATGATTTCACAAAACACAAAGAAGTTTCTCAAAAGCTTCTTTCTCTTTGTTATCGGAGGATATTTCCTTTGGCCCTATAGTCTTCAAAGGGATCCGAAATATCTGTTCTCAGATTCCACAGAAATAAGGCTAGCAAAGAGATCCATGAAATACAGATGTAACTCTTCGAGTGGAAGTCACACATCACAGAGCAGTTTCTCAGAAAGCTTCTTTCCAGATTTCATCTGAGGATATTTCCTTTTTCACCATAGCCCTCTATGGGCTTCCAAATATCACTTTGCCAATTCCACAAGAACTGTCTTAGCGATAGGCTTCTGGAGGGGAAAGCTGTAACTCTGTGAGATGATTTCACAGAACACAAAGAAGTTTCTCAGAAAGCTTCTTTATCTTTGTTATCGGAGGATATTTCCTTTGGCCCTATACTCTTCAAAGGATCCGAAATATCTGTTCTCAGATTCCACAGAAAAAAGGATAGCAAAGAGATCCACGAAATGCAGATGTAACTCTGTGAGTGGAAGTCACACATCACAGAGCAGTTTCTCAGAAAATTTCTTTCCAGATTTCATCTGAGGATATTTCCTTTTTCACAATAGCCCTCTATGGGCTTCCAAATATCACTTTTCCAATTCCACAAGAACTGTCTTAGCGAACGGCTTCGTGAGGGGAAAGCTGTAACTCTATGACATGATTTCACGGAAGACAAAGAAGTTTCTCAGTAAGCTTCTTTCTCTTTGTTATCGGAGGATATTTCCTTTGGCCCTATAGTCTTCAAAGGGATCCGAAATATCTGTTCTCAGATTCCACAGAAATAAGGCCAGCAAAGAGATCCACGAAATACAGATGTAACTCTCTGAGATGAATTAACACTACACTAAGCAGTTTCTCAGAAAGCTTCTTTCCAGATTTCTTCTGAGGATATATCCTTTTTCACCATAGCGCTCTATGGGCTTCCAAATATCACTTTGCCAATTCCACAAGAGCTGTCTTAGCGAAAGGCTTCTTGAGGGGAAAGCTGTAACTCTGTGAGATGATTTCACAGAACACAAAGAAGTTTCTCAGTAAGCTTCTTTCTCTTTGTTATCGGAGGATATTTCCTTTGGCCCTATAGTCTTCAAAGGGATCCGAAATATCTGTTCTCAGATTCCACAGAAAAAAGGCTAGCAAAGAGATCCACGAAATACAGATGTAACTCTGTGAGATGAATTAACACAACACTAAGCAGTTTCTCAGAAAGCTTCTTTCCAGATTTCATCTGTGGATATTTCCTTTTTCACCATAGCCTTCTATGGGCTTCCAAATGTCACTTTGTCAATTCCACAAGAACTGTCTTAGCGAAAGGTTTCCTGAGGGGAAAGCTGTAACTCTGTGAGATGATTTCACAGAACACAAAGAAGTTTCTCAGAAAGCTTCTTTCTCTTTGTTATCAGAGGATATTTCCTTTGGCCCTATAGTCTTCAAAGGGATCCGAAATATCTGTTCTGAGATTACACAGAAAAAAGGCTAGCAAAGAGATCCACGAAGTGCAGATGTAACTCTGTTAGTGGAAGTCACACATCACAGAGCATTTTCTCAGAAATCTTCTTTCCAGATTTCATCTGAGGATATTTCCTTTTTCACCGTAGCCCCCTATGGGCTTCAAATATCACTTTGCCAATTCCACAAGAACTGTCTTAGCGAAAGGGTTCTTGAGGGGAAAGCTGTAACTCTGTGAGATGATTTCACGGAACACAAAGAAGTTTCTCAAAAGCTTCTTTCTCTTTGTTATCGGAGGATATTTCCTTTGGCCCTATAGTCTTCAAAGGGATCGGAAATATCTGTTCTCAGATTCCACAGAAATAAGGCTAGCAAAGAGATCCATGAAATACAGATGTAACTCTTCGAGTGGAAGTCACACATCACAGAGCAGTTTCTCAGAAAGCTTCTTTCCAGATTTCATCTGAGGATATTTCCTTTTTCACCATAGCCCTCTATAGGCTTCCAAATATCACTTTGCCAATTCCACAAGAACTGTCTTAGCGATAGGCTTCTTGAGGGGAAAGCTGTAACTCTGTGAGATGATTTCACAGAACACAAAGAAGTTTCTCGGAAAGCTTCTTTCTCTTTGTTATCGGAGGATATTTCCTTTGGCCCTATACTCTTCAAAAGGATCCGAAATATCTGTCCTCAGATTCCACAGAAAAAAGGATAGCAAAGAGATCCACGAAATACAGTTATAACTCTGTGAGTGGAAGTCACACATCACAGAGCAGTTTCTCAGAAAGTTTCTTTCCAGATTTCATCTGAGGATATTTCCTTTTTCACCATAGCCCTCTATGGGCTTCCAAATATCACTTTTCCAATTCCACAAGAACTGTCTTAGCGAACGGCTTCTTGAGGGGAAAGCTGTAACTCTATGACATGATTTCACGGAAGACAAAGAAGTTTCTCAGTAAGCTTCTTTCTCTTTGTTATCGGAGGATATTTCCTTTGGCCCTATAGTCTTCAAAGGGATCCAAAATATCTGTTCTCAGATTCCACAGAAATAAGGCTAGCAAAGAGATCCACGAAATACAGATGTAACTCTGTGAGTTGAAGTCACACATCACAGAGCAGTTTCTCAGAAAGCTTCTTTCCAGATTTCATCTGAGGATATTTCCTTTTTCACCATAGCCCTCTATGGGCTTCCGAATATCACTTTCCCAATTCCACAACAACTGTCTTAGCGAAAGGCTTCTTAAGGGGAAAGCTGTAACTCTGTGAGATGATTTCAGAGAACACAAAGAAGTTTCTCAGTAAGCTTCTTTCTCTTTGTTATCGGAGGATATTTCTTTGGCCCTATAGTCTTCAAAGGGATCCGAAATATCTGTTCTCAGATTCCACAGAAATAAGGCTAGCAAAGAGATCCACGAAATACAGATGTAACTCTTTGAGTGCAAGTCACACATCACAGAGCAGTTTCTCAGAAAGCTTCTTTCCAAATTTCATCTGAGGATATTTCCTTTTTCACCATAGCCCTCTATGGGCTTCCAAATATCACTTTGCCAATTCCACAAGAACTGTCTTAGCGAAAGGCTTCTTGAGGGGAAAGCTGTAACTCTGTGAGATGATTTCACAGAACACAAAGAAGTTTCTCAGAAAGCTTCTTTCTCTTTGTTATCCGAGGATATTTCCTTTGACCCTATAGGCTTCAAAGGGATCCGAAATATCTGTTCTCATATTCCATAGAAAAAAGGCTAGCAAAGAGATCCACGAAATACAGATGTAACTCTATGAGTGGAAGTCACACATCACAGAGCAGTTTCTCAGAAAGCTTCTTTCCAGATTTCTCTGAGGATATTTCCTTTTTCACAATAGCCCTCTATGGGCTTCCAAATATCACTTTTCCAATTACACAAGAAGTGTCTGAGCGAAAGGGTTCTTGAGGGGAAAGCTGTAACTCTGTGAGATGATTTCACAGAACACAAAGAAGTTTCTCAGAAAGCTTCTTTCTCTTTGTTATCGGAGGATATTTCCTTTGGCCCTAGAGTCTTCAAAGGGATCCGAAATATCTGTTCTCAGATTCCACAGAAATAAGGCTAGCAAGGAGATCCACGAAATACAGTTGTAACACTGTGAGATGAATTAACAGAACACTAAGCAGTTTCTCAGAAGCTTGTTTCCAGATTTCATCTGAGGATATTTCCTTTTTCACCATAGCCCTCTATGGGCTTCCAAATGTCACTTTGCCAATTCCACAAGAACTGTCTTAGCGAAAGGCTTCTTGAGGGGAAACCTGTAACTCTGTGAGATGACTTCACAGAACACAAAGAAGTTTCTCAGAAAACTTCTTTCTATCTGTTATTGGAGGATAATTCCTTTGGCCCTATAGCCTTCAAAGGGAACCGAAATATCTGTTCTCAGATTCCACAGAAATAAGGCTAGCAAAGAGATCCACGAAATACAGATGTTACTCTGTGAGTGGAAGTTACACATCACAGAGCAGTTTCTCACAAAGCTTCTTTCCAGATTTCATCTGAGGATATTTCCTTTTTCACCATAGCCCTCAAGGGGCTTCCAAATATCACTTTGCCAATTCCACAAGAAGTGTCTTAGCGAAAGGCTTCTTGAGGGGAAAGCTGTAACTCTGTGAGATGATTTCACAGAACACAAAGAAGTTTCTCAGAAAGCTTCTTTCTCTTTGTTTTCAGAGGAAGTTTCCTTTGGCCCTATAGTCTTCAAAGGGATCCGAAATATCTGTTCTCAGATTCCACAGAAATAAGGCTAGCAAAGAGATCCACGAAATACAGATGTAACTCTGTGAGTGGAAGTCACACATCACAGAGCAGTTTCTCAGAAAGCTTCTTTCCAGATTTCATCTGAGGATATTTCCTTTTTCACCATAGCCCTCTACGGGCTTCCAAATATCATTTTGCGAATTCCACAAGAACTGTCTTAGCGAAAGGCTTCTTCAGCGAAAAGCTATAACTCTGTGACATGATTTCACAGAACACAAAGTAGTTTCTCAGTGAGCTTCTTTCTCTTTGTTATCGGAGGATATTTCCTTTGACCCTACAGTCTTCAAAGGGATCCGAAATATCTGTTCTCACATTCCCCAGAAATAAGGCTAGCAAAGAGATCCACGAAATACAGATGTAACTCTGTGAGATGAATTAACAGAACACTAAGCAGTTTCTCAGAAAGCTTCTTTCCAGATTTCATCTGAGGATATTTCCTTTTTCACCATAGCCCCCTAGGGGCTTCCAAATATCACTTTGCCAATTCCCACAAGAACTGTCTTAGCGAAAGGCTTCTTGAGGAGAAAGCTGTAACTCTGTGAGATGATTTCACAGAACACAAAGAAGTTTCTCAGAAAGCTTCTTTCTCTTTTTTATCGGGGGATATTTCATTTGGCACTATAGTCTTCAAAGGGATCCGAAATATCTGTTCTCAGATTCCGCAGAAATAAGGCTAGCAAGGAGATCCACGAAATACAGATGTAACTCTGTGAGTGGAAGTCACTTATCACAGAGCAGATTCTCAGAAAGCTTCTTTCCAGATTTCATCTGAGGATATTTCCTTTTTCACTTTAGCCCTCTATTGGCTTCCAAATATCACTTTGCCAATTCCACAAGAACTGTCTTAGCGAAAGGCTTCTTGAGGGGAAAGCTGTAACTCTGTGAGATGATTTCACAGAACACAAAGAAGTTTCTCAATAAGCTTCTTTCTCTTTGTTATTCGAGGATATTTCCTTTGGCCCTATAGTCTTCAAAGGGATACGAAATATCTGTTCTCATATTCCACAGAAATAAGGATAGCAAAGAGATCCACGAAATACAGATGTAACTCTGTGAGTGGAAGTCACACATCACAGAGTAGTTTCTCAGAAAGCTTCTTTCCAGATTTCA
Source organism: Macaca fascicularis (assembly GCF_037993035.2). NCBI lineage: Eukaryota > Metazoa > Chordata > Mammalia > Primates > Cercopithecidae > Macaca > Macaca fascicularis. The sequence continues at coordinate 64,296,852 of NC_088395.1, read as the reverse complement.
TCTGAGGATATTTCCTTTTTCACCATAGCCCTCTATGGGCTTCCGAATATCACTTTCCCAATTCCACAACAACTGTCTTAGCGAAAGGCTTCTTGAGGGGAAAGCTGTAACTCTGTGAGATGATTTCAGAGAACACAAAGAAGTTTCTCAGTAAGCTTCTTTCTCTTTGTTATCGGAGGATATTTCTTTGGCCCTATAGTCTTCAAAGGGATCCGAAATATCTGTTTTCAGATTCCACAGAAATAAGGCTAGCAAGGAGATCCACGAAATACAGATGTAACACTGTGAGATGAATTAACAGAACACTAAGCAGTTTCTCAGAAGCTTGTTTCCAGATTTCATCTGAGGATATTTCCTTTTTCACCATAGCCCTCTATGGGCTTCCAAATGTCACTTTGCCAATTCCACAAGAACTGTCTTAGCGAAAGGCTTCTTGAGGGGAAACCTGTATCTCTGTGAGATGACTTCACAGAACACAAAGAAGTTTCTCAGAAAACTTCTTTCTATCTGTTATTGGAGGATAATTCCTTTGGCCCTATAGCCTTCAAAGGGAACCGAAATATCTGTTCTCAGATTCCACAGAAATAAGGCTAGCAAAGAGATCCACGAAATACAGATATTACTCTGTGAGTGGAAGTTACACATCACAGAGCAGTTTCTCACAAAGCTTCTTTCCAGATTTCATCTGAGGATATTTCCTTTTTCACCATAGCCCTCTAGGAGCTTCCAAATATCACTTTGCCAATTCCACAAGAAGTGTCTTAGCGAAAGGCTTCTTGAGGGGAAAGCTGTAACTCTGTGAGATGATTTCACAGAACACAAAGAAGTTTCTCAGAAAGCTTCTTTCTCTTTGTTATCAGAGGAAATTTCCTTTGGCCCTATAGTCTTCAAAGGGATCCGAAATATCTGTTCTCAGATTCCACAGAAATAAGGCTAGCAAAGAGATCCACGAAATACAGATGTAACTCTGTGAGTGGAAGTCACACATCACAGAGCAGTTTCTCAGAAAGCTTCTTTCCAGATTTCATCTGAGGATATTTCCTTTTTCACCATAGCCCTCTACGGGCTTCCAAATATCATTTTGCGAATTCCACAAGAACTGTCTTAGCGAAAGGCTTCTTCAGCGAAAAGCTATAACTCTGTGAGATGATTTCACAGAACACAAAGTAGTTTGTCAGTGAGCTTCTTTCTCTTTGTTATCGGAGGATATTTCCTTTGACCCTGCAGTCTTCAAAGGGATCCGAAATATCTGTTCTCAGATTCCCCAGAAATAAGGCTAGCAAAGAGATCCACGAAATACAGATGTAACTCTGTGAGTGGAAGTCACACATCACAGAGCACTTTCTCAGAAAGCTTCTTTCCAGATTTCATCTGAGGATATTTCCTTTTTCACCATAGCCCTCTATGGGCTTCCAAATATCACTTTGCCAATTCCACAAGAAGTGTCTTAGCGAAAGGCTTCTTGAGGGGAAAGCTGTAACTCTGTGAGATGATTTCACAGAACACAAAGAAGTTTCTCAGAAAGCTTCTTTCTCTTTGTTATCAGAGGAAATTTCCTTTGGCCCTATAGTCTTCAAAGGGATCCGAAATATCTGTTCTCAGATTCCACAGAAATAAGGCTAGCAAAGAGATCCACGAAATACAGATGTAACTCTGTGAGATGAATTAACAGAACACTAAGCAGATTCTCAGAAAGCTTCTTTCCAGATTTCATCTGAGGATATTTCCTTTTTCACCATAGCCCTCTAGGGGCTTCCAAATATCACTTTGCCAATTCCACAAGAACTGTCTTAGCGAAAGGCTTCTTGAGGAGAAAGCTGTAACTCTGTGAGATGATTTCACAGAACACAAAGAAGTTTCTCAGAAAGCTTCTTTCTCTTTTTTATCGGGGGATATTTCCTTTGGCCCTATAGTCTTCAAAGGGATCCGAAATATCAGTTCTCAGATTCCACAGAAATAAGGCTAGCACGGAGATCCACGAAATACAGATGTAACTCTGTGAGTGGAAGTCACTTATCACAGAGCAGATTCTCAGAAAGCTTCTTTCCAGATTTCATCTGAGGATATTTCCTTTTTCACTTTAGCCCTCTATTGGCTTCCAAATATCACTTTGCCAATTCCACAAGAACTGTCTTAGCGAAAGGCTTCTTGAGGGGAAAGCTGTTACTCTGTGAGATGATTTCACAGAACACAAAGAAGTTTCTCAATAAGCTTCTTTCTCTTTGTTATCCGAGGATATTTCCTTTGGCCCTATAGTCTTCAAAGGGATACGAAATATCTGTTCTCATATTCCACAGAAATAAGGATAGCAAAGAGATCCACGAAATACAGATGTAACTCTGTGAGTGGAAGTCACACATCACAGAGCAGTTTCTCAGAAAGCTTCTTTCTAGATTTCATCTGAGGATATTTCCTTTTTCACCATAGCCCTCTATGGGCTTCCGAATATCACTTTGCCAATTCCACAAGAACTGTCTTAGCGAAAGGCTTCTTGAGGGGAAAGCTGTAACTCTGTGAGATGATTTCACAGAACACAAAGAAGTTTCTCAGAAAGCTTCTTTCTCTTTTTTATCGGGGGATATTTCCTTTGGCCCTATAGTCTTCAAAGGGATCCGAAATATCTGTTCTCAGATTCCACAGAAATAAGGCTGGCAAGGAGATCCACGAAATACAGATGTAACTCTGTGAGTGGAAGTCACACATCACAGAGCAGATTCTCAGAAAGCTTCTTTCCAGATTTCATCTGAGGATATTTCCTTTTTCACCATAGCCCTCTAGGGGCTTCCAAATATCACTTTGCCAATTCCACAAGAACTGTCTTAGCGAAAGGCTTCTTGAGGGGAAAGCTGAAACTCTGTGAGATGATTTCACAGAACACAAAGAAGTTTCTCAGAAAGCTTCTTTCTCTCTGTTATCGGAGGATATTTCCTTTGGCCCTATAGTCTTCAAAGGGATCCGAAATATCTGTTCTCAGTTTCCACAGATAAGGCTAGCAAAGAGATCCACGAAATACAGATGTAACTCTGTGAGTGGAAGTCACACATCACAGAGCAGTTTCTCAGAAAGCTTCTTTCCATATTTCATCTGAGAATATTTCCTTTATCACCATAGCCCTCTATGGGCTTCCAAATATCACTTTGCCAATTCCACAAGAAGTGTCTTAGCGAAAGGCTTCTTGAGGGGAAAGCTGTAACTCTGTGAGATGATTTCACAGAACACAAAGAAGTTTCTCAGAAAGTTTCTTTCTCTTTGTTACGGGAGGATATTTCCTTTGTCCCTACAGTCTTCAAATTGATCCGAAATATCTGTTCTCAGATTCCACAGAAATAAGGATAGCAAAGAGATCCACGAAATACAGATGTAACTCTGTGAGTTGAAGTCACACATCAGAGAGTAGTTTCTCAGAAAGCTTCTTTCCAGATTTCATCTGAGGATATTTCCTTTTTCACCATAGCCCTCTATTGGCTTCCGAATATCACTTTGCCAATTCCACAAGAACTGTCTTAGCGAAAGGCTTCTTGAGGGGAAAGCTGTAACTCTGTGAGATGATTTCACAGAACACAAAGAAGTTTCTCAGTAAGCTTCTTTCTCTTTGTTATCGGAGGATATTTCCTTTGGCCGTATAGTCTTCAAAGGGATCCGAAATATCTGTTCTCAGATTCCACAGAAATAAGGCTAGCAAAGAGATCCACGAAACACAGAAGTAACTCTGTGAGATGAATTAACAGAACACTAAGCAGTTTCTCAGAAAGCTTCTTTCCAGATTTCATCTGAGGATATTTCCTTTTTCACCATAGCACTCTATGGGCTTCCAAATATCACTTAGCCAATTCCACAAGAAGTGTCTTAGCGAAAGGCTTCTTGAGGGGAAAGCTGTAACTCTGTGAGATTATTTCACAGAACACAAAGAAGTTTCTCAGTAAGCTTCTTTCTCTTTGTTATCGGAGGATATTTCCTTTGGCCCTATAGTCTTCAAAGGGATCCGAAATATCTGTTCTCAGATTCCACAGATAAGGCTAGCAAAGAGATCCACGAAATACAGATGTAACTCTGTGAGTGGAAGTCACACATCACAGAGCAGTTTCTCAGAAAGCTTCTTTCCATATTTCATCTGAGGATATTTCCTTTATCACCATAGCCCTCTATGGGCTTCCAAATATCACTTTGCCAATTCCACAACAAGTGTCTTAGCGAAAGGCTTCTTGAGGGGAAAGCTGTAACTCTGTGAGATGATTTCACAGAACACAAAGAAGTTTCTAAGAAAGCATCTTTCTCTTTGTTATCGGAGGATATTTCCTTTGGCCCTATAGTCTTCAAAGGGATCCGAAATATCTGTTCTCAGATTCCACAGAAAGAAGCCTAGCAAAGATCCACGAAATACAGATGTAACTCTGTGAGTGGAAGTCACACATCACAGAGCAGTTTCTCAGAAAGCTTCTTTCCAGATTTGGTCTGAGGATAATTCTTTTTTCACCATAGCCCTCTAGGGATTCCAAATATCACTTTGCCAATTCCACAAGAACTGTCTTAGCGAAAGGCTTCTTGATGGGAAAGCTGTAACTCTGTGAGATGATTTCACAGAACACAAAGAAGTTTCTCAGAAAGTTTCTTGCCCTTTGTTATCCGAGGATATTTCCTTTGGCCCTATAGTCTTCAAAGGGATCCGAAATATCTGTTCTCAGATTCCACAGAAATAAGGCTAGCGATGAGATCCACGAAATAGAGATGTAACTCTGTGAGATGAATTAACAGAACACTAAGCAGTTTCTCACAAAGCTTCTTTCCAGATTTCATCTGAGGATATTTCCTTTTTCATCATAGCCCTCTATGGGCTTCCAAATATCGCTTTGCCAATACCACAAGAACTGTCTTAGTGAAAGGCTTCTTGAGGGGAAAGTTGTAACTCTGTGAGATGATTTCACAGAACACAAAGAAGTTTCTCAGAAAGCATCTTTCTCTTTGTTATCGGAGGATATTTCCTTTGGACCTATAGTCTTCAAAGGGATCCGAAATATCTGTTCTCAGATTCCACAGAAATAAGGCTAGCAAAGAGTTCCACGAAATACAGATGTAACTCTGTGATATGAATTAACAGAACACTAAGCAGTTTTTCAGAAATCTTCTTTCCAGATTTCATCTGAGGATATTTCCTTTTTCATCATAGCCCTCTAAGGGCTTCCAAATATCGCTTTGCCAATACCACAAGAACTGTCTTAGTGAAAGGCTTCTTGAGAGGAAAGCTGTAACTCTGTGGGATGATTTCACAGAACACAAAGAAGTTTCTCTGAAAGCTTCTTTCTCTTAGTTATCGGAGGATATTTCCTTTGGCTCTATAGTCTTCAAAGTGATCCGAAATATCTGTTCTCAGATTCTACAGAAATAAGGCTAGCAAAGAGATCCACGAAACACAGATGTAACTCTGTGAGTTGAAGTCACACATCAGAGAGTAGTTTCTCAGAAAGCTTCTTTCCAGATTTCATCTGAGGATATTTCCTTTTTCACCATAGCCCTCTATTGGGTTCCGAATATCACTTTGCCAATTCCACAAGAACTGTCTTAGCGAAAGGCTTCTTGAGGGGAAAGCTGTAACTCTGTGAGATGATTTCACTGAACACAAAGAAGTTTCTCATTAAGCTTCTTTCTCTTTGTTATCGGAGGATATTTCCTTTGGCCGTATAGTCTTCAAAGGGATCCGAAATATCTGTTCTCAGATTCCACAGAAATAAGGCTAGCAAAGAGATCCACGAAACACAGAAGTAACTCTGTGAGATGAATTAACAGAACACTAAGCAGTTTCTCAGAAAGCTTCTTTCCAGATTTCATCTGAGGATATTTCCTTTTTCACCATAGCCCTCTATGGGCTTCCAAATATCACTTAGCCAATTCCACAAGAAGTGTCTTAGCGAAAGGCTTCTTGAGGGGAAAGCTGTAACTCTCTGAGATGATTTCACAGGACACAAAGAAGTTTCTCAGTAAGCTTCTTTCTCCTTGTTATCGGAGGATATTTCCTTTGGCCCTATAGTCTTCAAAGGGATCCGAAATATCTGTTCTCAGATTCCACAGAAAGAAGCCTAGCAAAGATCCACGAAATACAGATATAACTCTGTGAGTGGAAGTCACACATCACAGAGCAGTTTCTCAGAAAGCTTCTTTCCATATTTCATCTGAGGATATTTCCTTTATCACCATAGCCCTCTATGGGCTTCCAAATATCACTTTGCCAATTCCACAAGAACTGTCTTAGCGAAAGGCTTCTTGAGGGGAAAGCTGTAACTCTGTGAGATGATTTCACAGAACACAAAGAAGTTTCTAAGAAAGCATCTTTCTCTTTGTTATCGGAGGATATTTCCTTTGGCCCTATAGTCTTCAAAGGGATCCGAAATATCTGTTCTCAGATTCCACAGAACGAAGCCTAGCAAAGAACCACGAAATACAGATGTAACTCTGTGAGTGGAAGTCACACATCACAGAGCAGTTTCTCAGAAAGCTTCTTTCCAGATTTGGTCTGAGGATAATTCTTTTTTCACCATAGCCCTCTAGGGGTTCCAAATATCACTTTGCCAATTCCACAAGAACTGTCTTAGCGAAAGGCTTCTTGATGGGAAAGCTGTAACTCTGTGAGATGATTTCACAGAACACAAAGAAGTTTCTCAGAAAGCTTCTTGCCCTTTGTTATCCGAGGATATTTCCTTTGGCCCTATAGTCTTCAAAGGGATCCGAAATATCTGTTCTCAGATTCCACAGAAATAAGGCTAGCGATGAGATCCACGAAATAGAGATGTAACTCTGTGAGATGAATTAACAGAACACTAAGCAGTTTCTCAGAAAGCTTCTTTCCAGATTTCATCTGAGGATATTTCCTTTTTCAACATAGCCCTCTATGGGCTTCCAAATATCGCTTTGCCAATACCACAAGAACTGTCTTAGTGAAAGGCTTCTTGAGGGGAAAGCTGTAACTCTGTGAGATGATTTCACAGAACACAAAGAAGTTTCTCAGAAAGCATCTTTCTCTTTGTTATCGGAGGATATTTCCTTTGGACCTATAGTCTTCAAAGGGATCCGAAATATCTGTTCTCAGATTCCACAGAAATAAGGCTAGCAAAGAGATCCACGAAATACAGATGTAACTCTGTGATATGAATTAACAGAACACTAAGCAGTTTTTCAGAAATCTTCTTTCCAGATTTCATCTGAGGATATTTCCTTTTTCATCATAGCCCTCTAAGGGCTTCCAAATATCGCTTTGCCAATACCACAAGAATTGTCTTAGTGAAAGGCTTCTTGAGGGGAAAGCTGTAACTCTGTGAGATGATTTCACAGAACACAAAGAAGTTTCTCAGAAAGCTTCTTTCTCTTAGTTATCGGAGGATATTTCCTTTGGCTCTATAGTCTTCAAAGTGATCCGAAATATCTGTTCTCAGATTCTACAGAAATAAGGCTAGCAAAGAGATCCACGAAATACAGATGTAACTCTGTGAGTGGAAGTCACACATCACAGAGCAGTTTCTCAGAAAGCTTCTTTCCAGATTTCATCTGAGGATATTTCCTTTTTCAACAAAGCCCTCTATGGGCTTCCAAATATCACTTTGCCAATTCCACAAGAACTGACTTAGCGAAAGGCTTCTTGAGTGGAAAGCTGTAACTCTGTGAGATTATTTCACAGAACACAGAGAAGTTTCTCAGAAAGCTTCTTTCTCTTTGTTACGGGAGGATATTTCCTTTGTCCCTACAGTCTTCAAATTGATCCGAAATATCTGTTCTCAGATTCCACAGAAATAAGGCTAGCAAAGAGATCCACGAAATACAGATGTAACTCTGTGAGTTGAAGTCACACATCAGAGAGTAGTTTCTCAGAAAGCTTCTTTCCAGATTTCATCTGAGGATATTTCCTTTTTCACCATAGCCCTCTATTGGCTTCCGAATATCACTTTGCCAATTCCACAAGAACTGTCTTAGCGAAAGGCTTCTTGAGGGGAAAGCTGTAACTCTGTGAGATGATTTCACAGAACACAAAGAAGTTTCTCAGTAAGCTTCTTTCTCTTTGTTATCGGAGGATATTTCCTTTGGCCGTATAGTCTTCAAAGGGATCCGAAATATCTGTTCTCAGATTCCACAGAAATAAGGCTAGCAAAGAGATCCACGAAACACAGAAGTAACTCTGTGAGATGAATTAACAGAACACTAAGCAGTTTCTCAGAAAGCTTCTTTCCAGATTTCATCTGAGGATATTTCCTTTTTCACCATAGCCCTCTATGGGCTTCCAAATATCACTTAGCCAATTCCACAAGAAGTGTCTTAGCGAAAGGCTTCTTGAGGGGAAAGCTGTAACTCTGTGAGATGATTTCACAGGACACAAAGAAGTTTCTCAGTAAGCTTCTTTCTCCTTGTTATCGGAGGATATTTCCTTTGGCCCTATAGTCTTCAAAGGGATCCGAAATATCTGTTCTCAGATTCCACAGAAAGAAGCCTAGCAAAGATCCACGAAATACAGATATAACTCTGTGAGTGGAAGTCACACATAACAGAGCAGTTTCTCAGAAAGCTTCTTTCCAGATTTGATCTGAGGATATTTCCTTTTTCACCACAGCCCTCTAGGGGTTCCAAATATCACTTTGCCAATTCCACAAGAACTGTCTTAGCGAAAGGCTTCTTGAGGGGAAAGCTGTAACTCTGTGAGATGATTTCACAGAACACAAAGAAGTTTCTCAGAAAGCTTCTTGCCCTTTGTTATCCGAGGATATTTCCTTTGGCCCTATAGTCTTCAAAGGGATCCGAAATATCTGTTCTCAGATTTCACAGAAATAAGGCTAGCGATGAGATCCACGAAATAGAGATGTAACTCTGTGAGATGAATTAACAGAACACTAAGCAGTTTCTCAGAAAGCTTCTTTCCAGATTTCATCTGAGGATATTTCCTTTTTCATCATAGACTCTATGGGCTTCCAAATATCGCTTTGCCAATACCACAAGAACTGTCTTAGTGAAAGGCTTCTTGAGGGGAAAGCTGTAACTCTGTGAGATGATTTCACAGAACACAAAGAAGTTTCTCAGAAAGCATCTTTCTCTTTGTTATCGGAGGATATTTCCTTTGGACCTATAGTCTTCAAATGGATCCGAAATATCTGTTCTCAGATTCCACAGAAATAAGGCTAGCAAAGAGATCCACAAAATACAGATGTAACTCTGTGATATGAATTAACAGAACACTAAGCAGTTTTTCAGAAATCTTCTTTCCAGATTTCATCGGAGGATATTTCCTTTTTCACCATAGCCCTCTATGGGCTTTCAAATATCACTTTGCCAATTCCACAAGAACTGTCTTGGCGAAAGGCTTCTTGAGGGGAATGCTGTAACTCTGTGAGATGATTTCACAGAACTCAAAGAAGTTTCTCAGTAAGCTTCTTTCTCTTTGTTATCAGAGGATATTTCCTTTGGCCCTATAATCTTCAAAGGGATCCGAAATATCTGTTCTCAGATTCCACTGAAATAAGGCTAGCAAAGAGATCCAAGAAATACAGATGTAACTCTGTGAGATGAATTAACAGAACACTAAGCAGTTTCTCAGAAAGCTTCTTTCCAGATTTCATCTGAGGATATTTCCTTTTTCACCTTAGCCCTCTATGGGCTTCCAAATATCACTTTGCCAATTCCACAAGAACTGTCTTAGAGAAAGGCTTCTTGAGAGGAAATCTGTAACTCTGTGAGATGATTTCACAGAACACAAAGAAGTTTCTCAGAAAGCTTCTTTCTCTTTGTTATCGGAGGATATTTCCTTTGTCCCTATAGTCTTCAAAGGGATCCGAAATATCTGTTCTCAGATTCCACAGAAATAAGGCTAGCAAAGAGATCCACGTAATACAGATGTAACTCTGTGAGATGAATTACAGAACACTAAGCAGTTTTTCAGGAAGCTACTTTACAGATTTCATCTGAGGATATTTCCATTTTCAGAATAGCCCTCTATGGGCTTCCAAATGTCACTTTGCCAATTCCACAAGAACTGTCTTAGCGAATGGCTTCTTGAGGGGAAAGCTGTAACTCTGTGAGATGATTTCACAGAACACAAAGTAGTTTCTCAGAAAGCTTCTTTCTCTTTGTTATCGGAGGATATTTTCTTTGTCCCTATAGTCTTCAAAGGGATCCGAAATATCTGTTCTCAGATTCCACAGAAAAAAGGCTAGATAAGAGATCCACGAAATACAGATGTAACTCTCTGAGATGAATTAACAGAACACTAAGCAGTTTCTCAGAAAGCTTCTTTCCAGATTTCATCTGAGGATATTTCCTTTTTCACCTTAGCCCTCTATGGGCTTCCAAATTTCACTTTGCCAATTCCACAAGAACTGTCTTAGCGAAAGGCTTCTTGAGGGGAAAGCTGTAACTCTGTGAGATGATTTCACAGAACACAAAGAAGTTTCTCAGAAAACTTCTTTCTCTCTGTTATCGGAGGATAATTCCTTTGGCCCTATAGTCTTCAAAGGTAACCGAAATATCTGTTCTCAGATTCCACAGAAATAAAGGTAGCAAAGAGATCCACGAAATACAGATGTAACTCTGTGAGATGAATTAACAGAACACTAAGCAGTTTCTCAGAAAACTTCTTTCCAGATTTCATCTGAGGATATTTCCTTTTTCACCATAGCCCTCTATGGGCTTCCAAATATCACTTTGCCAGTTCCACAAGAACTGTCTTAGCGAAAGGCTTCTTGAGGGAAAAGCTGTAACTCTGTGAGATGATTTTACAGAACACAAAGAAGTTTCTCAGAAAGCTTCTTGCCCTTTGTTATCCGAGGATATTTCCTTTGGCCCTATAGTCTTCAAAGGGATCCGAAATATCTGTTCTCAGATTCCACAGAAATAAGGCTAGCGATGAGATCCACGAAATAGAGATGTAACTCTGTGAGATGAATTAACAGAACACTAAGCAGTTTCTCAGAAAGCTTCTTTCCAGATTTCATCTGAGGATATTTACTTTTTCAACATAGCCCTCTATGGGCTTCCAAATATCGCTTTGCCAATACCACAAGAACTGTCTTAGTGAAAGGCTTCTTGAGGGGAAAGCTGTAACTCTGTGAGATGATTTCACAGAACACAAAGAAGTTTCTCAGAAAGCATCTTTCTCTTTGTTATCGGAGGATATTTCCTTTGGACCTATAGTCTTCAAAGGGATCCGAAATATCTGTTCTCAGATTCCACAGAAATAAGGCTAGCAAAGAGATCCACGAAATACAGATGTAACTCTGTGATATGAATTAACAGAACACTAAGCAGTTTTTCAGAAATCTTCTTTCCAGATTTCATCTGAGGATATTTCCTTTTTCATCATAGCCCTCTAAGGGCTTCCAAATATCGCTTTGCCAATACCACAAGAACTGTCTTAGTGAAAGGCTTCTTGAGGGGAAAGCTGTAACTCTGTGAGATGATTTCACAGAACACAAAGAAGTTTCTCAGAAAGCTTCTTTCTCTTAGTTATCGGAGGATATTTCCTTTGGCTCTATAGTCTTCAAAGTGATCCGAAATATCTGTTCTCAGATTCTACAGAAATAAGGCTAGCAAAGAGATCCACGAAATACAGATGTAACTCTGTGAGTGGAAGTCACACATCACAGAGCAGTTTCTCAGAAAGCTTCTTTCCAGATTTCATCTGAGGATATTTCCTTTTTCAACAAAGCCCTCTATGGGCTTCCAAATATCACTTTGCCAATTCCACAAGAACTGACTTAGCGAAAGGCTTCTTGAGTGGAAAGCTGTAACTCTGTGAGAATATTTCACAGAACACAGAGAAGTTTCTCAGAAAGCTTCTTTCTCTTTGTTACGGGAGGATATTTCCTTTGTCCCTACAGTCTTCAAATTGATCCGAAATATCTGTTCTCAGATTCCACAGAAATAAGGCTAGCAAAGAGATCCACGAAATACAGATGTAACTCTGTGAGTTGAAGTCACACATCAGAGAGTAGTTTCTCAGAAAGCTTCTTTCCAGATTTCATCTGAGGATATTTCCTTTTTCACCATAGCCCTCTATTGGCTTCCGAATATCACTTTGCCAATTCCACAAGAACTGTCTTAGCGAAAGGCTTCTTGAGGGGAAAGCTGTAACTCTGTGAGATGATTTCACAGAACACAAAGAAGTTTCTCAGTAAGCTTCTTTCTCTTTGTTATCGGAGGATATTTCCTTTGGCCGTATAGTCTTCAAAGGGATCCGAAATATCTGTTCTCAGATTCCACAGAAATAAGGCTAGCAAAGAGATCCACGAAACACAGAAGTAACTCTGTGAGATGAATTAACAGAACACTAAGCAGTTTCTCAGAAAGCTTCTTTCCAGATTTCATCTGAGGATATTTCCTTTTTCACCATAGCCCTCTATGGGCTTCCAAATATCACTTAGCCAATTCCACAAGAAGTGTCTTAGCGAAAGGCTTCTTGAGGGGAAAGCTGTAACTCTGTGAGATGATTTCACAGGACACAAAGAAGTTTCTCAGTAAGCTTCTTTCTCCTTGTTATCGGAGGATATTTCCTTTGGCCCTATAGTCTTCAATGGGATCCGAAATATCTGTTCTCAGATTCCACAGAAAGAAGCCTACCAAAGATCCACGAAATACAGATATAACTCTGTGAGTGGAAGTCACACATAACAGAGCAGTTTCTCAGAAAGCTTCTTTCCAGATTTGATCTGAGGATATTTCCTTTTTCACCACAGCCCTCTAGGGGTTCCAAATATCACTTTGCCAATTCCACAAGAACTGTCTTAGCGAAAGGCTTCTTGAGGGGAAAGCTGTAACTCTGTGAGATGATTTCACAGAACACAAAGAAGTTTCTCAGAAAGCTTCTTGCCCTTTGTTATCCGAGGATATTTCCTTTGGCCCTATAGTCTTCAAAGGGATCCGAAATATCTGTTCTCAGATTTCACAGAAATAAGGCTAGCGATGAGATCCACGAAATAGAGATGTAACTCTGTGAGATGAATTAACAGAACACTAAGCAGTTTCTCAGAAAGCTTCTTTCCAGATTTCATCTGAGGATATTTCCTTTTTCATCATAGACTCTATGGGCTTCCAAATATCGCTTTGCCAATACCACAAGAACTGTCTTAGTGAAAGGCTTCTTGAGGGGAAAGCTGTAACTCTGTGAGATGATTTCACAGAACACAAAGAAGTTTCTCAGAAAGCATCTTTCTCTTTGTTATCGGAGGATATTTCCTTTGGACCTATAGTCTTCAAATGGATCCGAAATATCTGTTCTCAGATTCCACAGAAATAAGGCTAGCAAAGAGATCCACAAAATACAGATGTAACTCTGTGATATGAATTAACAGAACACTAAGCAGTTTTTCAGAAATCTTCTTTCCAGATTTCATCGGAGGATATTTCCTTTTTCACCATAGCCCTCTATGGGCTTTCAAATATCACTTTGCCAATTCCACAAGAACTGTCTTGGCGAAAGGCTTCTTGAGGGGAATGCTGTAACTCTGTGAGATGATTTCACAGAACTCAAAGAAGTTTCTCAGTAAGCTTCTTTCTCTTTGTTATCAGAGGATATTTCCTTTGGCCCTATAATCTTCAAAGGGATCCGAAATATCTGTTCTCAGATTCCACTGAAATAAGGCTAGCAAAGAGATCCAAGAAATACAGATGTAACTCTGTGAGATGAATTAACAGAACACTAAGCAGTTTCTCAGAAAGCTTCTTTCCAGATTTCATCTGAGGATATTTCCTTTTTCACCTTAGCCCTCTATGGGCTTCCAAATATCACTTTGCCAATTCCACAAGAACTGTCTTAGAGAAAGGCTTCTTGAGAGGAAATCTGTAACTCTGTGAGATGATTTCACAGAACACAAAGAAGTTTCTCAGAAAGCTTCTTTCTCTTTGTTATCGGAGGATATTTCCTTTGTCCCTATAGTCTTCAAAGGGATCCGAAATATCTGTTCTCAGATTCCACAGAAATAAGGCTAGCAAAGAGATCCACGTAATACAGATGTAACTCTGTGAGATGAATTACAGAACACTAAGCAGTTTTTCAGGAAGCTACTTTACAGATTTCATCTGAGGATATTTCCATTTTCAGAATAGCCCTCTATGGGCTTCCAAATGTCACTTTGCCAATTCCACAAGAACTGTCTTAGCGAATGGCTTCTTGAGGGGAAAGCTGTAACTCTGTGAGATGATTTCACAGAACACAAAGTAGTTTCTCAGAAAGCTTCTTTCTCTTTGTTATCGGAGGATATTTTCTTTGTCCCTATAGTCTTCAAAGGGATCCGAAATATCTGTTCTCAGATTCCACAGAAATAAGGCTAGATAAGAGATCCACGAAATACAGATGTAACTCTCTGAGATGAATTAACAGAACACTAAGCAGTTTCTCAGAAAGCTTCTTTCCAGATTTCATCTGAGGATATTTCCTTTTTCACCTTAGCCCTCTATGGGCTTCCAAATTTCACTTTGCCAATTCCACAAGAACTGTCTTAGCGAAAGGCTTCTTGAGGGGAAAGCTGTAACTCTGTGAGATGATTTCACAGAACACAAAGAAGTTTCTCAGAAAACTTCTTTCTCTCTGTTATCGGAGGATAATTCCTTTGGCCCTATAGTCTTCAAAGGTAACCGAAATATCTGTTCTCAGATTCCACAGAAATAAAGGTAGCAAAGAGATCCACGAAATACAGATGTAACTCTGTGAGATGAATTAACAGAACACTAAGCAGTTTCTCAGAAAACTTCTTTCCAGATTTCATCTGAGGATATTTCCTTTTTCACCATAGCCCTCTATGGGCTTCCAAATATCACTTTGCCAATTCCACAAGAACTGTCTTAGCGAAAGGCTTCTTGAGGGAAAAGCTGTAACTCTGTGAGATGATTTTACAGAACACAAAGAAGTTTCTCAGAAAGCTTCTTGCCCTTTGTTATCCGAGGATATTTCCTTTGGCCCTATAGTCTTCAAAGGGATCCGAAATATCTGTTCTCAGATTTCACAGAAATAAGGCTAGCGATGAGATCCACGAAATAGAGATGTAACTCTGTGAGATGAATTAACAGAACACTAAGCAGTTTCTCAGAAAGCTTCTTTCCAGATTTCATCTGAGGATATTTCCTTTTTCATCATAGACTCTATGGGCTTCCAAATATCGCTTTGCCAATACCACAAGAACTGTCTTAGTGAATGGATTCTTGAGCGGAAAGCTGTAACTCTGTGAGATGATTTCACAGAACACAAAGAAGTTTCTCAGAAAGCATCTTTCTCTTTGTTATCGGAGGATATTTCCTTTGGACCTATAGTCTTCAAATGGATCCGAAATATCTGTTCTCAGATTCCACAGAAATAAGGCTAGCAAAGAGATCCACAAACTACTGATGTAACTCTGTGATATGAATTAACAGAACACTAAGCAGTTTTTCAGAAATCTTCTTTCCAGATTTCATCTGAGGATATTTCCTTTTTCACCATAGCCCTCTATGGGCTTTCAAATATCACTTTGCCAATTCCACAAGAACTGTCTTGGCGAAAGGCTTCTTGAGGGGAATGCTGTAACTCTGTGAGATGATTTCACAGAACACAAAGAAGTTTCTCAGAAAACTTCTTTCTCTCTGTTATCGGAGGATAATTCCTTTGGCCCTATAGTCTTCAAAGGTAACCGAAATATCTGTTCTCAGATTCCACAGAAATAAAGGTAGCAAAGAGATCCACGAAATACAGATGTAACTCTGTGAGATGAATTAACAGAACACTAAGCAGTTTCTCAGAAAACTTCTTTCCAGATTTCATCTGAGGATATTTCCTTTTTCACCATAGCCCTCTATGGGCTTCCAAATATCACTTAGCCAATTCCACAAGAAGTGTCTTAGCGAAAGGCTTCTTGAGGGGAAAGCTGTAACTCTGTGAGATGATTTCACAGAACACAAAGAAGTTTCTCAGTAAGCTTCTTTCTCCTTGTTATCGGAGGATATTTCCTTTGGCCCTATAGTCTTCAAAGGGATCCGAAATATCTGTTCTCAGATTCCACAGAAAGAAGCCTAGCAAAGATCCACGAAATACAGATGTAACTCTGTGAGTGGAAGTCACACATCAGAGAGCAGTTTCTCAGAAAGCTTCTTTCCAGATTTGATCTGAGGATATTTCCTTTTTCACCACAGCCCTCAAGGGGTTCCAAATATCACTTTGCCAATTCCACAAGAACTGTCTTAGCGAAAGGCTTCTTGAGGGGAAAGCTGTAACTCTGTGAGATGATTTCACAGAACACAAAGAAGTTTCTCAGAAAGCTTCTTGCCCTTTGTTATCCGAGGATATTTCCTTTGGCCCTATAGTCTTCAAAGGGATCCGAAATATCTGTTCTCAGATTTCACAGAAATAAGGCTAGCGATGAGATCCACGAAATAGAGATGTAACTCTGTGAGATGAATTAACAGAACACTAAGCAGTTTCTCAGAAAGCTTCTTTCCAGATTTCATCTGAGGATATTTCCTTTTTCATCATAGACTCTATGGGCTTCCAAATATCGCTTTGCCAATACCACAAGAACTGTCTTAGTGAAAGGCTTCTTGAGGGGAAAGCTGTAACTCTGTGAGATGATTTCACAGAACACAAAGAAGTTTCTCAGAAAGCATCTTTCTCTTTGTTATCGGAGGATATTTCCTTTGGACCTATAGTCTTCAAATGGATCCGAAATATCTGTTCTGAGATTCCACAGAAATAAGGCTAGCAAAGAGATCCACAAAATACAGATGTAACTCTGTGATATGAATTAACAGAACACTAAGCAGTTTTTCAGAAATCTTCTTTCCAGATTTCATCTGAGGATATTTCCTTTTTCACCATAGCCCTCTATGGGCTTTCAAATATCACTTTGCCAATTCCAAAAGAACTGTCTTGGCGAAAGGCTTCTTGAGGGGAATGCTGTAACTCTGTGAGATGATTTCACAGAACTCAAAGAAGTTTCTCAGTAAGCTTCTTTCTCTTTGTTATCAGAGGATATTTCCTTTGGCCCTATAATCTTCAAAGGGATCCGAAATATCTGTTCTCAGATTCCACAGAAATAAGGCTAGCAAAGAGATCCACGTAATACAGATGTAACTCTGTGAGATGAATTACAGAACACTAAGCAGTTTTTCAGGAAGCTACTTTACAGATTTCATCTGAGGATATTTCCATTTTCAGAATAGCCCTCTATGGGCTTCCAAATGTCACTTTGCCAATTCCACAAGAACTGTCTTAGCGAAAGGCTTCTTGAGGGGAAAGCTGTAACTCTGTGAGATGATTTCACAGAACACAAAGTAGTTTCTCAGAAAGCTTCTTTCTCTTTGTTATCGGAGGATATTTTCTTTGTCCCTATAGTCTTCAAAGGGATCCGAAATATCTGTTCTCAGATTCCACAGAAATAAGGCTAGATAAGAGATCCACGAAATACAGATGTAACTCTCTGAAATGAATTAACAGAACACTAAGCAGTTTCTCAGAAAGCTTCTTTCCAGATTTCATCTGAGGATATTTCCTTTTTCACCATAGCCCTCTATGGGCTTCCAAATATCACTTTGCCAATTCCACAAGAACTGTCTTAGCGAAAGGCTTCTTGAGGGGAAAGCTCTAACTCTGTGAGATGATTTCACAGAACACAAAGAAGTTTCTCAGAAAGCTTCTTGCCCTTTGTTATCCGAGGATATTTCCTTTGGCCCTATAGTCTTCAAAGGGATCCGAAATATCTGTTCTCAGATTTCACAGAAATAAGGCTAGCGATGAGATCCACGAAACAGAGATGTAACTCTGTGAGATGAATTAACAGAACACTAAGCAGTTTCTCAGAAAGCTTCTTTCCAGATTTCATCTGAGGATATTTCCTTTTTCATCATAGACTCTATGGGCTTCCAAATATCGCTTTGCCAATACCACAAGAACTGTCTTAGTGAAAGGCTTCTTGAGGGGAAAGCTGTAACTCTGTGAGATGATTTCACAGAACACAAAGAAGTTTCTCAGAAAGCATCTTTCTCTTTGTTATCGGAGGATATTTCCTTTGTCCCTATAGTCTTCAAAGGGATCCGAAATATCTGTTCTCAGATTCCACAGAAATAAGGCTAGCAAAGAGATCCACGTAATACAGATGTAACTCTGTGAGATGAATTACAGAACACTAAGCAGTTTTTCAGGAAGCTACTTTACAGATTTCATCTGAGGATATTTCCATTTTCAGAATAGCCCTCTATGGGCTTCCAAATGTCACTTTGCCAATTCCACAAGAACTGTCTTAGCGAAAGGCTTCTTGAGGGGAAAGGTGTAACTCTGTGAGATGATTTCACAGAACACAAAGTAGTTTCTCAGAAAGCTTCTTTCTCTTTGTTATCGGAGGATATTTTCTTTGTCCCTATAGTCTTCAAAGGGATCCGAAATATCTGTTCTCAGATTCCACAGAAATAAGGCTAGATAAGAGATCCACGAAATACAGATGTAACTCTCTGAGATGAATTAACAGAACACTAAGCAGTTTCTCAGAAAGCTTCTTTCCAGATTTCATCTGAGGATATTTCCTTATTCACCTTAGCCCTCTATGGGCTTCCAAATTTCACTTTGCCAATTCCACAAGAACTGTCTTAGCGAAAGGCTTCTTGAGGGGAAAGCTGTAACTCTGTGAGATGATTTCACAGAACACAAAGAAGTTTCTCAGAAAACTTCTTTCTCTCTGTTATTGGAGGATAATTCCTATGGCCCTATAGTCTTCAAAGGGAACCGAAATATCTGTTCTCAGATTCCACAGAAATAAAGGTAGCAAAGAGATCCACGAAATACAGATGTAACTCTGTGAGATGAATTAACAGAACACTAAGCAGTTTCTCAGAAAACTTCTTTCCAGATTTCATCTGAGGATATGTCCTTTTTCACCATAGCCCTCTATGGGATTCCAAATATCACTTTGCCAATTCCACAAGAACTGTCTTAGCGAAAGGCTTCTTGAGGGTAAAGCTGTAACTCTGTGAGTTGATTTCACAGAACACAAAGAAGTTTCTCAGAAAGCTTCTTTCTCTTTGTTATCGGAGGATATTTCCTTTGGCCCTATAGTCTTAAAGCGATGCGCAATATCTGTTCTCAGATTCCACAGAAATAAGGCTAGCAAAGAGATCCACGAAATACAGATGTAACTCTGTTAAGTGAATTAACCGAACACAAAGCAGTTTCTCAAAAAGCTTCTTTCCAGATTTCATCTGAGGATACTTCCTTTTTCAGCATAGCCCTCTATGGGCTTCCAAATAATACTTTGCCAATTCCACAAGAACTGTCTTAGCGAAAGGCTTCTTGAGGGGAAAGCTGTAACTCCGTGAGATGATTTCACAGAACACAAAGAAGTTTCTCAGAAAGCTTCTTTCTCTTTGTTATCGGAGGATATTTCCTTTGGCCCTATAGTCTTCAAAGGGATCCGAAATATCTGTTCTCAGATTCCACAGAAATAAGGCTAGCAAAGAGATCCAAGAAATACAGATGTAACTCTGTGAGATGAATTAACAGAACACTAAGAAGTTTCTCAGAAAGCCTCTTTGCAGATTTCATCTGAGGATATTTCCTTTTTCACCATAGCCCTCTATGGGCTTCCAAATATCACTTTGACAATTCCACAAGAACTCTCTTAGCGAAAGGCTTCTTGAGGGGAAAGCTGTAACTCTGTGAGATGATTTCACAGAACACAAAGAAGTTTCTCAGAAAGCTTCTTTCTCTTTGTTATTGGAGGATATTTCCTTTGGCCCTATAGTCTTCAAAGGAATCCGAAATATCTGTTCTCAGATTCCAGAGAAATAAGGCTAGCAAAGAGATCCACGAAATACAGATGTAACTCTGTGAGATGAATTAACATAACACTAAGCAGTTTTTCAGAAAGCTTCTTTCCAGATTTCATCTGAGGATATTTGCTTTTTCACCATAGCCCTCTATGGGCTTGCAAATGTCACTTTGCCAATTCCACAAGAACTGTCTTAGCGAAAGGCTTCTTGAGGGGAAAGCTGTAACTCTGTGAGATGATTTCACAGAACACAAAGTAGTTTCTCAGAAAGCTTCTTTCTCTTTGTTATCGGAGGATGTTTCCTTTGGCCCTATAGTCTTCAAAGGGAACCGAAATATCTGTTCTCAGATTCCACAGAAAGAAGGCTAGCTAAGAGTCCCACGAAATACAGATGTAACTCTGTGAGATGAATTAACAGAACACTAAGCAGTTTCTCAGAAAGCTTCTTTCCAGATTTCATCTGAGGATATTTCCTTTTCACCATAGCCCTCTATGGGCTTCCGAATATCCCTTTGCCAATTCCACAAGAACTGTCTTAGCGAAAGTCTTCTTGAGGGGAAAGCTGTAACTCTGTGAGATGATTTCACAGAACACAAAGAAGTTTCTCAGAAAGCTTCTTTCTCTTTGTTATCGGAGGATATTTCCTTTGGCCCTATAGTCTTCAAAGGGATCCGAAATATCTGTTCTCAGATTCCACAGAAATAAGGCTAGCAAAGAGATCCACGAAATACAGATGTAACTGTGTGAAATGAATTAACAGAACACTAAGCAGTTTCTCAGAAAGCTTCTTTCCAGATTTCATCTGAGGATATTTCCTTTTTCACCTTAGCCCTCTATGGGCTTCCAAATATCACTTTGCCAATTCCACAAGAACTGTCTTAGCGAAAGGCTTCTTGAGGGGAAAGCTGTAACTCTGTGAGATGATTTCACAGAACACAAAGCAGTTTCTCAGTAAGCTTCTTTCTCTTTGTTATCGGAGGATATTTCCTTTGGCCCTATAGTCTTCAAAGGGATCCGAAATATCTGTTCTCAGATTCCACAGAAATAAGGCTAGCAAAGAGATCCACGAAATACAGATGTAACTCTGTGAGTGGAAGTCACACATCACAAAGCAGTTTCTCAGAAAGCTTCTTTCCAGATTTCATCAGAGGATATTTCCTTTTTCACCATAGCCCTCTATGGGCTTCTAAATATCACTTTGCCAATTCCACAAGAACTGTCTTAGCGAAAGGCTTCTTGAGGGGAAAGCTGTAACTCTGTGAGACGATTTCACAGAACACAAAGAAGTTTCTCAGTAAGCTTCTTTCTCTTTGTTATCGGAGATATTTCCTTTGGCCCAATAGTCTTCAAAGGGATCCGAAATATTTGGTCTCAGATTCCACAGAAATAAGGGTAGCAAAGAGATCCACGAAATACAGATGTAACTCTGTGAGATGAATTCACAGATCACTAAGCAGTTTCTCAGAAAGTTTCTTTCCACATTTCAACTGAGGATATTTCCTTTTTCACCATAGCCCTCTATGGGCTTCCAATTATCACTTTGACAATTCCACAAGAACTGTCTTAGCGAAAGGCTTCTTGAGGGGAAAGCTGTAACTCTGTGAGATGATTTCACAGAACACAAAGTAGTTTCTCAGAAAGCTTCTTTCTCTTTGTTATCGGAGGATATTTCCTTTGGCCCTATAGTCTTCAAAGAGATCCGAAATATCTGTTCTCAGATTCCACAGAAATGAGGCTAGCAAAGAGATCCACGAAACACAGAAGTAACTCTGTGAGATGAATTAACAGAACACTAAGCAGTTTCAGAAAGCTTCTTTCCAGATTTCATCTGAGGATATTTCCTTTTTCACCATAGCCCTCTATGGGCTTCCAAATGTCACTTTGCCAATTCCACAAGAACTGTCGTAGAGAAAGGCTTCTTGAGGGGAAAGCTGTAACTCTGTGAGATGATTTCACAGAACACAAAGTAGTTTCTCAGAAAGCTTCTTTCTCTCTGTTATCGGAGGATATTTCCTTTGGCCCTATAGTCTTCAAAGGGATCCGAAATATCTGTTCTCAGATTCCACAGAAATAAGGCTAGCAAAGAGATCCACGAAATACAGATGTAACTCTTTGAGTGGAAGTCACACATCACAGAGCAGTTTCTCAGAAAGCTTCTTTCCACATTTCATCTGAGGATATTTCCTTTTTCACCATAGCCCTTTATGGGCTGCGAAATATCACTTTGACAATTCCACAAGAACTGTCTTAGCGAAAGGCTTCTTGAGGGGAAAGCTGTAACTCTGTGAGATGATTTCACAGAAGACAAAGAAGTTTCTCAGAAAGCTTCTTTCTCTTTGTTATCCGAGGATATTTCCTTTAGCCCCACAGTCTTCAACGGGATCCGAAATATCTGTTCTCAGATTCCACAGAAATAAGGCTAGCAAAGAGATCCACGAAATACAGATGTAACTCTGTGAATGGAAGTCACACATCACAGAGCAGTTTCTCAGAAATTTTCTTTCCAAATTTCATCTGAGGATATTTCCTTTTTCACCATAGCCCTCTAGGGGCTTCCAAATATCACTTTGCCAATTCCACAAGAACAGTCTTAGCGAAAGGCTTCTTGAGGGGAAAGCTGTAACTATGTGAGATGATTTCAAAGAACAGAAATAAGTTTCTCAGTAAGCTTCTTTCTCCTTGTTATCGGAGGATATTTCCTTTGGCTCTATAGTCTTCAAAGTGATCGGAAATATCTGTTCTCAGATTCTACAGAAATAAGGCTAGCAAAGAGATCCACGAAATACAGATGTAACTCTGTGAGTGGAAGTCACACATCACAGAGCAGTTTCTCAGAAAGCTTCTTTCCAGATTTCATCTGAGGATATTTCCTTTTTCAACATAGCCCTCTATGGGCTTCCAAATATCACTTTGCCAATTCCACAAGAACTGTCTTAGCGAAAGGCTTCTTGAGGGGAAAGCTGTAACTCTGTGAGATGATTTCACAGAACACAAAGAAGTTTCTCAGAAAGCTTCTTTCTCTTTGTTACGGGAGGATATTTCCTTTGTCCCTACAGTCTTCAAAGGGATCCGAAATATCTGTTCTCAGATTCCACAGAAATAAGGCTAGCAAAGAGATCCACGAAATACAGATGTAACTCTGTGAGTTGAAGTCACACATCAGAGAGCAGTTTCTCAGAAAGCTTCTTTCTAGATTTCATCTGAGGACATTTCCTTTTTCACCGTAGCACTCTGTGGGCTTCCGAATATCACTTTGCCAATTCCACAAGAACTTTCTTAGCGAAAGGCTTCTTGAGGGGAAAGCTGTAACTCTGTGAGATGATTTCACAGAGCACAAAGAAGTTTCTCAGTAAGCTTCTTTCTCTTTGTTATCGGGGGATATTTCCTTTGGCCCTATAGTCTTCAAAGGGATCCGAAATATCTGTTCTCAGATTCCACAGAAATAAGGCTAGCAAAGAAATCCACGAAATACAGATGTAACTCTGTGAGTGGATGTCACACATCACAGAGCAGTTTCTCAGAAAGCTTCTTTCCAGATTTCATTTGAGGATATTTCCTTTTTCACCATAGCCCTCTATGGGCTTCCAAATATCACTTTGCCAATTCCACAAGAACTGTCTTAGCGAAAGGCTTCTTGATGGGAAAGCTGTAACTCTGTGAGATGATTTCACAGAACACAAAGCTGTTTCTCAGTAAGCTTCTTTCTCTTTGTTATCGGAGAATATTTCCTTTGGCCCTATAGTCTTCAAAGGGATCCGAAATATCTCTTCTCAGATTCCACAGAAATAAGGCTAGCAAAGAGATCCACGAAATACAGATGTAACTCTGTGAGTGGAAGTCACACATCACAGAGCAGTTTCTCAGAAAGCTTCTTTATAGATTACATCTGATGATATTTCCTTTTGCACCATAGCCCTCTATGGGCTTCCAAATATCACTTTGCCAATTACACAAGAAGTGTCTTATCGAAAGGCTTCTTGAGGGGAAAGCTATAACTCTGTGAGATGATTTCACAAAACACAAAGTAGTTTCTCAGTAAGCTTCTTTCTCTTTGTTATTGGAGGATATTTCCTTTGGCCCTAAAGTCTTCAAAGGGATCCGAAATATCTGTTCTCAGATTCCACAGAAATAAGGCTACCAAATAGATCCACGAAATACAGATGTAACTCTGTGAGTGGAAGTCACACATCACAGAGCAGTTTCTCAGAAAACTTCTTTCCAGATTTCATCTGAGGATATTTCCTTTTTCACCATAGCCCTCTATCGGATTCCAAATATCACTTTGCCAATTCCACAAGAACTGTCTTAGCGAAAGGCTTCTTGAAGGGAAAGCTGTAACTCTGTGAGATGATTTCACAGAACACAAAGAAGTTTCTCAGTAAGCTTCTTTCTCTTTGTTATCGGAGGATATTTCCTTTGGCCGTATAGTCTTCAAAGGGATCCGAAATATCTGTTCTCAGATTTCACAGAAATAAGGCTAGCAAAGAGTTCCACGAAATACAGATGTAACTCTGTGAGATGAATTAACAGAACACTAAGCAGTTTCTCAGAAATCTTCTTTCCAGATTTCATCTGAGGATATTTCCTTTTTCACCATAGCCCTCTAAGGGCTTCCAAATATCACTTTGCCAATTCCACAAGAACTATCTTGGCGAAAGTCTTCTTGAGGGGACAGCTGTAACTCTGTGAGATGATTTCACAGAACACAAAGAAGTTTCTCAGAAAGCTTCTTTCTCTTTGTTATCGGAGGATATTTCCTTTGGCCCTATAGTCTTCAAAGGGATCCGAAATATCTGTTCTCAGATTCCGCAGAAATAAGGCTAGCAAAGAGATCCACGAAATACAGATGTAACTCTGTGAGATGAATTAACAGAACACTAAGCAGTTTCTCAGAAAGCTTCTTTCCAGATTTCATCTGAGGATATTTCCTGTTTCACCATCGCCCTCTATGGTCTTCCAAATATCACTTTGCCAATTCCACAAGAAGAGTCTTAGCGAAAGGCTTCTTGAGGGGAAAGCTGTAACTCTGTGAGATGATTTCACAGAACACAAAGAAGTTTCTCAGAAAGCTTCTTTCTCTTTTTATCGGAGGATAATTCCTTTGGCCCTATATTCTTCAAAGGGATCCGAAATATCTGTTCTCAGATTCCACAGAAATAAGGCTAGCAAAGAGATCCACGAAATACAGATGTAACTCTGTGAGATGAATTACAGAACACTAAGCAGTTTCTCAGAAAGCTACTTTTCAGATTTCATCTGAGGATATTTCCATTTTCAGAATAGCCCTCTATGGGCTTCCAAATGTCACTTTGGCAATTCCACAAGAACTGTCTTAGTGAAAGGCTTCTTGAGGGGAAAGGTGTAACTCTGTGAGGTGATTTCACAGAACACAAAGAAGTTTCTCAGTAAGCTTCTTTCTCTTTGTTATCGGAGGATATTTCCATTGGCCCTATAGTCTTCAAAGGGATCCGAAATATCTGTTCTCAGATTCCACAGAAATAAGGCTAGCAAAGAGATCCACGAAATACAGATGTAACTCTCTGAGATGAATTAACAGTACACTAAGCAGTTTCTCAGAAAGCTTCTTTCCAGATTTCATCTGAGGATATTTCCTTTTTCACCATAGCCCTCTATGGGCTTCCAAATGTCACTTTGCCAATTCCACAAGAACTGTCTTAGCGAAAGGCTTCTTGAGGGGAAAGCTGTAACTCTGTGAGATGATTTCATAGAACACAAAGTAGTTTCTCAGAAAGCTTCTTTCTCTTTGTTATTGGATGGTATTTTCTTTGGCACTATAGTCTTCAAAGGGATCAGAAATATCTGTTCTAGATTCCACAGAAATAAGGCTAGCAAAGAGATCCACGAAATACAGACGTAACTCTGTGAGATAAATTAACAGAACACTAAGCAGTTTCTCAGAAAGCTTCTTTCCAGATTTCATCTGAGGATATTTCCTTTTTCACCATAGCCCTCTATGGGCTTCCAAATGTCACTTTGCCAATTCCGCAAGAACTGTATTAGCGAAAGGCTTCTTGAGGGGAAACCTGTAAATCTGTGAGATGATTTCACAGAAAACAAAGAAGTTTCTCAGAAAACTTCTTTCTCTCTGTTATTGGAGGATAATTCCTTTGGCCCTATAGTCTTCAAAGGGAACAGAAACATCTGTTCTCAGATTCCAAGAAATAAGGCTAGCAAAGAGATCCACGAAATACAGATGTAACACTGTGAGATGAATTAACCGATCACTAAGCAGTTTCCCAGAAAGCTTCTATCCAGATTTCATCTGAGGATATTTCCTTTTTCACCATAGCCCTCTATGGGCTTCCAAATATCACTTTGCCAATTCCACAAGAATTGTCTTAGCGAAAGGCTTCTTGAGGGGAAAGCTGTAACTCTGTGAGATGATTTCACGGACCTCAAAGAAGTTCTCAGAAAGCTTCTTTCTCTTTGTTATCGGAGGAAATTTCATTTGGCCCTATAGTCTTCAAAGGGATCCAAAATATCTGTTCTCAGATTCCACAGAAAGAAGGCTAGCAAAGAGATCCAGGAAATACAGATGTAACTCTGTGAGTGGAAGTCACACATCACAGAACAGTTTCTCAGAAAACTTCTTTCCAGATTTCATCTGAGGATATTTCCTTTTTCACCATAGCCCTCTATGGGCTTCCAAATATCACTTTGCCAATTCCACAAGAACTGTCTTAGCGAAAGGCTTCTTGAGGGGAAAGCTATAACTCTGTGAGGTGATTTCACAGAACACAAAGTAGTTTCTCAGTAAGCTTCTTTCTCTTCGTTATCGGAGGATATTTCCTTTGGCCCTATATTCTTCAAAGGGATCCGAAATATCTGTTCTCAGATTCCACAGAAGTAAGGCCAGCAAAGAGATCCACGAAATACAGATGTAACTCTGTGAGATGAATTAACAGAACACTAAGCAGTTTCTCAGAAAGCTTCTTTCCAGACTTCATCTGAGGATATTTCCTTTTTCACCATAGCCCTCTAGGGGCTTCCAAATATCACTTTGCCAATTCCACAAGAACTGTCTTAGCGCAAGGCTTCTTGAGGGGAAAGCTGTAACTCTGTGAGATGATTTCACAGAACACAAAGAAGTTTCTCAGAAAGTTTCTTTCTCTTTGTTATAGGGGGATATTTCCTTTGGCCCTATAGTCTTCAAAGGGATCCGAAATATCTGTTCTCAGATTCCACCTAAATAAGGCTAGTAAGGAGATCCACGAAATACAGATGTAACTCTGTGAGATGAATTATCAGAACACTAAGCAGTTTCTCAGAAAGTTTCTTTCCATATTTCATCTGAGGATATTTCCTTTTTCACCATAGCCCTCTAGGCACTTCCAAATATCACTTTGCCAATTCCACAAGAACTGTCTTAGCGAAAGGCTTCTTGAGGGAAAAGCTGTAACTCTGTGAGATGATTTCACAGAACACAAAGAAGTTTCTCAGAAAGCTTCTTTCTCTTTGTTATCGGAGGATATTTCCTTTGGCCCTATAGTCTTCAAAGGGATCCGAAATATCTGTTCTCAAATTCCACAGAAATAAGGCTAGCAAAGAGATCCACGAAATACACATGTAACTCTGTGAGATGAATTAACAGAACACTAAGCAGTTTTTCAGAAAGCTTCTTTCCAGATTTCATCTGAGGATATTTCCTTTTTCACCGTAGCCCACTATGGGCTTCCAAATATCACTTTGCCAATTCCACAAGAACTGTCTTAGTGAAAGGATTCTTGAGGGGAAAGCTGTAACTCTGTGAGATGATTTCACAGAACACAAAGTAGTTTCTCAGAAAGCTTCTTTCTCTTTGTTATTGGATGGTATTTTCTTTGGCACTATAGTCTTCAAAGGGATCAGAAATATCTGTTCTAGATTCCACAGAAATAAGGCTAGCAAAGAGATCCACGAAATACAGATGTAACTCTGTGAGATGAAATAACAGAACACTAAGCAGTTTCTCAGAAAGATTCTTTCCAGATTTCATCTGAGGATATTTCCTTCTTCACCATAGCCCTCTATGGGCTTCCAAATGTCACTTTGCCAATTCCGCAAGAACTGTATTAGCGAAAGGCTTCTTGAGGGGAAACCTGTAAATCAGTGAGATGATTTCACAGAAAACAAAGAAGTTTCTCAGAAAACTTCTTTCTCTCTGTTATTGGAGGATAAATCCTTTGGCCCTATAGTCTTCAAAGGGAACAGAAATATCTGTTCTCAGATTCCAAGAAATAAGGCTAGCAAAGAGATCCACGAAATACAGATGTAACTCTGTGAGATGAATTAACCGATCACTAAGCAGTTTCTCAGAAAGCTTCTATCCAGATTTCATCCTAGGATATTTCCTTTTTCACCATAGCCCTCTATGGGCTTCCAAATATCACTTTGCCAATTCCGCAAGAATTGTCTTAGCGAAAGGCTTGTTGAGGGGAAAGCTGTAACTCTGTGAGATGATTTCACGGACCTCAAAGAAGTTTCTCAGAAAGCTTCTTTCTCTTTGTTATCGGAGGAAATTTCATTTGGCCCTATAGTCTTCAAAGGGATCCGAAATATCTGTTCTCAGATTCCACAGAAAGAAGGCTAGCAAAGAGATCCAGGAAATACAGATGTAACTCTGTGAGTGGAAGTCACACATCACGGAGCAGTTTCTCAGAAAGCTTCTTTCCAGATTTCATCTGAGGATATTTCCTTTTTCACCATAGCCCTCTATGGGCTTCCAAATATCACTTTGCCAATTCCACAAGAACTGTCTTAGCGAAAGGCTTCTTTAGGGGAAAGCTGTAACTCTTTGAGTTGATTTCACAGAACACAAAGAAGTTTCTCAGAAAGCTTCTTTCTCTTTGTTATCGGAGGATATTTCCTTTGGCCCTATAGTCTTCAAAGGGATCCGCAATATCTGTTCTCAGATTCCTCCGAAATAAGGCTACCAAAGAGATCCATGAAATACAGATGTAACACTGTGAGATGAATTAACAGAACACTAAGCAGTTTCTCAGAAAGCTTCTTTCCAAATTTCATCTGAGGATATTTCCTTTTTCAGCATAGCCCTCTATGGGCTTCCAAATATCACTTTGCCAATTCCACAAGAACTGTCTTAGCGAAAGGCTTCTTGAGGCGAAAGCTGTAACTCTGTGAGATAATTTCACAGAACACAAAGAAGTTTCTCAGAAAGCTTCTTTCTCTTTGTTATCGGAGGATATTTCCTTTGGCCCTATAGTCTTCAAAGGGATCCGAAATATCTGTTCTCAGATTCCACAGAAATAAGGCTAGCAAAGAGATCCACGAAATGCAGATGAAACTCTGTGAGATGAATTAACAGAACACTAAGCAGTTTCTCAAAAAGCTTCTTTCTCTTTGTTATCGGAGGATATTTCTTTTGGCCCTATTGTTTTCAAAGGGATCCGAAATATCTGTTCTCAGATTCCGCAGAAATAAGGCTAGCAAAGAGATCCACCAAATACAGATGTAAATCTGTGAGATGAATTAACAGAACACTAAGCAGTTTCTCAGAAAGCTTCTTTCCAGATTTCATCTGAGGATATTTCCTTTTTCACCGTAGACCTCTATGGGCTTCCAAATATCACTTTGCCAATTCCACAAGAACTGTCTTAGGGAAATGCTTCTTGAGGGGAAAGCTGTAACTCTGTGGGATGATTTCACAGAACACAAAGAAGTTTCTCAGAAAGCTTCTTTCTCTTTGTTATCGGAGGATATTTCCTCTGGCCCTACAGTCTTCAAAGGGATCCGAAATAACTGTTCTCAGATTCCACAGAAATAAGGCTAGCAAAGAGATCCACGAAATACAGATGTAACTCTGTGAGTGGAAGTCACACATCACAGAGCACTTTCTCAGAAATCTTTACAGATTTCATCTGAGGATATTTCCTTTCTCACCATAGCCCTC
Source organism: Macaca fascicularis (assembly GCF_037993035.2). Taxonomy (NCBI): domain Eukaryota; kingdom Metazoa; phylum Chordata; class Mammalia; order Primates; family Cercopithecidae; genus Macaca; species Macaca fascicularis. The sequence goes on along the minus strand of NC_088395.1, from coordinate 64,267,197 downwards.
TATGGGCTTCCCAATATCACTTTGCCAATTCCACAAGAACTGTCTTAGCGAAAGTCTTCTTGAGGGGAAAGCTGTAAGTCTGTGAGATGATTTCACAGAACACAAAGAAGTTTCTCAGAAAGCTTCTTTCTCTTTGTTATCGGAGGATATATCCTTTGTCCCTATAGTCTTCAAAGGGATCCGAAATATCTGTTCTCAGATTCCACAGAAACAAGGCTAGCAAAGAGATCCACGACATACAGATGTAACTCTGTGAGTTGAAGTTACACGTCTCAGAGCAGTTTCTCAGAAAGCTTCTTTCCATATTTCATCTGAGGATATTTCCTTTTTCACCGTAGCCCTCTATGGGCTTCCAAATGTCACTTTGCCAATTCCACAAGAACTGTCTCAGAGAAAGTCTTCTTGAGGGGAAGGTTGTAACTCTGTGAGATGATTTCACAGAACACAAAGGAGTTTCTCAGAAAGCTTCTTTCTCTTTGTTATCGGAGGATATTTTCCTTGGCCCTATAGTCTTCAAAGGGATCCGAAATATCTCTTCTCAGATTCCACAGAAATAAGGCTAGCAAAGAGATCCACGAAATACAGATGTAACTCTGTGAGTGGAAGTCACACATCACAGAGCACTTTCTCAGAAATCTTTCCAGATTTCATCTGAGGATATTTCCTTTCTCACCATAGCCCTCTATGGGCTTCCCAATATCACTTTGCCAATTCCACAAGAACTGTCTTAGCGAAAGTCTTCTTCAGGGGAAAGCTGTAACTCTGTGAGATGATTTCACAGAACACAAAGAAGTTTCTCAAAAAGCTTCTTTCTCTTTGTTATCGGAGGATATTTCCTTTGACCCTATAGTCTTCAAATGGATCCGAAATATCTGTTCTCAGATTCCACAGAAATAAGGCTAACAAAGAGATCCACGAAATACAGATGTAACTCTGTAATATGAATTAACAGAACAATAAGCAGCTTCTCAGAAAGCTTCTTTCCAGATTTCATCTGAGGATATTTTCCTTTTTCAACATTGCCCTCTAAGGGCTTCCAAATATCACTTTCCCAATTCCACAAGAACTGTCTTAGCGAAAGGCTTCTTGAGGGGAAAGCTGTAACTCTGTGAGATGATTTCACACAAAACAAAGACGTTTCTCAGAAAACTTCTTTCTCTTTTTTATCGGAGGATATTTCCTTTGGCCCTATAGTCTTCAAAGGGATCCGAAATATCTGTTCTCAGATTCCACTGAAATAAGGCTAGCAAAAAGATCCACGAAATACAGATGTAACTCTGTGAGTGGAAGTCACACATCACAGAGCAGTTTCGCAGAGAGCTTCTTTCCAGATTTCATCGGAGGATATTTCCTTTTTCAACATAGCCCTCTATGGGCTTCCAAATATCACTTTGCCAATTCCACAAGAACTGTCTTAGCGAAAGGCTTCTTGAGGGGAAAGCTGTAACTCTGTGAGATGATTCCACAGAACACAAAGAAGATTCTCAGAAAGCTTCTTTCTCTTTGTCATCGGAGGATATTTCTTTGGCCCTATAGTCTTCAAAGGGATCCGAAATATCTGTTCTCAGATTCCACAGAAATAAGGCTAGCAAAGAGATCCACGAAATACAGATGAAACTCTGTGAGATGAATTAACAGAACACTAAGCAGTTTCTCAAAAAGCTTCTTTCTCTTTGTTATCGGAGGATATTTCTTTTGGCCCTATTGTTTTCAAATTGATCCGAAATATCTGTTCTCAGATTCCACAGAAATAAGGCTAGCAAAGAGATCCACCAAATACAGATGTAACTCTGTGAGATGAATTAACAGAACACTAAGCAGTTTCTCAGAAAGCTTCTTTCCAGATTTCATCTGAGGATATTTCCTTTTTCACCGTAGCCCTCTATGGGCTTCCCAATATCACTTTGCCAATTCCACAAGAACTGTCTTAGCGAAATGCTTCTTGAGGGGAAAGCTGTAACTCTGTGGGATGATTTCACAGAACACAAAGAAGTTTCTCAGAAAGCTTCTTTCTCTTTGTTATCGGAGGATATTTCCTTTGGCCCTATAGTCTTCAAAGGGATCCGAAATAACTGTTCTCAGATTCCGCAGAAATAAGGCTAGCAAAGAGATCCCCGAAATACAGATGTAACTCTGTGAGTGGAAGTCACACATCACAGAGCAGTTTCTCAGAAAGCTTCTTTCCAGATTTCATCTGAGGATATTTCCTTTTTCACCATAGCCCTCTATGGGCTTCCAAATATCACTTTGCCAATTCCACAAGAACTGTCTTAGTGAAAGGCTTCTTGAGGGGAAAGCTGTAACTCTGTGAGATGATTTCACAGAACACAAAGAAGTTTCTCAGAAAGCTTCTTTCTCTTTGTTATCGGAGGATATTTCCTTTGGCCCTATAGTCTTCAAAGGGATCCGAAATATCTGTTCTCAGATTCCACAGAAATAAGGCTAACAAAGAGATCCACGAAATACAGATGTAACTCTGTAATATGAATTAACAGAACAGTAAGCAGTTTCTCAGAAAGCTTCTTTCCAGATTTCATCTGAGGATATTTCCTTTTTCACCATTGCCCTCTAAGGGCTTCCAAATATCACTTTCCCAATTCCACAAGAACTGTCTTAGCGAAAGGCTTCTTGAGGGGAAAGCTATAACTCTGTGAGATGATTTCACAGAACACAAAGAAGTTTCTCAGAAAGCTTCTTTCTCTTTGTTATCGGAGGATATTTACTTTGGCCCTATAGTCTTCAAAGGGATCCGAAATATCTGTTCTCAGATTCCACAGATAAGGCTAGCAGAGAGATCCACGAAATACAGATGTAACTCTGTGAGTGGAAGTCACACATCACAGAGCAGTTTCTCAGAAAGCTTCTTTCCAGATTTCATCGGAGGATATTTTCTTTTTAACCGTAGACCGCTATGGGCTTCCAAATATCACTTTGCCAATTCCACAAGAAACGTCTTAACGAAAGGCTTCTTGAGGGGAAAGCTGTAACTCTGTGAGATGATTTCACACAACACAAAGAAGTTTCTCAGAAAGCTTCTTTCTCTTTGTTATTGGAGGATATTTCCTTTGGCCCTATAGTCTTCAAAGGGATCCGAAATATCTGGTCTCAGATTCCACAGAAAGAAAGCTAGCTAAGAGATCCACGAAATACATATGTAACTCTGTGAGATGAATTAACAGAACACTAAGCAGTTTCTCAGAAAGCTTCTTTCCAGATTTCATCTGAGGATATTTCCTTTTTCACCATAGCCCTCTATGGGCTTCCGAATATCACTTTGACAATTCCACAAGAACTGTCTTAGCGAAAGGCTTCTTGAGGGGAAACCTGTAACTCTGTGAGATGATTTCACAGAACACAAAGAAGTTTCTCAGAAAGCTTCTTTCTCTTTGTTATTGGAGGATATTTCCTTTGGCCCTATAGTCTTCAAAGGGATCCGAAATATCTGTTCTCAGATTCCACAGAAATAAGGCTAGCAAAGAGATCCACGAAATACATATGTAACTCTGTGAGTGGAAGTCACACATCACAGAGCAGTTTCTCAGAAAGCTTCTTTCCAGATTTCATCTGAGGATATTTCCTTTTTCACCGTAGCCCTCTATGGGCTTCCAAATATCACTTTGCCAATTACACAAGAAGTGTCTTAGCGAAAGGCTTCTTGAGGGGAAAGCTGTAACTCTGTGAGATGATTTCACGGAACACAAAGAAGTTTCTCAGAAAGCTTCTTTCTCTTTGTTATCGGAGGATATTTCCTTTGTCCCTATAGTCTTCAAAGGGATCCGAAATATCTGTTCTCAGATTCCACAGAAATAAGGCTAGCAAAGAGATCCACGAAATACAGATATAACTCCGTGAGATGAATTAACAGAACACTAAGCAGTTTCTCAGAAAGCGTCTTTCCAGATTTCATCGGAGGATATTTCCTTTTTCACCATAGCCCTCAATGGGCTTCGAAATGTCACTTTGCCAATTCCACCAGAACTGTCTTAGCGAATGTCTTCCTGAGGGGAAAGCTGTAACTCTGTGAGATGATTTCACAGAACACAAAGAAGTTTCTCAGAAAGCTTCTTTCTCTTTGTTATCGGAGGATATTTCCTTTGTCCCTATAGTCTTCAAAGGGATCCGAAATATCTGTTCTCAGATTCCACTGAAATAAGGCTAGCAAAGAGATGCACGAAATACAGATGTAACTCTGTGAGATGAATTAACAGAACACTAAGCAGTTTCTCAGAAAGCTTCCTTCTCTTTGTTATCGCAGGATATTTCCTTTGGCCCTATAGTCTTCAAAGGGATCAGAAATATCTGTTCTCAGATTCCACAGAAATAAGGCTAGCAAAGAGATCCACGAAATACAGATGTAAGTCCGTGAGATGAATTAACAGAACATTAAGCAGTTTGTCAGAAAGCTTCTTTCCAGATTTCATCTGAGGATATTTCCTTTTTCACCATAGCCCTCTATGGGCTTCCAAATATCACTTTGCCAATTCCACAAGAACTGTCTTAGCGAAAGGCTTCTTGAGGGGAAAGCTGTAACTCTGTGAGATGATTTCACAGAACACAAAGAAGTTTCTCAGTAAGCTTCTTTCCCTTTGTTATCAGAGGATATTTCTTTGGCCCTATAGACTTCAAAGGGATCCGAAATATCTGTTCTCAGATTCCACAGAAATAAGGCTAGCAAAGAGATCCACGAAATACAGATGTAACTCTGTGAGTGGAAGTCACACATCACAGAGCAGTTTCTCAGAAATCTTCTTTCCAGATTTCATCTGAGGATATTTCCTTTTTCACCATAGCCCTCTATGGGCTTCCATATATCACTTTGCCAATTCCACAAGAACTGTCTTAGCGAAAGTCTTCTTGAGGGGAAAGCTGTAACTCTGTGAGATGATTTCACAGAACACAAGGAAGTTTCTCAGAAAGCTTCTTTCTCTTTGTTATCGGAGGATATTTCCTTTGGCCCTATAGTCTTCAAAGGGATCCGAAATATCTGTTCTCAGATTCCACAGAAATAAGGATAGCAAAGAGATCCACGAAATACAGATGTAACTCTGTGAGATGAATTAACAGAACACTAAGCAGTTTCTCAGAAAGCTTCTTTCCAGATTTCATCTGAGGATATTTCCTTTTTCACCGTAGCCCTCTATGGGATTTGAAATATCACTTTGCCAATTCCACAAGAAGTGTCGTAGCGAAAAACTTCTTGAGGGTAAAGCTGTAACTCTGTGAGGTGATTTCACAGAACACAAAGAAGTTTCTCAGAAAGCTTCTTTCTCTTTGTTATCAGAGGATATTTCCTTTGGCCCTATAGTCTTCAAAGGGATCCGAAATATCTGTTCTCCGATTCCACAGAAATAAGGCTAGCAAGGAGAAATACGAAATACAGATGTAACTCTTCGAGTGGAAGTCACACATCACAGAGCAGTTTCTCAGAAAGCTTCTTTCCAGATTTCATCTGAGGATATTTCCTTTTCCACCATAGCCCGCTAAGGGCTTCGAAATATCACTTTCTCAATTCCACAAAAACTGTCTTAGCGAAAGGCTTCTTGAGGTGAAAGCTGTAACTCTGTGAGATGATTTCACAGAACACAAAGATATTTCTCAGAAAGCTTCTTTCTCTTTGTTATCGGAGGATATTTCCTTTGGCCCTATAGTCTTCAAAGGGATCCGAAATATCTGTTCTCAGATTCCACAGAAATAAGGCTAGCAAAGAGATCCACGAAATACAGATATAACTCTGTGAGATGAATTAACACAACACTAAGCAGTTTCTCAGAAAGCTTCTTTCCAGATTTCATCTGAGGATATTTCCTTTTTCACCATAGCCCTCTATGGGCTTCCAAATATCACTTTGCCAATTCCACAAGAACTGTCTTAGCGAAATGCTTCTTAAGGGGAAAGCTGTAACTCTGTGGGATGATTTCACAGAACACAAAGAAGTTTCTCAGAAAGCTTCTTTCTCTTTGTTATCGGAGGATATTTCCTTTGGCCCTATAGTCTTCAAAGGGATCCGAAATAACTGTTCTCAGATTCCGCAGAAATAAGGATAGCAAAGAGATCCACGAAATACAGATGTAACTCTGTGAGTGGAAGTCACACATCACAGAGCACTTTCTCAGAAATCTTTCCAGATTTCATCTGAGGATATTTCCTTTCTCACCATAGCCCTCTATGGGCTTCCCAATAACACTTTGCCAATTCCACAAGAACTGTCTTAGCGAAAGTCTTCTTGAGGGGAAAGCTGTAACTCTGTGAGATGATTTCACAGAACACAAAGAAGTTTCTCAGAAAGCTTCTTTCTCTTTGTTATGGGAGGATATTTCCTTTGGCCCAATAGTTTTCAAAGGCATCCGAAATATCTGTTCTCAGATTCCACAGAAATAAGGCTAGCAAAGAGATCCCCGAAATACAGATGTAACTCTGTGAGTGGAAGTCACACATCACAGAGCAGTTTCTCAGAAAGCTTCTTTCCAGATTTCATCTGAGGATATTTCCTTTTTCACCATAGCCCTCTATGGGCTTCCAAATATCACTTTGCCAATTCCACAAGAACTGTCTTAGTGAAAGGCTTCTTGAGGGGAAAGCTGTAACTCTGTGAGATGATTTCACAGAACACAAAGAAGTTTCTCAGAAAGCTTCTTTCTCTTTGTTATCGGAGGATATTTCCTTTGGCCCTATAGTCTTCAAAGGGATCCGAAATATCTGTTCTCAGATTCCACAGAAATAAGGCTAACAAAGAGATCCACGAAATACAGATGTAACTCTGTTATATGAATTAACAGAACAGTAAGCAGTTTCTCAGAAAGCTTCTTTCCAGATTTCATCTGAGGATATTTCCTTTTTCACCATTGCCCTCTAAGGGCTTCCAAATATCACTTTCCCAGTTCCACAAGAACTGTCTTAGCGAAAGGCTTCTTGAGGGGAAAGCTGTAACTCTGTGTGATGATTTCACAGAACACGAAGAAGTTTCTCAGAAAGCTTCTTTCTCTTTGTTATCGGAGGATATTTACTTTGGCCCTATAGTCTTCAATGGGATCCGAAATATCTGTTCTCAGATTCCACAGAAATAAGGCTAGCAGAGAGATCCACGAAATACAGATGTAACTCTGTGAGTGGAAGTCACACATCACAGAGCAGTTTCTCAGAAAGCTTCTTTCCAGATTTCATCGGAGGATATTTTCTTTTTAACCGTAGACCGCTATGGGCTTCCAAATATCACTTTGCCAATTCCACAAGAAACGTCTTAACGAAAGGCTTCTTGAGGGGAAAGCTGTAACTCTGTGAGATGATTTCACAGAACACAAAGAAGTTTCTCAGAAAGCTTCTTTCTCTTTGTTATTGGAGGATATTTCCTTTGGCCCTATAGTCTTCAAAGGGATCCGAAATATCTGGTCTCAGATTCCACAGAAAGAAGGCTAGCTAAGAGATCCACGAAATACGTATGTAACTCTGTGAGATGAATTAACAGAACACTAAGCAGTTTCTCAGAAAGCTTCTTTCCAGATTTCATCTGAGGATATTTCCTTTTTCACCATAGCCCTCTATGGGCTTCCGAATATCACTTTGCCAATTCCACAAGAAGTGTCTTAGCGAAAGGCTTCTTGAGGGGAAAGCTGTAACTCTGTGAGATGATTTCACAGAACACAAAGAAGTTTCTCAGAAAGCTTCTTTCTCTTTGTTATTGGAGGATATTTCCTTTGGCCCTATAGTCTTCAAAGGGATCCGAAATATCTGTTCTCAGATTCCACAGAAATAAGGCTAGCAAAGAGATCCACGAAATACATATGTAACTCTGTGAGTGGAAGTCACACATCACAGAGCAGTTTCTCAGAAAGCGTCTTTCCAGATTTCATCGGAGGATATTTCCTTTTTCACCATAGCCCTCAATGGGCTTCGAAATGTCACTTTGCCAATTCCACAAGAACTGTCTTAGCGAACGTCTTCCTGAGGGGAAAGCTGTAACTCTGTGAGATGATTTCACAGAACACAAAGAAGTTTCTCAGAAAGCTTCTTTCTCTTTGTTATCGGAGGATATCTCCTTTGTCCCTATAGTCTTCAAAGGGATCCGAAATATCTGTTCTCAGATTCCACTGAAATAAGGCAAGCAAAGAGATGCACGAAATACAGATGTAACTCTGTGAGATGAATTAACAGAACACTAAGCAGTTTCTCAGAAAGCTTCCTTCTCTTTGTTATCGGAGGATATTTCCTTTGGCCCTATAGTCTTCAAAGGGATCAGAAATATCTGTTCTCAGATTCCACAGAAATAAGGCTAGCAAAGAGATCCACGAAATACAGATGTAACTCTGTGAGATGAATTAACAGAACATTAAGCAGTTTGTCAGAAAGCTTCTTTCCAGATTTCATCTGAGGATATTTCCTTTTTCAGCATAGCCCTCTATGGGCTTCCAAATATCACTTTGCCAATTCCACAAGAACTGTCTTAGCGAAAGGCTTCTTGAGGGGAAAGCTGTAACTCTGTGAGATGATTTCACAGGACACAAAGAAGTTTCTCAGTAAGCTTCTTTCTCCTTGTTATCGGAGGATATTTCCTTTGGCCCTATAGTCTTCAAAGGGATCCGAAATATCTGTTCTCAGATTCCACAGAAATAAGGCTAGCGAAGAGATCCACGAAATACAGATGTAACTCTGTGAGATGAATTAACAGAACACTAAGCAGTTTCTCAGAAAGCTTCTTTCCAGATTTCATCTGAGGATATTTCCTTTTTCACCATAGCCCTCTATGGGCTTCCAAATATCATTTTGCCAATTCCACAAGAACTGTCTTAGCGAAAGGTTTCTTGAGACGAAAGCTGTAACTCTGTGAGATGATTTCACAGAACACAAAGAAGTTTCTCAGAAAGCTTCTTTCTCTTTATTATCGGAGGATATTTCCTTTGGCCCTATATTCTTCAAAGGGATCCGAAATATCTGTTCTCATATTCCACAGAAATAAGGCTAGCAAGGAGATATACGAAATACAGATGTAGCTCTTCGAGTGGAAGTCACACATCACAGAGCAGTTTCTCAGAAAGCTTCTTTCCAGATTTCATCTGAGGATATTTCCTTTTTCACCATAGCCCGCTAAGGGCTTCGAAATATCACTTTCTCAATTCCACAAAAACTGTCTTAGCGAAAGGCTTCTTGAGGTGAAAGCTGTAACTCTGTGAGATGATTTCACAGAACACAAAGATATTTCTCAGAAAGCTTCTTTCTCTTTGTTATCGGAGGATATTTCCTTTGGCCCTATAGTCTTCAAAGGGATCCGAAATATCTGTTCTCAGATTCCACAGAAATAAGGCTAGCAAAGAGATCCAAGAAATACAGATATAACTCTGTGAGATGAATTAACACAACACTAAGCAGTTTCTCAGAAAGCTTCTTTCCAGATTTCATCTGAGGATATTTCCTTTTTCACCATAGCCCTCTATGGGCTTCCAAATATCACTTTCCCAATTCCACAAGAACTGTCTTAGCGAAAGGCTTCTTGAGGGGAAAGCTGTAACTCTGTGAGATGATTTCACAGAACACAAAGAAGTTTCTCAGAAAGCTTCTTACTCTTTGTTATCGGAGGATATTTCCTTTGGTCCTAAAGTCTTCAAAGGGATCCGAAATATCTGTTCTCAGATTCCACAGAAATAAGGGTAGCCAAGAGATCCACGAAATGCAGATGTAACTCTGTGAGTGGAAGTCACACATCACAGAGCAGTTTCTCAGAAAGCTTCTTTCCAGATTTCATCTGAGGATATTTCCTTTTTCACCATAGCCCTCTATGGGCTTCCAAATATCACTTTGCCAATTCCACAAGAAGTGTCTTAGGAAAGGCTTCTTGAGGGGAAAGCTGTAACTCTGTGAGATGATTTCACAGAAAATAAAGAAGTTTCTCAGAAAGCTTCTTTCTCTTTTTTTATCGGAGGATATTTCCTTTGGCCCTATAGTCTTCAAAGGGATCCGAAATATCTGTTCTCAGATTCCACAGAAATAAGGTTAGTGAAGAGATCCACGAAATACAGATGTAACTCTGTGAGTGGAAGTCACACATCACAGAGCAGTTTCTCAGAAAGCTTCTTTCCAGATTTCATCTGAGGATATTTCCTTTTTCACCATAGACCTCTATGGGCTTTCAAATATCACCTTGCCAATTCCACAAGAACTGTCTTAGCTAAAGGCTTCTTGAGGGGAAAGCTGTAACTCTGTGAGGTGATTTCACAGAACACAAAGAAGTTTCTCAGTAAGCTTCTTTCTCTTTGTTATCGGAGGATATTTCCCTTGGCCCTATAGTCTTCTAAGGGATCCGAAATATCCGTTCTCAGATTCCACAGAAATAAGGCTAGCAAAGAGATCCACGAAATAAAGATGTAGCTCTGTGAGATGAATTAACAGAACACTAAGCAGTTTCTCAGAAAGCTTCTTTCCAGATTTCATCTGAGGATATTTCCTTTTTCACCATAGCCCTCTATGGGCTTCCAAATATCACTTTGCCAATTCCACAAGAAGTGTCTTAGCGAAAGGCTTCTTGAGGGGAAAGCTGTAACTCTGTGAGATGATTTCACGGAACACAAAGAAGTTTCTCAGAAAGCTTCTTTCTCTTTGTTATCGGAGGATATTTTATTTGTCCCTATAGTCTTCAAAGGGATCCGAAATATCTGTTCTCTGATTTCACAGAAATAAGGCTAGCAAAGAGATCCACGAAATACAGATGTAACTCTTCGAGTGGAAGTCCCACATCACAGAACAGTTTTACAGAAAACTTCTTTCCAGATTTCATCTGAGGATATTTCCTTTTCCACCATAGCCCTCTATGGGCTCCCAAATATCACTTTGCCAATTCCACAAGAACTGTCTCAGCGAAAGGCTTCTTGAGGTGAAAGCTGTAACTCTGTGAGATGATTTCACAGAACACAAAGAAGTTTCTCAGTAAGCTTCTTTCTCTTTATTATCGGAGGATATTTCCTTTGGCCCTATAGTCTTCAAAGGGATCCGAAATATCTGTTCTCAGACTCCACAGAAATAAGGCTAGCGAAGAGATCCATGAAATACAGATGTAACTCTGTGAGATGAATGAACAGAACACTAAGCAGTTTCTCAGAAAGCTTCTTTGCAGATTTCATCTGAGGATATTTCCTTTTTCACCGTAGCCCTCTATGGGCTTCCAAATATCATTTTGCCAATTCCACAAGAACTGTCTTAGCGAAAGGCTTCTTGAGAGGAAAGCTGTAACTCTGTGAGATGATTTCACAGAACACAAAGAAGTTTCTCAGAAAGCTTCTTTCTCTTTGTTATCGGAGGATATTTCCTTTGGCCCTATATTCTTCAAAGGGATCCGAAATATCTGTTCTCATATTCCACAGAAATAAGGCTAGCAAAGAGATCCACGAAATACAGATGTAACTCTGTGAGATGAATTAACACAACACTAAGCAGTTTCTCAGAAAGCTTCTTTCCAGATTTCATCTGAGGATATTTCCTTTTTCACCATAGCCCTCTATGGGCTTCCAAATATCACTTTGCCAATTCCACAAGAAGTGTCTTAGCGAAACGCTTCTTGAGGGGAAAGCTGTAACTCTGTGAGATGATTTCACGAAACACAAAGAAGTTTCTCAGAAAGCTTCTTTCTCTTTGTTATCGGAGGATATTTCCTTAGTCCCTATAGTCTTCAAAGGGATCCGAAATATCTGTTCTCTGATTTCACAGAAATAAGGCTAGCAAAGAGATCCACGAAATAGAGATGTAACTCTGTGAGATGAATTAACACAACACTAAGCAGTTTCTCAGAAAGCTTCTTTCCAGATTTAATCTGAGGATATTTCCTTTTTTACCATAGCCCTCTATGGGCTTCAAAATATAACTTTACCAATTTCACAAGAACTGTCTTAGCGAAAGGCTTCTTGAGGGGAAATCTGTAACTCTGTGAGATCATTTCACAAAACACGAAGAAGTTTCTCAGAAATCTTCTTTCTCTTTGTTATCAGAGGATATTTCCTTTGGCCCTATAGTCTTCAAAGGGATCCGAAATATCTGTTCTCAGATTCCACAGAAATAAGGCTAGCGAAGAGATCCACGAAATACAGATGTAACTCTGTGAGATGAATTAACAGAACACTAAGCAGTTTCTCAGAAAGCTTCTTTCCAGATTTCATCTGAGGATATTTCCTTTTTCACCATAGCCCTCTATGGGCTTCCAAATATCATTTTGCCAATTCCACAAGAACTGTCTTAGCGAAAGGTTTCTTGAGACGAAAGCTGTAACTCTGTGAGATGATTTCACAGAACACAAAGAAGTTTCTCAGAAAGCTTCTTTCTCTTTATTATCGGAGGATATTTCCTTTGGCCCTATATTCTTCAAAGGGATCCGAAATATCTGTTCTCATATTCCACAGAAATAAGGCTAGCAAGGAGATATACGAAATACAGATGTAGCTCTTCGAGTGGAAGTCACACATCACAGAGCAGTTTCTCAGAAAGCTTCTTTCCAGATTTCATCTGAGGATATTTCCTTTTTCACCATAGCCCGCTAAGGGCTTCGAAATATCACTTTCTCAATTCCACAAAAACTGTCTTAGCGAAAGGCTTCTTGAGGTGAAAGCTGTAACTCTGTGAGATGATTTCACAGAACACAAAGATATTTCTCAGAAAGCTTCTTTCTCTTTGTTATCGGAGGATATTTCCTTTGGCCCTATAGTCTTCAAAGGGATCCGAAATATCTGTTCTCAGATTCCACAGAAATAAGGCTAGCAAAGAGATCCACGAAATACAGATATAACTCTGTGAGATGAATTAACACAACACTAAGCAGTTTCTCAGAAAGCTTCTTTCCAGATTTCATCTGAGGATATTTCCTTTTTCACCATAGCCCTCTATGGGCTTCCAAATATCACTTTGCCAATTCCACAAGAACTGTCTTAGCGAAAGGCTTCTTGAGGGGAAAGCTGTAACTCTGTGAGATGATTTCACAGAACACAAAGAAGTTTCTCAGAAAGCTTCTTACTCTTTGTTATCGGAGGATATTTCCTTTGGTCCTAAAGTCTTCAAAGGGATCCGAAATATCTGTTCTCAGATTCCACAGAAATAAGGGTAGCCAAGAGATCCACGAAATGCAGATGTAACTCTGTGAGTGGAAGTCACACATCACAGAGCAGTTTCTCAGAAAGCTTCTTTCCAGATTTCATCTGAGGATATTTCCTTTTTCACCATAGCCCTCTATGGGCTTCCAAATATCACTTTGCCAATTCCACAAGAAGTGTCTTAGGAAAGGCTTCTTGAGGGGAAAGCTGTAACTCTGTGAGATGATTTCACAGAAAATAAAGAAGTTTCTCAGAAAGCTTCTTTCTCTTTTTTTATCGGAGGATATTTCCTTTGGCCCTATAGTCTTCAAAGGGATCCGAAATATCTGTTCTTAGATTCCAGAGAAATAAGGTTAGTGAAGAGATCCACGAAATACAGATGTAACTCTGTGAGTGGAAGTCACACATCACAGAGCAGTTTCTCAGAAAGCTTCTTTCCAGATTTCATCTGAGGATATTTCCTTTTTCACCATAGACCTCTATGGGCTTTCAAATATCACCTTGCCAATTCCACAAGAACTGTCTTAGCTAAAGGCTTCTTGAGGGGAAAGCTGTAACTCTGTGAGGTGATTTCACAGAACACAAAGAAGTTTCTCAGTAATCTTCTTTCTCTTTGTTATCGGAGGATATTTCCCTTGGCCCTATAGTCTTCTAAGGGATCCGAAATATCCGTTCTCAGATTCCACAGAAATAAGGCTAGCAAAGAGATCCACGAAATACAGATGTAGCTCTGTGAGATGAATTAACAGAACACTAAGCAGTTTCTCAGAAAGCTTCTTTCCAGATTTCATCTGAGGATATTTCCTTTTTCACCATAGCCCTCTATGGGCTTCCAAATATCACTTTGCCAATTCCACAAGAAGTGTCTTAGCGAAAGGCTTCTTGAGGGGAAAGCTGTAACTCTGTGAGATGATTTCACGGAACACAAAGAAGTTTCTCAGAAAGCTTCTTTCTCTTTGTTATCGGAGGATATTTTATTTGTCCCTATAGTCTTCAAAGGGATCCGAAATATCTGTTCTCTGATTTCACAGAAATAAGGCTAGCAAAGAGATCCACGAAATACAGATGTAACTCTTCGAGTGGAAGTCCCACATCACAGAACAGTTTCTCAGAAAACTTCTTTCCAGATTTCATCTGAGGATATTTCCTTTTCCACCATAGCCCTCTATGGGCTCCCAAATATCACTTTGCCAATTCCACAAGAACTGTCTTAGCGAAAGGCTTCCTGAGGTGAAATCTGTGACTCTGTGAGATGATTTCACAGAACACAAAGAAGTTTCTCAGTAAGCTTCTTTCTCTTTGTTATCGGAGGATATTTCCTTTGGCCCTATAGTCTTCAAAGGGATCCGAAATATCTGTTCTCAGATTCCACAGAAATAAGGCTAGCGAAGAGATCCACGAAATACAGATGTAACTCTGTGAGATGAATTAACAGAACACTAAGCAGTTTCTCAGAAAGCTTCTTTCCAGATTTCATCTGAGGATATTTCCTTTTTCACCATAGCCCTCTATGGGCTTCCAAATATCATTTTGCCAATTCCACAAGAACTGTCTTAGCGAAAGGTTTCTTGAGACGAAAGCTGTAACTCTGTGAGATGATTTCACAGAACACAAAGAAGTTTCTCAGAAAGCTTCTTTCTCTTTATTATCGGAGGATATTTCCTTTGGCCCTATATTCTTCAAAGGGATCCGAAATATCTGTTCTCATATTCCACAGAAATAAGGCTAGCAAGGAGATATACGAAATACAGATGTAGCTCTTCGAGTGGAAGTCACACATCACAGAGCAGTTTCTCAGAAAGCTTCTTTCCAGATTTCATCTGAGGATATTTCCTTTTTCACCATAGCCCGCTAAGGGCTTCGAAATATCACTTTCTCAATTCCACAAAAACTGTCTTAGCGAAAGGCTTCTTGAGGTGAAAGCTGTAACTCTGTGAGATGATTTCACAGAACACAAAGATATTTCTCAGAAAGCTTCTTTCTCTTTGTTATCGGAGGATATTTCCTTTGGCCCTATAGTCTTCAAAGGGATCCGAAATATCTGTTCTCAGATTCCACAGAAATAAGGCTAGCAAAGAGATCCACGAAATACAGATATAACTCTGTGAGATGAATTAACACAACACTAAGCAGTTTCTCAGAAAGCTTCTTTCCAGATTTCATCTGAGGATATTTCCTTTTTCACCATAGCCCTCTATGGGCTTCCAAATATCACTTTTCCAATTCCACAAGAACTGTCTTAGCGAAAGGCTTCTTGAGGGGAAAGCTGTAACTCTGTGAGATGATTTCACAGAACACAAAGAAGTTTCTCAGAAAGCTTCTTACTCTTTGTTATCGGAGGATATTTCCTTTGGCCCTAAAGTCTTCAAAGGGATCCGAAATATCTGTTCTCAGATTCCACAGAAATAAGGGTAGCCAAGAGATCCACGAAATGCAGATGTAACTCTGTGAGTGGAAGTCACACATCACAGAGCAGTTTCTCAGAAAGCTTCTTTCCAGATTTCATCTGAGGATATTTCCTTTTTCACCATAGCCCTCTATGGGCTTCCAAATATCACTTTGCCAATTCCACAAGAAGTGTCTTAGGAAAGGCTTCTTGAGGGGAAAGCTGTAACTCTGTGAGACGATTTCACAGAAAATAAAGAAGTTTCTCAGAAAGCTTCTTTCTCTTTTTTTATCGGAGGATATTTCCTTTGGCCCTATAGTCTTCAAAGGGATCCGAAATATCTGTTCTTAGATTCCAGAGAAATAAGGTTAGTAAAGAGATCCACGAAATACAGATGTAACTCTGTGAGTGGAAGTCACACATCACAGAGCAGTTTCTCGGAAAGCTTCTTTCCAGATTTCGTCTGAGGATATTTCCTTTTTCACCATAGACCTCTATGGGCTTTCAAATATCACCTTGCCAATTCCACAAGAACTGTCTTAGCTAAAGGCTTCTTGAGGGGAAAGCTGTAACTCTGTGAGGTGATTTCACAGAACACAAAGAAGTTTCTCAGAAAGCTTCTTACTCTTTGTTATCGGAGGATATTTCCTTTGGCCCTAAAGTCTTCAAAGGGATCCGAAATATCTGTTCTCAGATTCCACAGAAATAAGGGTAGCCAAGAGATCCACGAAATGCAGATGTAACTCTGTGAGTGGAAGTCACACATCACAGAGCAGTTTCTCAGAAAGCTTCTTTCCAGATTTCATCTGAGGATATTTCCTTTTTCACCATAGCCCTCTATGGGCTTCCAAATATCACTTTGCCAATTCCACAAGAAGTGTCTTAGGAAAGGCTTCTTGAGGGGAAAGCTGTAACTCTGTGAGACGATTTCACAGAAAATAAAGAAGTTTCTCAGAAAGCTTCTTTCTCTTTTTTTATCGGAGGATATTTCCTTTGGCCCTATAGTCTTCAAAGGGATCCGAAATATCTGTTCTTAGATTCCAGAGAAATAAGGTTAGTAAAGAGATCCACGAAATACAGATGTAACTCTGTGAGTGGAAGTCACACATCACAGAGCAGTTTCTCGGAAAGCTTCTTTCCAGATTTCATCTGAGGATATTTCCTTTTTCACCATAGACCTCTATGGGCTTTCAAATATCACCTTGCCAATTCCACAAGAACTGTCTTAGCTAAAGGCTTCTTGAGGGGAAAGCTGTAACTCTGTGAGGTGATTTCACAGAACACAAAGAAGTTTCTCAGAAAGCTTCTTACTCTTTGTTATCGGAGGATATTTCCTTTGGCCCTATAGTCTTCAAAGGGATCCGAAATATCTGTTCTCAGATTCCACAGAAATAAGGCTATCCAAGAGATCCACGAAATACAGATGTAACTCTGTGAGATGAATTAACAGAACACTAAGCAGTTTCTCAGAAAGCTTCTTTCCAGATTTCATCTGAGGATATTTCCTTTTTCACCATAGCCCTCTATGGGCTTCCAAATATCACTTTGCCAATTCCACAAGAAGTGTCTTAGCGAAAGGCTTCTTGAGGGGAAAGCTGTAACTCTGTGAGATGATTTCACGGAACACAAAGAAGTTTCTCAGAAAGCTTCTTTCTCTTTCTTATCGGAGGATATTTCCTTTGTCCCTATAGTCTTCAAAGGGATCCGAAATATCTGTTCTCTGATTTCACAGAAATAAGGCTAGCAAAGAGATCCACGAAATACAGATGTAACTCTTCGAGTGGAAGTCCCACATCACAGAACAGTTTCTCAGAGATCTTCTTTCCAGATTTCATCTGAGGATACTTCCTTTTCCACCATAGCCCTCTATGGGCTCCCAAATATCACTTTGCCAATTCCACAAGAACTGTCTCAGCGAAAGGCTTCTTGAGGTGAAAGCTGTAACTCTGTGAGATGATTTCACAGAACACAAAGAAGTTTCTCAGTAAGCTTCTTTCTCTTTGTTATCGGAGGATATTTCCTTTGGCCCTATATTCTTCAAAGGGATCCGAAATATCTGTTCTCATATTCCACAGAAATAAGGCTAGCAAAGAGATCCACGAAATACAGATGTAACTCTGTGAGATGAATTAACACAACACTAAGCAGTTTCTCAGAAAGCTTCTTTCCAGATTTCATCTGAGGATATTTCCTTTTTCACCATAGACCTCTATGGGCTTCCAAATATCACTTTGCCAATTTCACAAGAACTGTCTTAACGAAAGGCTTCTTGAGGGAAAATCTGTAACTCTGTGAGATCATTTCACAGAACACAAAGAAGTTCTTCAGAAATCTTCTTTCTCTTTGTTATCGGAGGATATTTCCTTTGGCCCTATAGTCTTCAAAGGGATCCGAAATATCTGTTCTCCGATTCCACAGAAATAAGGCTAGCAAAGAGATCCGCGAAATACAGATGTAACTCTGTGAGATGAATTAACACAACACTAAGCAGTTTCTCAGAAAGCTTCTTTCCAGATTTCATCTGAGGATATTTCCTTTTTCACCATAGCCCTCTATGGGCTTCCAAATATCACTTTGCCAATTCCACAAGAACTGTCTTAGCGAAAGTCTTCTTGAGGGGAAAGCTGTAACTCTGTGAGATGATTTCACAGAACACAAAGAAGTTTCTCAGAAAGCTTCTTACTCTTTGTTATCGGAGGATATTTCCTTTGGCCCTATAGTCTTCAAAGGGATCCGAAATATCTGTTCTCAGATTCCACAGAAATAAGGGTAGCCAAGAGATCCACGAAATGCAGATGTAACTCTGTGAGTGGAAGTCACACATCACAGAGCAGTTTCTCAGAAAGCTTCTTTCCAGATTTCATCTGAGGATATTTCCTTTTTCACCATAGCCCTCTATGGGCTTCCAAATATCACTTTGCCAATTCCACAAGAAGTGTCTTAGGAAAGGCTTCTTGAGGGGAAAGCTGTAACTCTTTGAGATGATTTCACAGAAAATAAAGAAGTTTCTCAGAAAGCTTCTTTCTCTTTTTTTATCGGAGGATATTTCCTTTGGCCCTATAGTCTTCAAAGGGATCCGAAATATCTGTTCTTAGATTCCAGAGAAATAAGGTTAGTAAAGAGATCCACGAAATACAGATGTAACTCTGTGAGTGGAAGTCACACATCACAGAGCAGTTTCTCGGAAAGCTTCTTTCCAGATTTCATCTGAGGATATTTCCTTTTTCACCATAGACCTCTATGGGCTTTCAAATATCACCTTGCCAATTCCACAAGAACTGTCTTAGCTAAAGGCTTCTTGAGGGGAAAGCTGTAACTCTGTGAGGTGATTTCACAGAACACAAAGAAGTTTCTCAGTAAGCTTCTTTCTCTTTGTTATCGGAGGATATTTCCCTTGGCCCTATAGTCTTCTAAGGGATCCGAAATATCCGTTCTCAGATTCCACAGAAATAAGGCTATCCAAGAGATCCACGAAATACAGATGTAACTCTGTGAGATGAATTAACAGAACACTAAGCAGTTTCTCAGAAAGCTTCTTTCCAGATTTCATCTGAGGATATTTCCTTTTTCACCATAGCCCTCTATGGGCTTCCAAATATCACTTTGCCAATTCCACAAGAAGTGTCTTAGCGAAAGGCTTCTTGAGGGGAAAGCTGTAACTCTGTGAGATGATTTCACGGAACACAAAGAAGTTTCTCAGAAAGCTTCTTTCTCTTTGTTATCGGAGGATATTTCCTTTGTCCCTATAGTCTTCAAAGGGATCCGAAATATCTGTTCTCTGATTTCACTGAAATAAGGCTAGCAAAGAGATCCACGAAATACAGATGTAACTCTTCGAGTGGAAGTCCCACATCACAGAACAGTTTCTCAGAAATCTTCTTTCCAGATTTCATCTGAGGATATTTCCTTTTCCACCATAGCCCTCTATGGGCTCCCAAATATCACTTTGCCAATACCACAAGAACTGTCTCAGCGAAAGGCTTCTTGAGGTGAAAGCTGTAACTCTGTGAGATGATTTCACAGAACACAAAGAAGTTTCTCAGTAAGCTTCTTTCTCTTTGTTATCGGAGGATATTTCCTTTGGCCCTATAGTCTTCAAAGGGATCCGAAATATCTGTTCTCAGACTCCACAGAAATAAGGCTAGCGAAGAGATCCATGAAATACAGATGTAACTCTGTGAGATGAATGAACAGAACACTAAGCAGTTTCTCAGAAAGCTTCTTTGCAGATTTCATCTGAGGATATTTCCTTTTTCACCATAGCCCTCTATGGGCTTCCAAATATCATTTTGCCAATTCCACAAGAACTGTCTTAGCGAAAGGCTTCTTGAGAGGAAAGCTGTAACTCTGTGAGATGATTTCACAGAACACAAAGAAGTTTCTCAGAAAGCTTCTTTCTCTTTGTTATCGGAGGATATTTCCTTTGGCCCTATATTCTTCAAAGGGATCCGAAATATCTGTTCTCATATTCCACAGAAATAAGGCTAGCAAAGAGATCCACGAAATACAGATGTAACTCTGTGAGATGAATTAACACAACACTAAGCAGTTTCTCAGAAAGCTTCTTTCCAGATTTCATCTGAGGATATTTCCTTTTTCACCATAGACCTCTATGGGCTTCCAAATATCACTTTGCCAATTTCACAAGAACTGTCTTTGCGAAAGGCTTCTTGAGGGAAAATCTGTAACTCTGTGAGATCATTTCACAGAACACAAAGAAGTTCTTCAGAAATCTTCTTTCTCTTTGTTATCGGAGGATATTTCCTTTGGCCCTATAGTCTTCAAAGGGATCCGAAATATCTGTTCTCCGATTCCACAGAAATAAGGCTAGCAAAGAGATCCGCGAAATACAGATGTAACTCTGTGAGATGAATTAACACAACACTAAGCAGTTTCTCAGAAAGCTTCTTTCCAGATTTCATCTGAGGATATTTCCTTTTTCACCATAGCCCTCTATGGGCTTCCAAATATCACTTTGCCAATTCCACAAGAACTGTCTTAGCGAAAGTCTTCTTGAGGGGAAAGCTGTAACTCTGTGAGATGATTTCACAGAACACAAAGAAGTTTCTCAGAAAGCTTCTTACTCTTTGTTATCGGAGGATATTTCCTTTGGCCCTATAGTCTTCAAAGGGATCCGAAATATCTGTTCTCAGATTCCACAGAAATAAGGGTAGCCAAGAGATCCACGAAATGCAGATGTAACTCTGTGAGTGGAAGTCACACATCACAGAGCAGTTTCTCAGAAAGCTTCTTTCCAGATTTCATCTGAGGATATTTCCTTTTTCACCATAGCCCTCTATGGGCTTCCAAATATCACTTTGCCAATTCCACAAGAAGTGTCTTAGGAAAGGCTTCTTGAGGGGAAAGCTGTAACTCTTTGAGATGATTTCACAGAAAATAAAGAAGTTTCTCAGAAAGCTTCTTTCTCTTTGTTATCGGAGGATATTTCCTTTGGCCCTATAGTCTTCAAAGGGATCAGAAATATCTGTTCTTAGATTCCAGAGAAATAAGGTTAGTAAAGAGATCCACGAAATACAGATATAACTCTGTGAGTGGAAGTCACACATCACAGAGCAGTTTCTCAGAAAGCTTCTTTCCAGATTTCATCTGAGGATATTTCCTTTTTCACCATAGACCTCTATGGGCTTTCAAATATCACCTTGCCAATTCCACAAGAACTGTCTTAGCTAAAGGCTTCTTGAGGGGAAAGCTGTAACTCTGTGAGGTGATTTCACAGAACAGAAAGAAGTTTCTCAGTAAGTCTCTTTCTCTTTGTTATCAGAGGATATTTCCCTTGGCCCTATAGTCTTCTAAGGGATCCGAAATATCTGTTCTTAGATTCCACAGAAATAAGGCTAGCAAAGAGATCCACGAAATACAGATGTAACTCTGTGAGATGAATTAACAGAACACTAAGCAGTTTCTCAGAAAGCTTCTTTCCAGATTTCATCTGAGGATATTTCCTTTTTCACCATAGCCCTCTATGGGCTTCCAAATATCACTTTGCCAATTCCACAAGAAGTGTCTTAGCGAAAGGCTTCTTGAGGGGAAAGCTGTAACTCTGTGAGATGATTTCACGAAACACAAAGAAGTTTCTCAGAAAGCTTCTTTCTCTTTGTTATCGGAGGATATTTCCTTAGTCCCTATAGTCTTTAAAGGGATCCGAAATATCTGTTCTCTGATTTCACAGAAATAAGGCTAGCAAAGAGATCCACGAAATACAGATGTAACTCTTCGAGTGGAAGTCCCACATCACAGAACAGTTTCTCAGAAAACTTCTTTCCAGATTTCATCTGAGGATATTTCCTTTTCCACCATAGCCCTCTATGGGCTCCCAAATATCACTTTGCCAATTCCACAAGAACTGTCTTAGCGAAAGGCTTCCTGAGGTGAAATCTGTGACTCTGTGAGATGATTTCACAGAACACAAAGAAGTTTCTCAGTAAGCTTCTTTCTCTTTGTTATCGGAGGATATTTCCTTTGGCCCTATAGTCTTCAAAGGGATCCGAAATATCTGTTCTCAGATTCCACAGAAATAAGGCTAGCGAAGAGATCCACGAAATACAGATGTAACTCTGTGAGATGAATTAACAGAACACTAAGCAGTTTCTCAGAAAGCTTCTTTCCAGATTTCATCTGAGGATATTTCCTTTTTCACCATAGCCCTCTATGGGCTTCCAAATATCATTTTGCCAATTCCACAAGAACTGTCTTAGCGAAAGGTTTCTTGAGAGGAAAGCTGTAACTCTGTGAGATGATTTCACAGAACACAAAGAAGTTTCTCAGAAAGCTTCTTTCTCTTTATTATCGGAGGATATTTCCTTTGGCCCTATATTCTTCAAAGGGATCCGAAATATCTGTTCTCATATTCCACAGAAATAAGGCTAGCAAAGAGATCCACGAAATACAGATGTAACTCTGTGAGATGAATTAACACAACACTAAGCAGTTTCTCAGAAAGCTTCTTTCCAGATTTCATCTGAGGATATTTCCTTTTTCACCATAGCCCTCTATGGGCTTCCAAATATCACTTTGCCAATTCCACAAGAACTGTCTTAGCGAAAGGCTTCTTGAGGGGAAAGCTGTAACTCTGTGAGATGATTTTACAGAACACGAAGAAGTTTCTCAGAAAGCTTCTTTCTCTATGTTATCGGAGGATATTTCCTTTGTCCCTATAGTCTTCAAAGGGATCCGAAATATCTGTTCTCCGATTTCACAGAAATAAGTCTAGCAAAGACATCCACGAAATACAGATGTAACTCTTCGAGTGGAAGTCCCACACCACAGAACAGTTTCTCAGAAAACTTCTTTCCAGATTTCATCTGAGGATATTTCCTTTTTCACTATAGCCCTCCATGGGCTCCGAAATATCACTTTGCCAATTCCACAAGAACTGTCTTAGCGAAAGGCTTCTTGAGGTGAAAGCTGTAACTCTGTGAGATGATTTCACAGAACACAAAGAAGTTTCTCAGTAAGCTTCTTTCTCTTTGTTATCGGAGGATATTTCCTTTGGCCCTATAGTCTTCAAAGGGATCCGAAATATCTGTTCTCAGATTCCACAGAAATAAGGCTAGCAAAGAGATCCACGAAATACAGATGTAACTCTGTGAGATGAATTAACAGAACACTAAGCAGTTTCTCAGAAAGCTTCTTTCCAGATTTCATCTGAGGATATTTCCTTTTTCACCATAGCCCTCTAAGGGCTTCGAAATATCACTTTGTCAATTCCACAAAAACTGTCTTAGCGAAAGGCTTCTTGAGGTGAAAGCTGTAACTCTGTGAGATGATTTCACAGAACACAAAGATATTGCTCAGAAAGCTTCTTTCTCTTTGTTATCGGAGGATATTTCCTTTGGCCCTATAGTCTTCAAAGGGATCCGAAATATCTGTTCTCAGATTCCACAGAAATAAGGCTAGCAAAGAGATCCACGAAATACAGATGTAACTCTGTAATATGAATTAAGAGAACAATAAGCAGTTTCTCAGAAAGCTTCTTTCCAGATTTCATCTGAGGATATTTCCTTTTTCAGCATAGCCCTCTATGGGCTTCCAAATATCACTTTGCCAATTCCACAAGAACTGTCTTAGCGAAAGGCTTCTTGAGGGGAAAGCTGTAACTCTGTGAGATGATTTCACAGAACACAAAGAAGTTTCTCAGAAAGATTCTTTCTCGTTGTTATCAGAGGATATTTCCTTTGCCCTATAGTCTTCAAAGGGATCCGAAATATCTGTTCTCAGATTCCACAGAAATAAGGCTAGCAAAGAGATCCAAGAAATACAGATGTAACTCTGTGAGTGGAAGTCACACATCACAGAGCAGTTTCTCTGAAAGCTTCTTTCTAGATTTCATCTGAGGATATTTCCTTTTTCACCACAGCCCCCTGTTGGTTTCCAAATATCACTTTGCCAATTCCACAAGAACTGTCTTAGCGAAAGGCTTCTTGAGGGGAAAGCTGTAACTCTGTGAGGTGATTTCACAGAGTACAAAGAAGTTTCTCAGAAAGCCTCTTTCTCTTTGTTATCGGAGGATATTTCCTTTGGCCCTATAGTCTTCAAAGGGATCCGAAATATCTGTACTCAGATTCCACAGAAATAAGGCTAGCAAAGAGATCCACGAAATACAGATATAACTCTGTGAGATGAATTAACAGAACACTAAGCAGTTTCTCAGAAAGCTTCTTTCCAGATTTCATCTGAGGATATTTCCTTTTTCACCATAGCCCTCTATGGGCTTCCAAATATCACTTTGCCAATTCCACAAGAACTGTCTTAGCGAAAGGCTTCTTGAGGGGAAAGCTGTAACTCTGTGAGATGATTTCACAGAACACAAAGAAGTTTCTCAGAAAGCTTCTTACTCTTTGTTATCGGAGGATATTTCCTTTGGCCCTATAGTCTTCAAAGGGATCCGAAATATCTGTTCTCAGATTCCACAGAAATAAGGGTAGCCAAGAGATCCACGAAATGCAGATGTAACTCTGTGAGTGGAAGTCACACATCACAGAGCAGTTTCTCAGAAAGCTTCTTTCCAGATTTCATCTGAGGATATTTCCTTTTTCACCATAGCCCTCTATGGGCTTCCAAATATCACTTTGCCAATTCCACAAGAACTGTCTTAGCGAAAGTCTTCTTGAGGGGAAAGCTGTAACTCTGTGAGATGATTTCACAGAACACAAAGATATTTCTCAGAAAGCTTCTTACTCTTTGTTATCGGAGGATATTTCCTTTGGCCCTATAGTCTTCAAAGGGATCCGAAATATCTGTTCTCAGATTCCACAGAAATAAGGCTAGCCAAGAGATCCACGAAATACAGATGTAACTCTGTGAGTGGAAGTCACACATCACAGAGCAGTTTCTCAGAAAGCTTCTTTCCAGATTTCATCTGAGGATATTTCCTTTTTCACCATAGTCCTCTATGGGCTTCCAAATATCATTTTGCCAATTCCACAAGAACTGTCTTAGCGAAAGGCTTCTTGAGAGGAAAGCTGTAACTCTGTGAGATGATTTCACAGAACACAAAGAAGTCTCTCAGAACGGTTCATTCTCTTTGTTATCGGAGGATATTTCCTTTGGCCCTATATTCTTCAAAGGGATCCGAAATATCTGTTCTCAGATTCCACAGAAATAAGGCGAGCAAAGAGATCCATGAAATAGAGATGTAATTCTGTGAGATGAATTAACAGAACACTAAGCAGTTTCTCAGAAAGCTTCTTTCCAGATTTCATTTGAGGATATTTCCTTTTTCACCATAGCCCTCTATGGGCTTCCAAATATCACTTTGCCAATTCCATAAGAACTGTCTTAGCGAAAGTCTTCTTGAGGGGAAAGCTGTAACTCTGTGAGATGATTTTACAGAACACAAAGAAGTTTCTCAGAAAGCTTCTTTCTCTATGTTATCGGAGGATATTTCCTTTGTCCCTATAGTCTTCAAAGGGATCCGAAATATCTGTTCTCCGATTTCACAGAAATAAGGCTAGCAAAGACATCCACGAAATACAGATGTAACTCTTCGAGTGGAAGTCCCACATCACAGAACAGTTTCTCAGAAAACTTCTTTCCAGATTTCATCTGAGGATATTCCCTTTTTCACCATAGCCCTCCATGGGCTCCCAAATATCACTTTGCCAATTCGACAAGAACTGTCTTAGCGAAAGGTTTCTTGAGGTGAAAGCTGTAACTCTGTGAGATGATTTCACAGAACACAAAGAAGTTTCTCAGTAAGCTTCTTTCTCTTTGTTATCGGAGGATATTTCCTTTGGCCCTATAGTCTTCAAAGGGATACGAAATATCTGTTCTCAGATTCCACAGAAATAAGGCTAGCAAAGAGATCCACGAAATACAGATGTAAATCTGTGAGATGAATTAACAGAACACTAAGCAGTTTCTCAGAAAGCTTCTTTCCAGATT
The DNA here is from genome assembly GCF_037993035.2 of Macaca fascicularis. Classification (NCBI taxonomy): domain Eukaryota; kingdom Metazoa; phylum Chordata; class Mammalia; order Primates; family Cercopithecidae; genus Macaca; species Macaca fascicularis. Next base: position 64,241,349 of record NC_088395.1, on the reverse strand, counting down.
TCATCTGAGGATATTTCCTTTTTCACCATACCCCTCTAAGGGCTTCCAAATATCACTTTGCCAATTCCACAAGAACTGTCTTAGCGAAAGTCTTCTTTAGGGGAAAGCTGTAACTCTGTGAGATGATTTCCCAGAACACAAAGAAGTTTCTCAGAAAGCTTCTTACTCTTTGTTATCGGAGGATATTTCCTTTGGCCCTATAGTCTTCAAAGGGATCCGAAATATCTGTTCTCGGATTCCACAGAAATAAGGCTAGCAAAGAGATCCACGAAATACACATGTAACTCTGTGAGATGAATTAACAGAACACTAAGCAGTTTCTCAGAAAGCCTCTTTCCAGATTTCATCTGAGGATATTTCCTTTTTCACCATAGCCCTCTATGGGCTTCCAAATATCATTTTGCCAATTCCACAAGAACTGTTCTAGCGAAAGGCTTCTTGAGAGGAAAGCTGTAACTCTGTGAGACGATTTCACAGAACACAAAGAAGTCTCTCAGAACACTTCTTTCTCTTTGTTATCGGAGGATATTTCCCTTGACCCTATATTCTTCAAAGGGATCCGAAATATCTGTTCTCACATTCCACAGAAATAAGGCTAGCAAAGAGATCCACGAAATAGAGATGTAACTCTGTGAGATGAATTAACACAACACTAAGCAGTTTCTCAGAAAGCTTCTTTCCAGATTTCATCTGAGGATATTTCCTTTTTCACCATAGCCCTCTATGGGCTTCCAAATATAACTTTACCAATTTCACAAGAACTGTCTTAGCGAAAGGGTTCTTGAGGGGAAATCTGTAACTCTGTGATATCATTTCACAGAACACAAGGAAGTTTCTCAGTAAGCTTCTTTCTCTTTGTTATCGGAGGATATTTCCTTTGGCCCTATAGTCTTCAAAGGGATCCGAAATATCAGTTCTCAGATTCCACAGAAATAAGGCTAGCAAAGAGATCCACGAAATACAGATGTAACTCTGTGAGATGAATTAACAGAACACTAAGCAGTTTCTCAGAAAGCTTCTTTCCAGATTTCATCTGAGGATATTTCCTTTTTCACCGTAGCCCTCTATGGGCTTCCAAATATCACTTTGCCAATTCCACAACAACTGTCTTAGCGAAAGGCTTCTTGAGGGGAAAGCTGTAACTCTGTGAGATGATTTCACAGAACACAAAGAAGTTTCTCAGAAAGATTCTTTCTCTTTGTTATCGGAGGATATTTCCTTTGCCCTATAGTCTTCAAAGGGATCCGAAATATCTGTTCTCAGATTCCACAGAAATAAGGCTAGCAAAGAGATCCAAGAAATACAGATGTAACTCTGTGAATGGAAGTCACACATCACAGAGCAGTTTCTCTGAAAGCTTCTTTCTAGATTTCATCTGAGGATATTTCCTTTTTCACCACAGCCCCCTGTTGGTTTCCAAATATCACTTTGCCAATTCCACAAGAACTGTCTTAGCGAAAGGCTTCTTGAGGGGAAAGCTGTAACTCTGTGAGGTGATTTCACAGAGTACAAAGAAGTTTCTCAGAAAGCCTCTTTCTCTTTTTTATCGGAGGATATTTCCTTTGGCCCTATAGTCTTCAAAGGGATCCGAAATATCTGTACTCAGATTCCACAGAAATAAGGCTAGCAAAGAGATCCACGAAATACAGATATAACTCTGTGAGATGAATTAACACAACACTAAGCAGTTTCTCAGAAAGCTTCTTTCCAGATTTCATCTGAGGATATTTCCTTTTTCAGCATAGCCCTCTATGGGCTTCCAAATATCACTTTGCCAATTCCACAAGAACTGTCTTAGCGAAAGGCTTCTTGAGGGGAAAGCTGTAACTCTGTGAGATGATTTCACAGAACACAAAGAAGTTTCTCAGAAAGCTTCTTACTCTTTGTTATCGGAGGATATTTCCTTTGGCCCTATAGTCTTCAAAGGGATCCGAAATATCTGTTCTCAGATTCCACAGAAATAAGGGTAGCCAAGAGATCCACGAAATGCAGATGTAACTCTGTGAGTGGAAGTCACACATCACAGAGCAGTTTCTCAGAAAGCTTCTTTCCAGATTTCATCTGAGGATATTTCCTTTTTCACCATAGCCCTCTATGGGCTTCCAAATATCACTTTGCCAATTCCACAAGAACTGTCTTAGCGAAAGTCTTCTTGAGGGGAAAGCTGTAACTCTGTGAGATGATTTCACAGAACACAAAGATATTTCTCAGAAAGCTTCTTACTCTTTGTTATCGGAGGATATTTCCTTTGGCCCTATAGTCTTCAAAGGGATCCGAAATATCTGTTCTCAGATTCCACAGAAATAAGGCTAGGCAAGAGATCCACGAAATACAGATGTAACTCTGTGAGTGGAAGTCACACATCACAGAGCAGTTTCTCAGAAAGCTTCTTTCCAGATTTCATCTGAGGATATTTCCTTTTTCACCATAGTCCTCTATGGGCTTCCAAATATCATTTTGCCAATTCCACAAGAACTGTCTTAGCGAAAGGCTTCTTGAGAGGAAAGCTGTAACTCTGTGAGATGATTTCACAGAACACAAAGAAGTCTCTCAGAACGGTTCATTCTCTTTGTTATCGGAGGATATTTCCTTTGGCCCTATATTCTTCAAAGGGATCCGAAATATCTGTTCTCAGATTCCACAGAAATAAGGCGAGCAAAGAGATCCATGAAATAGAGATGTAATTCTGTGAGATGAATTAACAGAACACTAAGCAGTTTCTCAGAAAGCTTCTTTCCAGATTTCATTTGAGGATATTTCCTTTTTCACCATAGCCCTCTATGGGCTTCCAAATATCACCTTGCCAATTCCATAAGAACTGTCTTAGCGAAAGTCTTCTTGAGGGGAAAGCTGTAACTCTGTGAGATGATTTTACAGAACACAAAGAAGTTTCTCAGAAAGCTTCTTTCTCTATGTTATCGGAGGATATTTCCTTTGTCCCTATAGTCTTCAAAGGGATCCGAAATATCTGTTCTCCGATTTCACAGAAATAAGGCTAGCAAAGACATCCACGAAATACAGATGTAACTCTTCGAGTGGAAGTCCCACATCACAGAACAGTTTCTCAGAAAACTTCTTTCCAGATTTCATCTGAGGATATTCCCTTTTTCACCATAGCCCTCCATGGGCTCCCAAATATCACTTTGTCAATTCGACAAGAACTGTCTTAGCGAAAGGTTTCTTGAGGTGAAAGCTGTAACTCTGTGAGATGATTTCACAGAATACAAAGAAGTTTCTCAGTAAGCTTCTTTCTCTTTGTTATCGGAGGATATTTCCTTTGGCCCTATGGTCTTCAAAGGGATACGAAATATCTGTTCTCAGATTCCACAGAAATAAGGCTAGCAAAGAGATCCACGAAATACAGATGTAAATCTGTGAGATGAATTAACAGAACACTAAGCAGTTTCTCAGAAAGCTTCTTTCCAGATTTCATCTGAGGATATTTCCTTTTTCACCATACCCCTCTAAGGGCTTCCAAATATCACTTTGCCAATTCCACAAGAACTGTCTTAGCGAAAGTCTTCTTTAGGGGAAAGCTGTAACTCTGTGAGATGATTTCCCAGAACACAAAGATGTTTCTCAGAAAGCTTCTTACTCTTTGTTATCGGAGGATATTTCCTTTGGCCCTATAGTCTTCAAAGGGATCCGAAATATCTGTTCTCGGATTCCACAGAAATAAGGCTAGCAAAGAGATCCACGAAATACACATGTAACTCTGTGAGATGAATTACCAGAACACTAAGCAGTTTCTCAGAAAGCCTCTTTCCAGATTTCATCTGAGGATATTTCCTTTTTCACCATAGCCCTCTATGGGCTTCCAAATATCATTTTGCCAATTCCACAAGAACTGTTCTAGCGAAAGGCTTCTTGAGAGGAAAGCTGTAACTCTGTGAGACGATTTCACAGAACACAAAGAAGTCTCTCAGAACACTTCTTTCTCTTTGTTATCGGAGGATATTTCCCTTGACCCTATATTCTTCAAAGGGATCCGAAATATCTGTTCTCACATTCCACAGAAATAAGGCTAGCAAAGAGATCCACGAAATAGAGATGTAACTCTGTGAGATGAATTAACACAACACTAAGCAGTTTCTCAGAAAGCTTCTTTCCAGATTTCATCTGAGGATATTTCCTTTTTCACCATAGCCCTCTATGGGCTTCCAAATATAACTTTACCAATTTCACAAGAACTGTCTTAGCGAAAGGGTTCTTGAGGGGAAATCTGTAACTCTGTGATATCATTTCACAGAACACAAAGAAGTTTCTCAGAAATCTTCTTTCTCTTTGTTATCAGAGGATATTTCCTTTGGCCCTATAGTCTTCAAAGGGATCCGAAATATCTGTTCTCCGATTCCACAGAAATAAGGCTAGCAAAGAGATCCGCGAAATACAGATGTAATTCTGTGAGTGGAAGTCACCCATCACAGAGCAGTTTCTCAGAAAGCTTCTATCCAGATTTCATCTGAGGATATTTCCTTTTTCACCATAGCCCTCTATGGGCTTCCAAATATTACTTTACCAGTTCCACAAGAACTGTCTTAGCGAAAGGCTTCTTGAGGGGAAAGCTGTAACTCTGTGAGATGATTTCACAGAACACAAAGAAGTTTCTCAGTAAGCTTCTTTCTCTTTGTTATCGGAGGATATTTCCTTTGGCCCTATAGTCTTCAAAGGGATCCGAAATATCTGTTCTCAGATTCCACAGAAATAAGGCTAGCAATGAGATCCACGAAACTCAGATATAACTCTGTGAGATGAATTAACAGAACACTAAGCGGTTGCTCAGAAAGCTTTTTTCCAGATTTCATCTGAGGATATTTCCTTTTTCACCATAGCCCTCTATGGGCTTCCAAATGTCACTTTGCCAATTCCACAAGAACTGTCTTAGTGAAAGGCTTCTTGCGGGGAAAGCTGTAACTCTGTGAGATGATTTCACAGAACACAAAGAAGTTTCTCAGAAAACTTCTTTCTCTTTGTTATCGGAGGATATTTCCTTTGGCCCTATATTCTTCAAAGGGATCCGAAATATCTATTCTCACATTCCACAGAAATAAGGCTAGCAAAGAGATCCACGAAATAGAGATGTAACTCTGTGAGATGAATTAACACAACACTAAGCAGTTTCTCAGAAAGCTTCTTTCCAGATTTCATCTGAGGATATTTCCTTTTTTACCATAGCCCTCTATGGGCTTCAAAATATAACTTTACCAATTTCACAAGAACTGTCTTAGCGAAAGGCTTCTTGAGGGGAAATCTGTAACTCTGTGAGATCATTTCACAAAACACGAAGAAGTTTCTCAGAAATCTTCTTTCTCTTTGTTATCAGAGGATATTTCCTTTGGCCCTATAGTCTTCAAAGGGATCCGAAATATCTGTTCTCCGATTCCACAGAAATAAGGCTAGCAAAGAGATCCGCGAAATACAGATGTAATTCTGTGAGATGAATTAACACAACACTATGCACTTTCTCAGAAAGCTTCTTTCCAGATTTCATCTGAGGATATTTCCTTTTTCACCATAGCCCTCTATGGGCTTCCAAATATCACTTTGCCAATTCCACAAGAAGTGTCTTAGCGAAAGGCTTCTTGGGGGGAAAGCTGTAACTCTGTGAGATGATTTCACAGAACACAAAGAAGTTTCTCAGAAAGAGTCTTACTCTTTGTTATCGGAGGATATTTCCTTTGCCCCTATAGTCTTCAAAGGGATCCGAAATATCTGTTCTCCGATTCCACAGAAATAAGGCTAGCAAAGAGATCCGCGAAATACAGATGTACCTCTGTGAGATGAATTAACAGAACACTAAGCATTTTCTCAGAAAGCTTCTTTCCAGATTTCATCTGAGGATATTTCCTTTTTCACCATAGACCTCTATGGGCTTCCAAATATCACTTTTCCAATTCCACAAGAACTGTCTTAGCGAAAATCTTCTTGAGGGGAAACCTGTAACTCTGTGAGATGATTTCGCAGAACACAAAGAAGTTTCTCAGAAAGCGTCTTACTCTTTGTTATCGGAGGATATTTCCTTTGGACCTATAGTCTTCAAAGGGATCCGAAATATCTGTTCTCAGATTCCACAGAAATAAGGCTAGCCAAGAGATCCACGAAATAACAGATGTAACTCTGTGAGTGGAAGTCACACATCACAGAGCAGTTTCGCAGAAAGCTTCTTTCCAGATTTCATCTGAGGATATTTCCTTTTTCACCATAGCCCTCTATGGGCTTCCAAATATCACTTTGCCAATTCCAGAATAACTGTCTTAGTGAAAGGCTTCTTGAGGGGAAGGCTGTAACTCTGTGAGATGATTTCACAGAACGCAAAGAAGTTTCTCAGAAAGCTTCTTTCTCTTTGTTATCGCAGGATATTTCCTTTGGCCCTATAGTCTTCAAATGGATATGAAATATCTGTTCTCAGATTCCACAGAAATAAGGCTAGCAAAGAGATACACGAAACACAGATGTAACTCTGTGAGATGAATTAACAGAACTCTAAGCAGTTTTTCAGAAAGCTTCTTTCCTAATTTCATCTGAGGATATTTCCTTTTTCACCATAGCCCTCTATGGGCTTCCAAATATCACTTTGCCAATTCCACAAGAACTGTCTTAGCGAAAGGCTTCTTGAGGGGAAAGCTGTAACTCCGTGAGATGATTTCACAGAACACAAAGAAGTTTCTCAGAAAGCTTCTTACTGTTTGTTATGGGAGGATTTTCCTTTGGCCCTATAGTCTTCAAAGGGATCCGAAATATCTGTTCTCAGATTCCACAGAAAGAAGGCTAGCCAAGAGATCCACGAAATAACAGATGTAACTCTGTGAGTGGAAGTCACACATCACAGAGCAGTTTCTCAGAAAGCTTCTATCCAAATTTCATCTGAGGATATTTCCTTTTTCACCATAGCCCTCTATGGGCTTCCAAATATCACTGTGCCAATTCCACAAGAACTGTCTTAGCGAAAGGCTTCTTGAGGGGAAAGCTGTAACTCTGTGAGATGATTTCACAGAACACAAAGAAGTTTCTCAGAAAGCTTCTTTCTCTTTGTTATCGGAGGATATTTCCTTTGGCCCTATAGTCTTCAAAGGGATCCGAAATATCTGTTCTCAGATTCCACAGAAATAAGGCTAGCAATGAGATCCACGAAACACAGATATAACTCTGTGAGATGAATTAACAGAACACTAAGCAGTTGCTCAGAAGGCTTCTTTCCAGATTTCATCTGAGGATATTTCTTTTTCACCATTGCCCTCTATGGGCTTCCAAATGTCACTTTGCCAATTCCACAAGAACTGTCTTAGTGAAAGGCTTCTTGCGGGGAAAGCTGTAACTCTGTGAGATGATTTCACAGAACACAAAGAAGTTTCTCAGAAAGCTTCTTTCTCTTTGTTATCGGAAGATGTTTCCTTTGGCCCTATAGTCTTCAAATGGATCCGAAATATCAGTTCTCAGATTCCACAGAAATAAGGATACCAAAGAGATACACGAAATACAGATGTAACTCTGTGGGATGAATTAACAGAACGCTAAGCAGTTTTTCAGAAAGCTTCTTTCCAGATTTCATCTGAGGATATTTCCTTTTTCACCATAGCCCTCTATCGCATCCAAATATCACTTTGCCAATTCCACAAGAACTGTCTTAGCGAAAGTCTTCTTGAGGGGAAAGCTGTAACTCTGTGAGATGATTTCACAGAACACAAAGAAGTTTCTCAGAAAGCTTCTTTCTCTTTGTTATCGGAGGATTTTCCTTTGGCCCTATAGTCTTCAAAGGGATCCGAAATATCTGTTCTCCGATTCCACAGAAATAAGGCTAGCAAAGAGATACACGAAATACAGATGTAACTCTTCGAGTGGAAGTCACACATCACAGAGCAGTTTCTCAGAAAGCTTCTTTCCAGATTTCATCTGAGGATATTTCCTTTTTCACCATAGCCCTCTATGGGCTTCCAAATATCACTTTGCCAATTCCACAAGAAGTGTCTTAGGAAAGGCTTCTTGAGGGGAAAGCTGTAACTCTTTGAGATGATTTCACAGAAAATAAAGAAGTTTCTCAGAAAGCTTCTTTCTCTTTGTTATCGGAGGATATTTCCTTTGGCCCTATAGTCTTCAAAGGGATCAGAAATATCTGTTCTTAGATTCCAGAGAAATAAGGTTAGTAAAGAGATCCACGAAATACAGATATAACTCTGTGAGTGGAAGTCACACATCACAGAGCAGTTTCTCAGAAAGCTTCTTTCCAGATTTCATCTGAGGATATTTCCTTTTTCACCATAGACCTCTATGGGCTTTCAAATATCACCTTGCCAATTCCACAAGAACTGTCTTAGCTAAAGGCTTCTTGAGGGGAAAGCTGTAACTCTGTGAGGTGATTTCACAGAACAGAAAGAAGTTTCTCAGTAAGTCTCTTTCTCTTTGTTATCAGAGGATATTTCCCTTGGCCCTATAGTCTTCTAAGGGATCCGAAATATCTGTTCTTAGATTCCACAGAAATAAGGCTAGCAAAGAGATCCACGAAATACAGATGTAACTCTGTGAGATGAATTAACAGAACACTAAGCAGTTTCTCAGAAAGCTTCTTTCCAGATTTCATCTGAGGATATTTCCTTTTTCACCATAGCCCTCTATGGGCTTCCAAATATCACTTTGCCAATTCCACAAGAAGTGTCTTAGCGAAAGGCTTCTTGAGGGGAAAGCTGTAACTCTGTGAGATGATTTCACGAAACACAAAGAAGTTTCTCAGAAAGCTTCTTTCCCTTTGTTATCGGAGGATATTTCCTTAGTCCCTATAGTCTTTAAAGGGATCCGAAATATCTGTTCTCTGATTTCACAGAAATAAGGCTAGCAAAGAGATCCACGAAATACAGATGTAACTCTTCGAGTGGAAGTCCCACATCACAGAACAGTTTCTCAGAAAACTTCTTTCCAGATTTCATCTGAGGATATTTCCTTTTCCACCATAGCCCTCTATGGGCTCCCAAATATCACTTTGCCAATTCCACAAGAACTGTCTTAGCGAAAGGCTTCCTGAGGTGAAATCTGTGACTCTGTGAGATGATTTCACAGAACACAAAGAAGTTTCTCAGTAAGCTTCTTTCTCTTTGTTATCGGAGGATATTTCCTTTGGCCCTATAGTCTTCAAAGGGATCCGAAATATCTGTTCTCAGATTCCACAGAAATAAGGCTAGCGAAGAGATCCACGAAATACAGATGTAACTCTGTGAGATGAATTAACAGAACACTAAGCAGTTTCTCAGAAAGCTTCTTTCCAGATTTCATCTGAGGATATTTCCTTTTTCACCATAGCCCTCTATGGGCTTCCAAATATCATTTTGCCAATTCCACAAGAACTGTCTTAGCGAAAGGTTTCTTGAGAGGAAAGCTGTAACTCTGTGAGATGATTTCACAGAACACAAAGAAGTTTCTCAGAAAGCTTCTTTCTCTTTATTATCGGAGGATATTTCCTTTGGCCCTATATTCTTCAAAGGGATCCGAAATATCTGTTCTCATATTCCACAGAAATAAGGCTAGCAAAGAGATCCACGAAATACAGATGTAACTCTGTGAGATGAATTAACACAACACTAAGCAGTTTCTCAGAAAGCTTCTTTCCAGATTTCATCTGAGGATATTTCCTTTTTCACCATAGCCCTCTATGGGCTTCCAAATATCACTTTGCCAATTCCACAAGAACTGTCTTAGCGAAAGGCTTCTTGAGGGGAAAGCTGTAACTCTGTGAGATGATTTTACAGAACACGAAGAAGTTTCTCAGAAAGCTTCTTTCTCTATGTTATCGGAGGATATTTCCTTTGTCCCTATAGTCTTCAAAGGGATCCGAAATATCTGTTCTCCGATTTCACAGAAATAAGTCTAGCAAAGACATCCACGAAATACAGATGTAACTCTTCGAGTGGAAGTCCCACACCACAGAACAGTTTCTCAGAAAACTTCTTTCCAGATTTCATCTGAGGATATTTCCTTTTTCACTATAGCCCTCCATGGGCTCCGAAATATCACTTTGCCAATTCCACAAGAACTGTCTTAGCGAAAGGCTTCTTGAGGTGAAAGCTGTAACTCTGTGAGATGATTTCACAGAACACAAAGAAGTTTCTCAGTAAGCTTCTTTCTCTTTGTTATCGGAGGATATTTCCTTTGGCCCTATAGTCTTCAAAGGGATCCGAAATATCTGTTCTCAGATTCCACAGAAATAAGGCTAGCAAAGAGATCCACGAAATACAGATGTAACTCTGTGAGATGAATTAACAGAACACTAAGCAGTTTCTCAGAAAGCTTCTTTCCAGATTTCATCTGAGGATATTTCCTTTTTCACCATAGCCCTCTAAGGGCTTCGAAATATCACTTTGTCAATTCCACAAAAACTGTCTTAGCGAAAGGCTTCTTGAGGTGAAAGCTGTAACTCTGTGAGATGATTTCACAGAACACAAAGATATTGCTCAGAAAGCTTCTTTCTCTTTGTTATCGGAGGATATTTCCTTTGGCCCTATAGTCTTCAAAGGGATCCGAAATATCTGTTCTCAGATTCCACAGAAATAAGGCTAGCAAAGAGATCCACGAAATACAGATGTAACTCTGTAATATGAATTAAGAGAACAATAAGCAGTTTCTCAGAAAGCTTCTTTCCAGATTTCATCTGAGGATATTTCCTTTTTCAGCATAGCCCTCTATGGGCTTCCAAATATCACTTTGCCAATTCCACAAGAACTGTCTTAGCGAAAGGCTTCTTGAGGGGAAAGCTGTAACTCTGTGAGATGATTTCACAGAACACAAAGAAGTTTCTCAGAAAGATTCTTTCTCGTTGTTATCAGAGGATATTTCCTTTGCCCTATAGTCTTCAAAGGGATCCGAAATATCTGTTCTCAGATTCCACAGAAATAAGGCTAGCAAAGAGATCCAAGAAATACAGATGTAACTCTGTGAGTGGAAGTCACACATCACAGAGCAGTTTCTCTGAAAGCTTCTTTCTAGATTTCATCTGAGGATATTTCCTTTTTCACCACAGCCCCCTGTTGGTTTCCAAATATCACTTTGCCAATTCCACAAGAACTGTCTTAGCGAAAGGCTTCTTGAGGGGAAAGCTGTAACTCTGTGAGGTGATTTCACAGAGTACAAAGAAGTTTCTCAGAAAGCCTCTTTCTCTTTGTTATCGGAGGATATTTCCTTTGGCCCTATAGTCTTCAAAGGGATCCGAAATATCTGTACTCAGATTCCACAGAAATAAGGCTAGCAAAGAGATCCACGAAATACAGATATAACTCTGTGAGATGAATTAACAGAACACTAAGCAGTTTCTCAGAAAGCTTCTTTCCAGATTTCATCTGAGGATATTTCCTTTTTCACCATAGCCCTCTATGGGCTTCCAAATATCACTTTGCCAATTCCACAAGAACTGTCTTAGCGAAAGGCTTCTTGAGGGGAAAGCTGTAACTCTGTGAGATGATTTCACAGAACACAAAGAAGTTTCTCAGAAAGCTTCTTACTCTTTGTTATCGGAGGATATTTCCTTTGGCCCTATAGTCTTCAAAGGGATCCGAAATATCTGTTCTCAGATTCCACAGAAATAAGGGTAGCCAAGAGATCCACGAAATGCAGATGTAACTCTGTGAGTGGAAGTCACACATCACAGAGCAGTTTCTCAGAAAGCTTCTTTCCAGATTTCATCTGAGGATATTTCCTTTTTCACCATAGCCCTCTATGGGCTTCCAAATATCACTTTGCCAATTCCACAAGAACTGTCTTAGCGAAAGTCTTCTTGAGGGGAAAGCTGTAACTCTGTGAGATGATTTCACAGAACACAAAGATATTTCTCAGAAAGCTTCTTACTCTTTGTTATCGGAGGATATTTCCTTTGGCCCTATAGTCTTCAAAGGGATCCGAAATATCTGTTCTCAGATTCCACAGAAATAAGGCTAGCCAAGAGATCCACGAAATACAGATGTAACTCTGTGAGTGGAAGTCACACATCACAGAGCAGTTTCTCAGAAAGCTTCTTTCCAGATTTCATCTGAGGATATTTCCTTTTTCACCATAGTCCTCTATGGGCTTCCAAATATCATTTTGCCAATTCCACAAGAACTGTCTTAGCGAAAGGCTTCTTGAGAGGAAAGCTGTAACTCTGTGAGATGATTTCACAGAACACAAAGAAGTCTCTCAGAACGGTTCATTCTCTTTGTTATCGGAGGATATTTCCTTTGGCCCTATATTCTTCAAAGGGATCCGAAATATCTGTTCTCAGATTCCACAGAAATAAGGCGAGCAAAGAGATCCATGAAATAGAGATGTAATTCTGTGAGATGAATTAACAGAACACTAAGCAGTTTCTCAGAAAGCTTCTTTCCAGATTTCATTTGAGGATATTTCCTTTTTCACCATAGCCCTCTATGGGCTTCCAAATATCACTTTGCCAATTCCATAAGAACTGTCTTAGCGAAAGTCTTCTTGAGGGGAAAGCTGTAACTCTGTGAGATGATTTTACAGAACACAAAGAAGTTTCTCAGAAAGCTTCTTTCTCTATGTTATCGGAGGATATTTCCTTTGTCCCTATAGTCTTCAAAGGGATCCGAAATATCTGTTCTCCGATTTCACAGAAATAAGGCTAGCAAAGACATCCACGAAATACAGATGTAACTCTTCGAGTGGAAGTCCCACATCACAGAACAGTTTCTCAGAAAACTTCTTTCCAGATTTCATCTGAGGATATTCCCTTTTTCACCATAGCCCTCCATGGGCTCCCAAATATCACTTTGCCAATTCGACAAGAACTGTCTTAGCGAAAGGTTTCTTGAGGTGAAAGCTGTAACTCTGTGAGATGATTTCACAGAACACAAAGAAGTTTCTCAGTAAGCTTCTTTCTCTTTGTTATCGGAGGATATTTCCTTTGGCCCTATAGTCTTCAAAGGGATACGAAATATCTGTTCTCAGATTCCACAGAAATAAGGCTAGCAAAGAGATCCACGAAATACAGATGTAAATCTGTGAGATGAATTAACAGAACACTAAGCAGTTTCTCAGAAAGCTTCTTTCCAGATTTCATCTGAGGATATTTCCTTTTTCACCATACCCCTCTAAGGGCTTCCAAATATCACTTTGCCAATTCCACAAGAACTGTCTTAGCGAAAGTCTTCTTTAGGGGAAAGCTGTAACTCTGTGAGATGATTTCCCAGAACACAAAGAAGTTTCTCAGAAAGCTTCTTACTCTTTGTTATCGGAGGATATTTCCTTTGGCCCTATAGTCTTCAAAGGGATCCGAAATATCTGTTCTCGGATTCCACAGAAATAAGGCTAGCAAAGAGATCCACGAAATACACATGTAACTCTGTGAGATGAATTAACAGAACACTAAGCAGTTTCTCAGAAAGCCTCTTTCCAGATTTCATCTGAGGATATTTCCTTTTTCACCATAGCCCTCTATGGGCTTCCAAATATCATTTTGCCAATTCCACAAGAACTGTTCTAGCGAAAGGCTTCTTGAGAGGAAAGCTGTAACTCTGTGAGACGATTTCACAGAACACAAAGAAGTCTCTCAGAACACTTCTTTCTCTTTGTTATCGGAGGATATTTCCCTTGACCCTATATTCTTCAAAGGGATCCGAAATATCTGTTCTCACATTCCACAGAAATAAGGCTAGCAAAGAGATCCACGAAATAGAGATGTAACTCTGTGAGATGAATTAACACAACACTAAGCAGTTTCTCAGAAAGCTTCTTTCCAGATTTCATCTGAGGATATTTCCTTTTTCACCATAGCCCTCTATGGGCTTCCAAATATAACTTTACCAATTTCACAAGAACTGTCTTAGCGAAAGGGTTCTTGAGGGGAAATCTGTAACTCTGTGATATCATTTCACAGAACACAAGGAAGTTTCTCAGTAAGCTTCTTTCTCTTTGTTATCGGAGGATATTTCCTTTGGCCCTATAGTCTTCAAAGGGATCCGAAATATCAGTTCTCAGATTCCACAGAAATAAGGCTAGCAAAGAGATCCACGAAATACAGATGTAACTCTGTGAGATGAATTAACAGAACACTAAGCAGTTTCTCAGAAAGCTTCTTTCCAGATTTCATCTGAGGATATTTCCTTTTTCACCGTAGCCCTCTATGGGCTTCCAAATATCACTTTGCCAATTCCACAACAACTGTCTTAGCGAAAGGCTTCTTGAGGGGAAAGCTGTAACTCTGTGAGATGATTTCACAGAACACAAAGAAGTTTCTCAGAAAGATTCTTTCTCTTTGTTATCGGAGGATATTTCCTTTGCCCTATAGTCTTCAAAGGGATCCGAAATATCTGTTCTCAGATTCCACAGAAATAAGGCTAGCAAAGAGATCCAAGAAATACAGATGTAACTCTGTGAATGGAAGTCACACATCACAGAGCAGTTTCTCTGAAAGCTTCTTTCTAGATTTCATCTGAGGATATTTCCTTTTTCACCACAGCCCCCTGTTGGTTTCCAAATATCACTTTGCCAATTCCACAAGAACTGTCTTAGCGAAAGGCTTCTTGAGGGGAAAGCTGTAACTCTGTGAGGTGATTTCACAGAGTACAAAGAAGTTTCTCAGAAAGCCTCTTTCTCTTTTTTATCGGAGGATATTTCCTTTGGCCCTATAGTCTTCAAAGGGATCCGAAATATCTGTACTCAGATTCCACAGAAATAAGGCTAGCAAAGAGATCCACGAAATACAGATATAACTCTGTGAGATGAATTAACACAACACTAAGCAGTTTCTCAGAAAGCTTCTTTCCAGATTTCATCTGAGGATATTTCCTTTTTCACCATAGCCCTCTATGGGCTTCCAAATATCACTTTGCCAATTCCACAAGAACTGTCTTAGCGAAAGGCTTCTTGAGGGGAAAGCTGTAACTCTGTGAGATGATTTCACAGAACACAAAGAAGTTTCTCAGAAAGCTTCTTACTCTTTGTTATCGGAGGATATTTCCTTTGGCCCTATAGTCTTCAAAGGGATCCGAAATATCTGTTCTCAGATTCCACAGAAATAAGGGTAGCCAAGAGATCCACGAAATGCAGATGTAACTCTGTGAGTGGAAGTCACACATCACAGAGCAGTTTCTCAGAAAGCTTCTTTCCAGATTTCATCTGAGGATATTTCCTTTTTCACCATAGCCCTCTATGGGCTTCCAAATATCACTTTGCCAATTCCACAAGAACTGTCTTAGCGAAAGTCTTCTTGAGGGGAAAGCTGTAACTCTGTGAGATGATTTCACAGAACACAAAGATATTTCTCAGAAAGCTTCTTACTCTTTGTTATCGGAGGATATTTCCTTTGGCCCTATAGTCTTCAAAGGGATCCGAAATATCTGTTCTCAGATTCCACAGAAATAAGGCTAGGCAAGAGATCCACGAAATACAGATGTAACTCTGTGAGTGGAAGTCACACATCACAGAGCAGTTTCTCAGAAAGCTTCTTTCCAGATTTCATCTGAGGATATTTCCTTTTTCACCATAGTCCTCTATGGGCTTCCAAATATCATTTTGCCAATTCCACAAGAACTGTCTTAGCGAAAGGCTTCTTGAGAGGAAAGCTGTAACTCTGTGAGATGATTTCACAGAACACAAAGAAGTCTCTCAGAACGGTTCATTCTCTTTGTTATCGGAGGATATTTCCTTTGGCCCTATATTCTTCAAAGGGATCCGAAATATCTGTTCTCAGATTCCACAGAAATAAGGCGAGCAAAGAGATCCATGAAATAGAGATGTAATTCTGTGAGATGAATTAACAGAACACTAAGCAGTTTCTCAGAAAGCTTCTTTCCAGATTTCATTTGAGGATATTTCCTTTTTCACCATAGCCCTCTATGGGCTTCCAAATATCACTTTGCCAATTCCATAAGAACTGTCTTAGCGAAAGTCTTCTTGAGGGGAAAGCTGTAACTCTGTGAGATGATTTTACAGAACACAAAGAAGTTTCTCAGAAAGCTTCTTTCTCTATGTTATCGGAGGATATTTCCTTTGTCCCTATAGTCTTCAAAGGGATCCGAAATATCTGTTCTCCGATTTCACAGAAATAAGGCTAGCAAAGACATCCACGAAATACAGATGTAACTCTTCGAGTGGAAGTCCCACATCACAGAACAGTTTCTCAGAAAACTTCTTTCCAGATTTCATCTGAGGATATTCCCTTTTTCACCATAGCCCTCCATGGGCTCCCAAATATCACTTTGCCAATTCGACAAGAACTGTCTTAGCGAAAGGTTTCTTGAGGTGAAAGCTGTAACTCTGTGAGATGATTTCACAGAACACAAAGAAGTTTCTCAGTAAGCTTCTTTCTCTTTGTTATCGGAGGATATTTCCTTTGGCCCTATGGTCTTCAAAGGGATACGAAATATCTGTTCTCAGATTCCACAGAAATAAGGCTAGCAAAGAGATCCACGAAATACAGATGTAAATCTGTGAGATGAATTAACAGAACACTAAGCAGTTTCTCAGAAAGCTTCTTTCCAGATTTCATCTGAGGATATTTCCTTTTTCACCATACCCCTCTAAGGGCTTCCAAATATCACTTTGCCAATTCCACAAGAACTGTCTTAGCGAAAGTCTTCTTTAGGGGAAAGCTGTAACTCTGTGAGATGATTTCCCAGAACACAAAGATGTTTCTCAGAAAGCTTCTTACTCTTTGTTATCGGAGGATATTTCCTTTGGCCCTATAGTCTTCAAAGGGATCCGAAATATCTGTTCTCGGATTCCACAGAAATAAGGCTAGCAAAGAGATCCACGAAATACACATGTAACTCTGTGAGATGAATTAACAGAACACTAAGCAGTTTCTCAGAAAGCCTCTTTCCAGATTTCATCTGAGGATATTTCCTTTTTCACCATAGCCCTCTATGGGCTTCCAAATATCATTTTGCCAATTCCACAAGAACTGTTCTAGCGAAAGGCTTCTTGAGAGGAAAGCTGTAACTCTGTGAGACGATTTCACAGAACACAAAGAAGTCTCTCAGAACACTTCTTTCTCTTTGTTATCGGAGGATATTTCCCTTGACCCTATATTCTTCAAAGGGATCCGAAATATCTGTTCTCACATTCCACAGAAATAAGGCTAGCAAAGAGATCCACGAAATAGAGATGTAACTCTGTGAGATGAATTAACACAACACTAAGCAGTTTCTCAGAAAGCTTCTTTCCAGATTTCATCTGAGGATATTTCCTTTTTCACCATAGCCCTCTATGGGCTTCCAAATATAACTTTACCAATTTCACAAGAACTGTCTTAGCGAAAGGGTTCTTGAGGGGAAATCTGTAACTCTGTGATATCATTTCACAGAACACAAAGAAGTTTCTCAGAAATCTTCTTTCTCTTTGTTATCAGAGGATATTTCCTTTGGCCCTATAGTCTTCAAAGGGATCCGAAATATCTGTTCTCCGATTCCACAGAAATAAGGCTAGCAAAGAGATCCGCGAAATACAGATGTAATTCTGTGAGTGGAAGTCACCCATCACAGAGCAGTTTCTCAGAAAGCTTCTATCCAGATTTCATCTGAGGATATTTCCTTTTTCACCATAGCCCTCTATGGGCTTCCAAATATTACTTTACCAGTTCCACAAGAACTGTCTTAGCGAAAGGCTTCTTGAGGGGAAAGCTGTAACTCTGTGAGATGATTTCACAGAACACAAAGAAGTTTCTCAGTAAGCTTCTTTCTCTTTGTTATCGGAGGATATTTCCTTTGGCCCTATAGTCTTCAAAGGGATCCGAAATATCTGTTCTCAGATTCCACAGAAATAAGGCTAGCAATGAGATCCACGAAACTCAGATATAACTCTGTGAGATGAATTAACAGAACACTAAGCGGTTGCTCAGAAAGCTTTTTTCCAGATTTCATCTGAGGATATTTCCTTTTTCACCATAGCCCTCTATGGGCTTCCAAATGTCACTTTGCCAATTCCACAAGAACTGTCTTAGTGAAAGGCTTCTTGCGGGGAAAGCTGTAACTCTGTGAGATGATTTCACAGAACACAAAGAAGTTTCTCAGAAAACTTCTTTCTCTTTGTTATCGGAGGATATTTCCTTTGGCCCTATATTCTTCAAAGGGATCCGAAATATCTATTCTCACATTCCACAGAAATAAGGCTAGCAAAGAGATCCACGAAATAGAGATGTAACTCTGTGAGATGAATTAACACAACACTAAGCAGTTTCTCAGAAAGCTTCTTTCCAGATTTCATCTGAGGATATTTCCTTTTTTACCATAGCCCTCTATGGGCTTCAAAATATAACTTTACCAATTTCACAAGAACTGTCTTAGCGAAAGGCTTCTTGAGGGGAAATCTGTAACTCTGTGAGATCATTTCACAAAACACGAAGAAGTTTCTCAGAAATCTTCTTTCTCTTTGTTATCAGAGGATATTTCCTTTGGCCCTATAGTCTTCAAAGGGATCCGAAATATCTGTTCTCCGATTCCACAGAAATAAGGCTAGCAAAGAGATCCGCGAAATACAGATGTAATTCTGTGAGATGAATTAACACAACACTATGCACTTTCTCAGAAAGCTTCTTTCCAGATTTCATCTGAGGATATTTCCTTTTTCACCATAGCCCTCTATGGGCTTCCAAATATCACTTTGCCAATTCCACAAGAAGTGTCTTAGCGAAAGGCTTCTTGGGGGGAAAGCTGTAACTCTGTGAGATGATTTCACAGAACACAAAGAAGTTTCTCAGAAAGAGTCTTACTCTTTGTTATCGGAGGATATTTCCTTTGCCCCTATAGTCTTCAAAGGGATCCGAAATATCTGTTCTCCGATTCCACAGAAATAAGGCTAGCAAAGAGATCCGCGAAATACAGATGTACCTCTGTGAGATGAATTAACAGAACACTAAGCATTTTCTCAGAAAGCTTCTTTCCAGATTTCATCTGAGGATATTTCCTTTTTCACCATAGACCTCTATGGGCTTCCAAATATCACTTTTCCAATTCCACAAGAACTGTCTTAGCGAAAATCTTCTTGAGGGGAAACCTGTAACTCTGTGAGATGATTTCGCAGAACACAAAGAAGTTTCTCAGAAAGCGTCTTACTCTTTGTTATCGGAGGATATTTCCTTTGGACCTATAGTCTTCAAAGGGATCCGAAATATCTGTTCTCAGATTCCACAGAAATAAGGCTAGCCAAGAGATCCACGAAATAACAGATGTAACTCTGTGAGTGGAAGTCACACATCACAGAGCAGTTTCGCAGAAAGCTTCTTTCCAGATTTCATCTGAGGATATTTCCTTTTTCACCATAGCCCTCTATGGGCTTCCAAATATCACTTTGCCAATTCCAGAATAACTGTCTTAGTGAAAGGCTTCTTGAGGGGAAGGCTGTAACTCTGTGAGATGATTTCACAGAACGCAAAGAAGTTTCTCAGAAAGCTTCTTTCTCTTTGTTATCGCAGGATATTTCCTTTGGCCCTATAGTCTTCAAATGGATATGAAATATCTGTTCTCAGATTCCACAGAAATAAGGCTAGCAAAGAGATACACGAAACACAGATGTAACTCTGTGAGATGAATTAACAGAACTCTAAGCAGTTTTTCAGAAAGCTTCTTTCCAAATTTCATCTGAGGATATTTCCTTTTTCACCATAGCCCTCTATGGGCTTCCAAATATCACTTTGCCAATTCCACAAGAACTGTCTTAGCGAAAGGCTTCTTGAGGGGAAAGCTGTAACTCCGTGAGATGATTTCACAGAACACAAAGAAGTTTCTCAGAAAGCTTCTTACTGTTTGTTATGGGAGGATTTTCCTTTGGCCCTATAGTCTTCAAAGGGATCCGAAATATCTGTTCTCAGATTCCACAGAAAGAAGGCTAGCCAAGAGATCCACGAAATAACAGATGTAACTCTGTGAGTGGAAGTCACACATCACAGAGCAGTTTCTCAGAAAGCTTCTATCCAAATTTCATCTGAGGATATTTCCTTTTTCACCATAGCCCTCTATGGGCTTCCAAATATCACTGTGCCAATTCCACAAGAACTGTCTTAGCGAAAGGCTTCTTGAGGGGAAAGCTGTAACTCTGTGAGATGATTTCACAGAACACAAAGAAGTTTCTCAGAAAGCTTCTTTCTCTTTGTTATCGGAGGATATTTCCTTTGGCCCTATAGTCTTCAAAGGGATCCGAAATATCTGTTCTCAGATTCCACAGAAATAAGGCTAGCAATGAGATCCACGAAACACAGATATAACTCTGTGAGATGAATTAACAGAACACTAAGCAGTTGCTCAGAAGGCTTCTTTCCAGATTTCATCTGAGGATATTTCTTTTTCACCATTGCCCTCTATGGGCTTCCAAATGTCACTTTGCCAATTCCACAAGAACTGTCTTAGTGAAAGGCTTCTTGCGGGGAAAGCTGTAACTCTGTGAGATGATTTCACAGAACACAAAGAAGTTTCTCAGAAAGCTTCTTTCTCTTTGTTATCGGAAGATGTTTCCTTTGGCCCTATAGTCTTCAAATGGATCCGAAATATCAGTTCTCAGATTCCACAGAAATAAGGATACCAAAGAGATACACGAAATACAGATGTAACTCTGTGGGATGAATTAACAGAACGCTAAGCAGTTTTTCAGAAAGCTTCTTTCCAGATTTCATCTGAGGATATTTCCTTTTTCACCATAGCCCTCTATCGCATCCAAATATCACTTTGCCAATTCCACAAGAACTGTCTTAGCGAAAGTCTTCTTGAGGGGAAAGCTGTAACTCTGTGAGATGATTTCACAGAACACAAAGAAGTTTCTCAGAAAGCTTCTTTCTCTTTGTTATCGGAGGATTTTCCTTTGGCCCTATAGTCTTCAAAGGGATCCGAAATATCTGTTCTCCGATTCCACAGAAATAAGGCTAGCAAAGAGATACACGAAATACAGATGTAACTCTTCGAGTGGAAGTCACACATCACAGAGCAGTTTCTCAGAAAGCTTCTTTCCAGATTTCTTCTGAGGATATTTCCTTTTTCACCATAGCCCTCTAAGGGGTTCCAAATATCACTTTGCCTATTCCACAAGAACTGTCTTAGCGAAAGGCTTCTTGAGGGGAAAGCTGTAACTCTGTGAGATGATTTCACAGAACACAAAGAAGTTTCTCAGTAAGCTTCTTTCTCTTTGTTATCGGAGGATATTTCCTTTGGCCCTATAGTCTTCAAAGGGATCCGAAATATCTGTTATCAGATTCCACAGAAATAAGGCTAGCAAAGAGATCCACGAAATACAGATGTAACTCTGTGAGATGAATTAACAGAACACTAAGCAGTTTCTCAGAAAGCTTCTTTCCAGATTTCATCTGAGGATATTTCCTTTTTCAACATAGCCCTCTATGGGCTTCGAAATGTCACTTTGCCAATTCCACAAGAACTGTCTTAGCGAAAGGCTTCTTGAGGGGAAAGCTGTAACTCTGTGAGATGATTTCACAGAACACAAAGAAGTTTCTCAGAAAGCTTCTTTCTCTTTGTTATCGGAGGATATTTCCTTTGTCCCTATAGTCTTCAAAGGGATCCGAAATATCTGTTCTCCGATTCCACAGAAATAAGGCTAGCAAAGAGATCCACGAAATACAGATGTAACTCTTCGAGTGGAAGTCACACATCAGAGAGTAGTTTCTCAGAAAGATTCTTTCCAGATTTCATCTGAGGATATTTCCTTTTTCACCATAGCCCTCTAAGGGCTTCCAAATATCACTTTGCCAATTCCACAAGAACTGTCTTAGCGAAAGTCTTCTTTAGGGGAAAGCTGTAACTCTGTGAGATGATTTCACAGAACACAAAGATGTTTCTCAGAAAGCTTCTTACTCTTTGTTATCGGAGGATATTTCCTTTGGCCCTATAGTCTTCAAAGGGATCCGAAATATCTGTTCTCAGATTCCACAGAAATAAGGCTAGCCAAGAGATCCACGAAATACAGATGTAACTCTGTGAGTGGAAGTCACACATCACAGAGCAGTTTCTCAGAAAGCTTCTCTCCAGATTTCATCTGAGGATATTTCCTTTTTCACCATAGCCCTCTAAGGGCTTCCAAATATCACTTTGCCAATTCCACAAGAAGTGTCTTATCGAAAGGCTTCTTGAGGGGAAAGCTGTAACTCTGTGTGATGATTTCACAGAACACAAAGAAGTTTCTCAGAAAGCTTCTTTCTCTTTGTTATCGGAGGATATTTCCTTTGGCCCTATAGTCTTCAAAGGGATCCGAAATATCTGTTCTCAGATTCCACAGAAATAAGGCTAGCAAAGAGATCCACGAAATACAGATGTAACTCTGTGAGATGAATTAACAGAACACTAAGCAGTTTCTCAGAAAGCCTCTTTCCAGATTTCATCTGAGGATATTTCCTTTTTCACCATAGCCCTCTATGGGGTTCCAAATATCATTTTGCCAATTCCACAAGAACTGTCTTAGCGAAAGGCTTCTTGAGAGGAAAGCTGTAACTCTGTGAGACGATTTCACAGAACACAAAGAAGTCTCTCAGAACGCTTCTTTCTCTTTGTTATCGGAGGATATTTCCTTTGGCCCTATATTCTTCAAAGGGATCCGAAATATCTGTTCTCACATTCCACAGAAATAAGGATAGCAAAGAGATCCACGAAATAGAGATGTAACTCTGTGAGATGAATTAACACAACACTAAGCAGTTTCTCAGAAAGCTTCTTTCCAGATTTCATCTGAGGATATTTCCTTTTTTACCATAGCCCTCTATGGGCTTCCAAATATAACTTTACCAATTTCACAAGAACTGTCTTAGCGAAAGGCTTCTTGAGGGGAAATCTGTAACTCTGTGAGATCATTTCACAGAACACAAAGAAGTTTCTCAGAAAGCTTCTTACTCTTTGTTATCGGAGGATATTTCCTTTGCCCCTATAGTCTTCAAAGGGATCCGAAATATCTGTTCTCCGATTCCACAGAAATAAGGCTAGCAAAGAGATCCGCGAAATACAGATGTACCTCTGTGAGATGAATTAACAGAACACTAAGCAGTTTCTCAGAAAGCTTCTTTCCAGATTTCATCTGAGGATATTTCCTTTTTCACCATAGACCTCTATGGGCTTCCAAATATCACTTTTCCAATTCCACAAGAACTGTCTTAGCGAATATCTTCTTGAGGGGAAAGCTGTAACTCTGTGAGATGATTTCGCAGAACACAAAGAAGTTTCTCAGAAAGCGTCTTACTCTTTGTTATCGGAGGTTATTTCCTTTGGCCCTATAGTCTTCAAAGGGATCCGAAATATCTGTTCTCAGATTCCACAGAAATAAGGCTAGCCAAGAGATCCACGAAATAACAGATGTAACTCTGTGAGTGGAAGTCACACATCACAGAGCAGTTTCGCAGAAAGCTTCTTTCCAGATTTCATCTGAGGATATTTCCTTTTTCACCATAGCCCTCTATGGGCTTCCAAATATCACTTTGCCAATTCCACAATAACTGTCTTAGTGAAAGGCTTCTTGAGGGGAAAGCTGTAACTCTGTGAGATGATTTCACAGAACGCAAAGAAGTTTCTCAGAAAGCTTCTTTCTCTTTGTTATCGCAGGATATTTCCTTTGGCCCTATAGTCTTCAAATGGATTCGAAATATCTGTTCTCAGATTCCACAGAAATAAGGCTAGCAAAGAGATACACGAAATACAGATGTAACTCTGTGAGATGAATTAACAGAACGCTAAGCAGTTTTTCAGAAAGCTTCTTTCCAAATTTCATCTGAGGATATTTCCTTTTTCACCATAGCCCTCTATGGGCTTCCAAATATCACTTTGCCAATTCCACAAGAACTGTCTTAGCGAAAGGCTTCTTGTGGGGAAATCTGTAACTCCGTGAGATGATTTCACAGAACACAAAGAAGTTTCTCAGAAAGCGTCTTACTCTTTGTTATCGGAGGATATTTCCTTTGGCCCTATAGTCTTCAAAGGGATCCGAAATATCTGTTCTCAGATTCCACAGAAATAAGGCTAGCCAAGAGATCCACGAAATAACAGATGTAACTCTGTGAGTGGAAGTCACACATCACAGAGGAGTTTCGCAGAAAGCTTCTTTCCAGATTTCATCTGAGGATATTTCCTTTTTCACCATAGCCCTCTATGGGCTTCCAAATGTCACTTTGCCAATTCCACAAGAACTGTCTTAGTGAAAGGCTTCTTGCGGGGAAAGCTGTAACTCTGTGAGATGATTTCACAGAACACAAAGAAGTTTCTCAGAAAGCTTCTTTCTCTTTGTTATCGGAGGATATTTCCTTTGGCCCTATAGTCTTCAAAGGGATACGAAATATCTATTCTCAGATTCCACAGAAATAAGGCTAGCAAAGAGATCCACGAAATACAGATGTAACTCTGTGAGATGAATTAACAGAACACTAAGCAGTTTCTCAGAAAGCTTCTTTCCAGATTTCATCTGAGGATATTTCCTTTTTCACCATACCCCTCTAAGGGCTTCCAAATATCACTTTGCCAATTCCACAAGAACTGTCTTAGCGAAAGTCTTCTTTAGGGGAAAGCTGTAACTCTGTGAGATGATTTCCCAGAACACAAAGATGTTTCTCAGAAAGCTTCTTACTCTTTGTTATCGGAGGATATTTCCTTTGGCCCTATAGTCTTCAAAGGGATCCGAAATATCTGTTCTCCGATTCCACAGAAATAAGGCTAGCAAAGAGATCCACGAAATACAGATGTAACTCTTCGAGTGGAAGTCACACATCACAGAGCAGTTTCTCAGAAAGCTTCTTTCCAGATTTCTTCTGAGGATATTTCCTTTTTCACCATAGCCCTCTAAGGGGTTCCAAATATCACTTTGCCTATTCCACAAGAACTGTCTTAGCGAAAGGCTTCTTGAGGGGAAAGCTGTAACTCTGTGAGATGATTTCACAGAAGACAAAGAAGTTTCTCAGTAAGCTTCTTTCTCTTTGTTATCGGAGGATATTTCCTTTGGCCCTATAGTCTTCAAAGGGATCCGAAATATCTGTTATCAGATTCCACAGACATAAGGCTAGCAAAGAGATCCACGAAATACAGATGTAACTCTGTGAGATGAATTAACAGAACACTAAGCAGTTTCTCAGAAAGCTTCTTTCCAGATTTCATCTGAGGATATTTCCTTTTTCAACATAGCCCTCTAGGGGCTTCGAAATGTCACTTTGCCAATTCCACAAGAACTGTCTTAGCGAAAGGCTTCTTGAGGGGAAAGCTGTAACTCTGTGAGATGATTTCACAGAACACAAAGAAGTTTCTCAGAAAGCTTCTTTCTCTTTGTTATCGGAGGATATTTCCTTTGTCCCTATAGTCTTCAAAGGGATCCGAAATATCTGTTCTCCGATTCCACAGAAATAAGGCTAGCAAAGAGATCCACGAAATACAGATGTAACTCTTCGAGTGGAAGTCACACATCACAGAGTAGTTTCTCAGAAAGATTCTTTCGAGATTTCATCTGAGGATATTTCCTTTTTCACCATAGCCCTCTAAGGGCTTCCAAATATCACTTTGCCAATTCCACAAGAACTGTCTTAGCGAAAGTCTTCTTTAGGGGAAAGCTGTAACTCTGTGAGATGATTTCACAGAACACAAAGATGTTTCTCAGAAAGCTTCTTACTCTTTGTTATCGGAGGATATTTCCTTTGGCCCTATAGTCTTCAAAGGGATCCGAAATATCTGTTCTCAGATTCCACAGAAATAAGGCTAGCAAAGAGATCCACGAAATACAGATGTAACTCTGTGAGTGGAAGTCACACATCACAGAGCAGTTTCTCAGAAAGCTTCTTTCCAGATTTCATCTGAGGATATTTCCTTTTTCACCATAGCCCTCTATGGGCTTCCAAATATCACTTTGCCAATTCCACAAGAAGTGTCTTATCGAAAGGCTTCTTGAGGGGAAAGCTGTAACTCTGTGAGATGATTTCACAGAACACAAAGAAGTTTCTCAGAAAGCTTCTTTCTCTTTGTTATCGGAGGATATTTCCTTTGGCCCTATAGTCTTCAAAGGGATCCGAAATATCTGTTCTCAGATTCCACAGAAATAAGGCTAGCAAAGAGATCCACGAAATACAGATGTAACTCTGTGAGATGAATTAACAGAACACTAAGCAGTTTCTCAGAAAGCCTCTTTCCAGATTTCATCTGAGGATATTTCCTTTTTCACCATAGCCCTCTATGGGCTTCCAAATATCATTTTGCCAATTCCACAAGAACTGTGTTAGCGAAAGGCTTCTTGAGAGGAAAGCTGTAACTCTGTGAGACGATTTCACAGAACACAAAGAAGTCTCTCAGAACGCTTCTTTCTCTTTGTTATCGGAGGATATTTCCTTTGGCCCTATATTCTTCAAAGGGATCCGAAATATCTGTTATCACATTCCACAGAAATAAGGATAGCAAAGAGATCCACGAAATAGAGATGTAACTCTGTGAGATGAATTAACACAACACTAAGCAGTTTCTCAGAAAGCTTCTTTCCAGATTTCATCTGAGGATATTTCCTTTTTTACCATAGCCCTCTATGGGCTTCCAAATATAACTTTACCAATTTCACAAGAACTGTCTTAGCGAAAGGCTTCTTGAGGGGAAATCTGTAACTCTGTGAGATCATTTCACAGAACACAAAGAAGTTTCTCAGAAAGCTTCTTACTCTTTGTTATCGGAGGATATTTCCTTTGCCCCTATAGTCTTCAAAGGGATCCGAAATATCTGTTCTCCGATTCCACAGAAATAAGGCTAGCAAAGAGATCCGCGAAATACAGATGTACCTCTGTGAGATGAATTAACAGAACACTAAGCAGTTTCTCAGAAAGCTTCTTTCCAGATTTCATCTGAGGATATTTCCTTTTTCACCATAGACCTCTATGGGCTTCCAAATATCACTTTTCCAATTCCACAAGAACTGTCTTAGCGAAAATCTTCTTGAGGGGAAAGCTGTAACTCTGTGAGATGATTTCGCAGAACACAAAGAAGTTTCTCAGAAAGCGTCTTACTCTTTGTTATCGGAGGATATTTCCTTTGGCCCTATAGTCTTCAAAGGGATCCGAAATATCTTTTCTCAGATTCCACAGAAATAAGGCTAGCCAAGAGATTCACGAAATAACAGATGTAACTCTGTGAGTGGAAGTCACACATCACAGAGCAGTTTCGCAGAAAGCTTCTTTCCAGATTTCATCTGAGGATATTTCCTTTTTCACCATAGCCCTCTATGGGCTTCCAAATATCACTTTGCCAATTCCACAATAACTGTCTTAGTGAAAGGCTTCTTGAGGGGAAAGCTGTAACTCTGTGAGATGATTTCACAGAACGCAAAGAAGTTTCTCAGAAAGCTTCTTTCTCTTTGTTATCGCAGGATATTTCCTTTGACCCTATAGTCTTCAAATGGATCTGAAATATCTGTTCTCAGATTCCACAGAAATAAGGCTAGCAAAGAGATACACGAAATACAGATGTAACTCTGTGAGATGAATTAACAGAACGCTAAGCAGTTTTTCAGAAAGCTTCTTTCCAAATTTCATCTGAGGATATTTCCTTTTTCACCATAGCCCTCTATGGGCTTCCAAATATCACTTTGCCAATTCCACAAGAACTGTCTTAGCGAAAGGCTTTTTGAGGGGAAATCTGTAACTCCGTGAGATGATTTCACAGAACACAAAGAAGTTTCTCAGAAAGCGTCTTACTCTTTGTTATCGGAGGATATTACCTTTGGCCCTATAGTCTTCAAAGGGATCCGAAATATCTGTTCTCAGATTCCACAGAAATAAGGCTAGCCAAGAGATCCACGAAATAACAGATGTAACTCTGTGAGTGGAAGTCACACATCACAGAGGAGTTTCGCAGAAAGCTTCTTTCCAGATTTCATCTGAGGATATTTCCTTTTTCACCATAGCCCTCTATGGGCTTCCAAATGTCACTTTGCCAATTCCACAAGAACTGTCTTAGTGAAAGGCTTCTTGCGGGGAAAGCTGTAACTCTGTGAGATGATTTCACAGAACACAAAGAAGTTTCTCAGAAAGCTTCTTTCTCTTTGTTATCGGAAGATGTTTCCTTTGGCCCTATAGTCTTCAAATGGATCCGAAATATCTGTTCTCAGATTCCACAGAAATAAGGCTACCAAAGAGATACACGAAATACAGATGTAACTCTGTGAGATGAATTAACAGAACGCTAAGTAGTTTTTCAGAAAGCTTCTTTCAGGATTTCATCTGAGGACATTTCCTTTTTCACCATAGCCCTCTATCGCATCCAAATATCACTTTGCCAATTCCACAAGAACTGTCTTAGCGAAAGTCTTCTTGAGGGGAAAGCTGTAACTCTGTGAGATGATTTCACAGAACACAAAGAAGTTTCTCAGAAAGCTTCTTTCTCTTTGTTATCGGAGGATTTTCCTTTGGCCCTATAGTCTTCAAAGGGATCCGAAATATCTGTTCTCCGATTCCACAGAAATAAGGCTAGCAAAGAGATCCACGAAATACAGATGTAACTCTTCGAGTGGAAGTCACACATCACAGAGCAGTTTCTCAGAAAGCTTCTTTCCAGATTTCTTCTGAGGATATTTCCTTTTTCACCATAGCCCTCTAAGGGGTTCCAAATATCACTTTGCCTATTCCACAAGAACTGTCTTAGCGAAAGGCTTCTTGAGGGGAAAGCTGTAACTCTGTGAGATGATTTCACAGAACACAAAGAAGTTTCTCAGTAAGCTTCTTTCTCTTTGTTATCGGAGGATATTTCCTTTGGCCCTATAGTCTTCAAAGGGATCCGAAATATCTGTTCTCAGATTCCACAGAAATAAGGCTAGCAAAGAGATGCACGAAATACAGATGTAACTCTGTGAGATGAATTAACAGAACACTAAGCAGTTTCTCAGAAAGCTTCTTTCCAGATTTCATCTGAGTATATTTCCTTTTTCACCATAGCCCTCTATGGGCTTCCTACCAATCCCACAAGAACTGTCTTAGCGAAAGGTTTCTTGAGGGGAAAGCTGTAACTCTGTGAGGTGATTTCACAGAACACAAAGAAGTTTCTCAGTAAGCTTCTTTCTCTTTGTTATCGGAGGATATTTCCTTTGTCCCTATAGTCTTCAAAGGGATCCGAAATATCTGTTCTCCAATTCCACAGAAATAAGGCTAGCAAAGAGATCCACGAAACACAGATGTAACTCTTCGAGTGGAAGTCACACATCACCGAGCAGTTTCTCAGAAGGCTTCTTTCCAGATTTCATCTGAGGATATTTCCTTTTTCACCATAGCCCTCTACGGGCTTTCAAATATCACTTTGCCAATTCCCAAAGAACTGTCTTAGCGAAAGGCTTCTTGAGGGGAAAGCTGTAACTCTGTGAGATGATTTCACAGAACACAAAGCAGTTTCTCAGTAAGCTTCTTTCTCTTTGTTATCGGAGGATATTTCCTTTGGCCCTCTAGTCTTCAAAGGGATCCGAAATATCTTTTCTCAGATTCCACAGAAATAAGGCTACCAAAGAGATCCACGAAATACAGATGTAACTCTGTGAGATGAATTAACAGAACACTAAGCAGTTTCCAGAAAGCTTCTTTCCATATTTCATCTGAGGATATTTCCTTTTTCACCAGAGCCCTCTATGGGCTTCCAAATATCACTTCGCCGATTCCACAAGAACTGTCTTAGCGAAAGGCTTCTTGAGGGGAAAGCTGTAACTCTGTGAGATGATTTCACAGAACTCAAACTAGTTACTCAGAATGCTTCTTTCTCTTTGTTATCGGAGGATATTTCCTTTGTCCCTATAGTCTTCAAAGGGATCCGAAATATCTGTTCTCAGATTCCACAGACATAAGGCTAACAAAGAGATCCACGAAACACAGATGTAACTCTATGAGTGGAAGTCACACATCACAGAGCAGTTTCTCAGAAAGCTTCTTTCCAGATTTCATCTGAGGATATTTCCTTTTTCACCATAGCCCTCTATGGGCTTCCAAATATCACTTTGCCAATTCCACAAGAACTGTCTTAGCGAAAGGCTTCTTGAGGGGAAAGCTGTAACTCTGTGAGATGATTTCACAGAACACAAAGAAGTTTCTCAGAAAGCTTCTTACTCTTTGTTATCGGAGGATGTTTCCTTTGGCCCTATAGTCTTCAAAGGGATCCGAAATATCTGTTCTCAGATTCCACAGAAATAAGGCTAGCCAAGAGATCCACGAAATAACAGATGTAACTCTGTGAGTGGAAGTCACACATCACAGAGCAGTTTCTCAGAAAGCTTCTTTCCAGATTTCATCTGAGGATATTTCCTTTTTCACCATAGCCATCTATGGGCTTCCAAATATCAGTTTGCCAATTCCACAATAACTGTCCTAGCAACAGGCTTCATGAGGGGAAAGCTGTAACTCTGTGAGATGATTTCACGGAACACAAAGACGTTTCTCAGAAAGCTTCTTTCTCTTTGTTGTCGGAGGATATTTCCTTTGGCCCTATAGTCTTCAAAGGGATCCGAAATATCTGTTCTCAGATTCCACAGAAATAATGCTACCAAAGAGATCCACGAAATACAGATATAACTCTGTGAGATGAATTAACAGAACACTAAGCAGTTGCTCAGAAAGCTTCTTTCTAGATTTCATCTGAGGATATTTCCTTTTTCACCATAGCCCTCTATGGGCTTCCAAATATCACTTTGCCAATTCCACAAGAACTGTCTTAGTGAAAGGCTTCTTGAGGGGAAAGCTGTAACTCTGTGAGATGATTTCACAGAACGCAAAGAAGTTTCTCAGAAAGCTTCTTTCTCTTTGTTATCGGAGGATATTTCCTTCGGCCCTATAGTCTTCAAATGGATCCGAAATATCTGTTCTCAGATTCCACAGAAATAAGGCTAGCAAAGAGATACACGAAATACAGATGTAACTCTGTGAGATGAATTAAGAGAACGCTAAGCAGTTTTTCAGAAAGCTTCTTTCCAGATTTCATCTGAGGATATTTCCTTCTTTACCATAGCCCTCTATGGGCTTCCAAATATCACTTTGCCAATTCCACAAGAACTGTCTTAGCGAAAGGCTTCTTGAGGGGAAAGCTGTAACTCTGTGAGATGATTTCACAGAACACAAAGAAGTTTCTCAGAAAGCTTCTTTCTCTTTGTTATCGGAGGATATTTCCTTTGGCCCTATAGTCTAAAAAGGGATCCGAAATATCTGTTCTCAGATTCCACAGAAATAAGGCTAGCAAAGAGATCCACGAAATCAGATATAACTCTGTGAGATGAATTAAGAGAACACTAAGCAGTTTCTCAGAAAGCTTCGTTCCAGATTTCATCTGAGGATATTTCCTTTTTCACCGTAGCCCTCTATGGGCTTCGAAATGTCACTTTGCCAATTCCACAAGAACTGTCTTAGCGAAAGGCTTCTTGAGGGGAAAGCTGTAACTCTGTGAGATGATTTCACAGAACACAAGGAAGTTTCTGAGAAAGCTTCCTTCTCTTTGTTATCAGAGGATATTTCCTTTGGCCCTATATTCTTCAAAGGGATCCGAAATATCTGTTCTCAGATTCCACAGAAATAAGGCTAGCAAAGAGATCCACGAAATACAGATGTAACTCTGTGAGATGAATTAACACAACACTAAGCAGTTTCTCAGAAAGCTTCTTTCCAGATTTCATCTGAGGATATTTCCTTTTTCACCATAGCCCTCTATGGGCTTCCAAATATCACTTTGCCAATGCCACAAGAACTGTCTTAGCGAAAGGTTTCTTGAGGGGAAAGCTGTAACTCTGTGAGGTGATTTCACAGAACACAAATAAGTTTCTCAGTAAGCTTCTTTCTCTTTGTTATCGGAGGATATTTCCTTTGTCCCTATAGTCTTCAAAGGGATCCGAAATATCTGTTCTCCAATTCCACAGAAATAAGGCTAGCAAAGAGATCCACGAAACACAGATGTAACTCTTCGAGTGGAAGTCACACATCACAGAGCAGTTTCTCAGAAGGCTTCTTTCCAGATTTCATCTGAGGATATTTCCTTTTTCACCATAGCCCTCTACGGACTTTCAAGTATCACTTTGCCAATTCCCAAAGAACTGTCTTAGCGAAAGGCTTCTTGAGGGGAAAGCTGTAACTCTGTGAGATGATTTCACAGAACACAAAGAAGTTTCTCAGAAAGCTTCTTACTCTTTGTTATCGGAGGATGTTTCCTTTGGCCCTATAGTCTTCAAAGGGATCCGAAATATCTGTTCTCAGATTCCACAGAAATAAGGCTAGCAAAGAGATCCACGAAATACACATGTAACTCTCTGAGTGGAAGTCACACATCACAGAGTAGTTTTTCAGAAAGCTTCTTTCCAGATTTCATCTGAGGATATTTCTTTTTTCACCATAGCCCTCTATGGGCTTCCAAATATCACTTTGCCAATTCCAGAAGAACTGTCTTAGCGAAAGTCTTCTTGAGGGGAAAGCTGTAACTCTTTGAGATGATTTCACAGAACACAAAGACGTTTCTCAGAAAGCTTCTTTCTCTTTGTTATCGGAGGATATTTCCTTTGGCCCTATAGTCTTCAAATGGATGCGAAATATCTGCTCTCAGATTCCACAGAAATAAGGCTAGCAAAGAGATTCACGAAATATAGATGTAACTCTGTGAGATGAATTAACAGAACACTAAGCAGTTTTTCAGAAAGCTTCTTTCCAGATTTCATCTGAGGATATTTCTTTTTTCACCATAGCCCTCTAGGGGCTTCCAAATATCACTTTGCCAATTCCACAAGAACTGTCTTAGCGAAAGTCTTCTTGAGGCGAAAGCTGTAACTCTTTGAGATGATTTCACAGAACACAAAGAAGTTTCTCAGAAAGCTTCTTTCTCTTTGTTATCGGAGGATATTTCCTTTGTCCCTATAGTCTTCTAAGGGATCCGAAATATCTGTTCTCCGATTCCAGAGAAATAAGGCTAGCAAAGAGATCCACTAAATACAGGTGTAACTCATCGAGTGGAAGTCACACATCACAGAGCAGTTTCTCAGAAAGCTTCTTTCCAGATTTCATCTGAGGATACTACCTTTCTCACCATAGCCCTCTACGGGCTTCCAAATATCACTTTGTCAATTCCACAAGAACTGTCTTAGCGAAAGGCTTCTTGAGGTGAAAGCTGTAACTCTGTGAGATGATTTCACAGAACACAAAGAAGTTTCTCAGTAAGCTTCTTTCTCTTTGTTATCGGAGGATATTTCCTTTGGTCCTATAGTCTTCAAAGGGATGCGAAATATCTGTTCTCAGATTCCACAGAAATAAGGCTAGGAAAGAGATCCACGAAATACAGATGTAACTCTGTGAGATGAATTAACAGAACACTAAGCAGTTTCTCAGAAAGATTCTTTCCAGATTTCATCTGAGGACATTTCCTTTTTCACCATAGCCCTCTATGGGCTTCCAAATATCATTTTGCCAATTCCACAAGAACTGTCTTAGCGAAAGGCTTCTTGAGGGGAAAGCTGTTACTCTGTGAGATGATTTCACAGAACACAAAGTAGTTTCTCAGAAAGCTTCTTTCTCTTTGTTATCGGAGGATATTTTCTTTGGCCCTAGAGTCTTCAAAGGGATCCGAAATATCTGTTCTCCGATTACACAGAAATAAGGCTAGCAAAGAGATCCACGAAATACAGATGTAACTCTGTGAGTGGAAGTCACACATCACAGAGCAGTTTCTCAGAAAGCTTCTTTCCAGATTTCATCTGAGGATATTTCCTTTTTCAACAAAGCCCTCTATGGGCTTCCAAATATCACTTTGCCAATTCCACAAGAACTGACATAGCGAAAGGCTTCTTGAGGGGAAATCTGTAACTCTGTGAGATCATTTCACAGAACACAAAGAAGTTTCTCAGAAATCTTCTTTCTCTTTGTTATCTTAGGATATTTCCTTTGGCCCTATAGTCTTCAAAGGGATCCGAAATATCTGTTCTCAGATTCCACAGAAATAAGGCTAGCAAAGAGATCAAGGAAATACAGATGTAACTCTGTGAGATGAATTAACAGAACACTAAGCAGTTTCTCAGAAAGCTTCTTTCCAGATTTCATCTGAGGATATTTCCTTTTTCACCATTGCCCTCTATGGGCTTCCAAATATCACTTTGCCAATTCCACAAGAACTGTCTTAGTGAAAGGCTTCATGAGGAGAAAGCTGTATCTCTGTGAGATGATTTCACGGACACAAAGAAGTTTCTCAGAAAGCTTCTTTCTCTTTGTTATCGGAGGATATTTCCTTTGGCGCTATAGTCTTCAAAGGGATCCGAAATATCTGTTCTCAGAATCCACAGAAATAAGGCTAGCAAAGAGATCCACGAAATACAGATATAACTCTGTGAGATGAATTAACAGATCACTGGGCAGTTTCTCAGAAAGCTTCTTTCCAGATTTCATCTGAGGATATTTCCTTTTTCACCATAGCCCTCTATGGGCTTCCAAATATCACTTTGCCAATTCCACAAGATCTGTCTTAGTGAAAGGCTTCTTGAGGGGAAAGCTGTAACTCTTTGAGATGATTTCACAGAACACAAAGAGGTTTCTCAGAAAGCTTCTTTCTCTTTGTTATCGGAGGATATTTCCGTTGGCCCTATAGACTTCAAATGGATCCGAAATATCTGTTCTCAGATTCCCCAGAAATAAGGCTGGCAAAGAGATCCACGAAATACAGATGTAACTCTGTGAGTGGAAGTCACACATCACAGAGTAGTTTTTCAGAAAGCTTCTTTCCAGATTTCATCTGAGGATAGTTCTTTTTTCACCATAGCCCTCTATGGGCTTCCAAATATCACTTTGCCAATTCCACAAGAACTGTCTTAGCGAAAGTCTTCTTGAGGGGAAAGCTGTAACTCTTTGAGATGATTTCACAGAACACAAAGAAGTTTCTCAGAAAGCTTCTTTCTCTTTGTTATCGGAGGATATTTCCTTTGGCCCTATAGTCTTCAAATGGATCCGAAATATCTGCTCTCAGATTCCACAGAAATAAGGCTAGCAAAGAGATTCACGAAATACAGATGTAACTCTGTGAGATGAATTAACAGAACACTAAGCAGTTTTTCAGAAAGCTTCTTTCCAGATTTCATCTGAGGATATTTCTTTTTTCACCATAGCCCTCTAGGGGCTTCCAAATATCACTTTGCCAATTCCACAAGAACTGTCTTAGCGAAAGGCTTCTTGAGGGGAAAGCTGTAACTCTGTGAGATGATTTCACAGAACACAAAGAAGTTTCTCAGAAAGCTTCTTTCTCTTTGTTATCGGAGGATATTTCCTTTGTCCCTATAGTCTTCAAAGGGATCCGAAATATCTGTTCTCCGATTCCAGAGAAATAAGGCTAGCAAAGAGATTCACGAAATACAGGTGTAACTCATCGAGTGGAAGTCACACATCACAGAGCAGTTTCTCAGAAAGCTTCTTTCCAGATTTCATCTGAGTATACTACCTTTCTCACCATAGCCCTCTACGGGCTTCCAAATATCACTTTGCCAATTCCACAAGAACTGTCTTAGCGAAAGGCTTCTTGAGGTGAAAGCTGTAACTCTGTGAGATGATTTCACAGAACACAAAGAAGTTTCTCAGTAAGCTTCTTTCTCTTTGTTATCGGAGGATATTTCCTTTGGCCCTATAGTCTTCAAAGGGATCCGAAATATCTGTTCTCAGATTCCACAGAAATAAGGCTAGCAAAGAGATCCACGAAATACAGATGTAACTCTGTGAGATGAATTAACAGAACACTATGCAGTTTCTCAGAAAGATTCTTTCCAGATTTCATCTGAGGACATTTCCTTTTTCAAGATAGCCCTCTATGGGCTTCCAAATATCATTTTGCCAATTCCACAAGAACTGTCTTAGCGAAAGGCTTCTTGAGGGGAAAGCTGTTACTCTGTGAGATGATTTCACAGAACACAAAGTAGTTTCTCAGAAAGCTTCTTTCTCTTTGTTATCGGAGGATATTTCCTTTGGCCCTAGAGTCTTCAAAGGGATCCGAAATATCTGTTCTCAGATTCCACAGAAATAAGGCTAGCAAAGAGATCCACGAAATACAGATGTAACTCTGTGAGTGGAAGTCACACATCACAGAGCAGTTTTTCAGAAAGCTTCTTTCCAGATTTCATCTGAGGATATTTCCTTTTTCACCATAGCCCTCTATGGGCTTCCAAATATCACTTTGCCAATTCCACAAGAACTGTCTTAGCGAAAGGCTTCTTGAGGGGAAATCTGTAACTCTATGAGATCATTTCACAGAACACAAAGAAGTTTCTCAGAAATCTTCTTTCTCTTTGTTATCTTAGGATATTTCCTTTGGCCCTATAGTCTTCAAAGGGATCCGAAATATCTGTTCTCCGATTACACAGAAATAAGGCTAGCAAAGAGATCCACGAAATACAGATGTAACTCTGTGAGTGGAAGTCACACATCACAGAGCAGTTTCTCAGAAAGCTTCTTTCCAGATTTCATCTGAGGATATTTCCTTTTTCACCATAGCCCTCTATGGGCTTCCAAATATCACTTTGCCAATTCCACAAGAACTGTCTTAGCGAAAGGCTTCTTGAGGGGAAAGCTCTAACTCTGTGAGATGATTTCACGGACACAAAGAAGTTTCTCAGAAAGCTTCTTTCTCGTTGTTATCGGAGGATATTTCCTTTGGCCCTATAGTCTTCAGAGGGATCCGAAATATCTGTTCTCAGATTCCACAGAAATAAGGCTAGCAAAGAGATCCACGAAATACAGATACAACTCTGTGAGATGAATTAACAGAACACTAAGCAGTTTCTCAGAAAGCTTCTTTCCAGATTTCATCTGAGGATATTTCCTTTTTCACCATAGCCCTCTATGGGCTTCCAAATATCACTTTGCCAATTCCACAAGATCTGTCTTAGTGAAAGGCTTCTTGAGGGGAAAGCTGTAACTCTTTGAGATGATTTCACAGAACACAAAGAGTTTTCTCAGAAAGCTTCTTTCTCTGTGTTATCGGAGGATATTTCCTTTGGCCCTATAGTCTTCAAATGGATCCGAAATATCTGTTCTCAGATTCCACAGAAATAAAGCTAGCAAAGAGATCCACGAAATACAGATGTAACTCTGTGAGATGAATGAACAGAACACTAAGCAGTTTCTCAAAAAGCTTCTTTCCAGATTTCATCTGAGGATATTTCCTTTTTTACCATAGCTCTCTATGGGCTTCCAAATATCACTTTGCCAATTCCACAAGAACTATCTTAGCGAAAGTCTCCTTGAGGGGAAAGCTGTAACTCTGTGAGATGATTTCACAGAACACAAAGAAGTTTCTCAGAAAGCTTCTTTCTCTTTGTTATCGGAGGATATTTCCTTTGGCCCTATAGTCTTCAAAGGGATCCGAAATATCTGTTCTCCGATTCCACAGAAATAAGGCTAGCAAAGAGATCCACGAAATACAGGTGTAACTCATCGAGTGGAAGTCACACATCACAGAGCAGTTTCTCAGAAAGCTTCTCTCCAGATTTCATCTGAGGATATTTCCTTTTTTACCATAGCTCTCTATGGGCTTCCAAATATCACTTTGCCAATTCCACAAGAACTGTCTTAGCGAAAGGTTCTTGAGGTGAAAGCTGTAACTCTGTGAGATGATTTCACAGAACAGAAAGAAGTTTCTCAGTAAGCTTCTTTCTCTTTGTTATCGGAGGATATTTCCTTTGGCCCTATAGTCTTCAAAGGGATCCGAAATATCTGTTCTCAGATTCCACAGAAATAAGGCTAGCAAAGAGATCCACGAAATACAGATGTAACTCTGTGAGATGAATTAACAGAACACTAAGCAGTTTCTCAGAAATCTTCTTTCCAGATTTCTTCTGAGGATATTTCCTTTTTCACCATAGCCCTCTATGTGCTTCGAAATGTCACTTTGCCAATTCCTCAAGAACTGCCTTAGCGAAAGGCTTCTTGAGGGGAAAGCTGTATCTCTGTGAGATGATTTCACAGAACACAAAGAAGTTTCTCAGAAAGCTTCTTTCTCTTTGTTATCGGAGGATATTTCCTTTGGCCCTATAGTCTTCAAAGGGATCCGAAATATCTGTTCTCAGATTCCACAGAAATAAGGCTAGCAAGGAGATCCACGAAATACAGATGTAACTCTGTGAGTGGAAGTCACATATCACAGAACAGTTTCTCAGAAACCTTCTTTCCAGATTTCATCTGAGGATATTTCCTTTTTCACCATAGCCCTCTATGGGCTTTCAAATATCACTTTGCCAATTCCACAAGAACTGTCTTAGCGAAAGGCTTCATGAGGGGAAAGCTGTAACTCTGTGAGATGATTTCACGGAACACAAAGAAGTTTCTCAGAAAGCTTCTTTCTCTTTGTTATCGGAGGATATTTCCTTTGGCCCTATAGTCTTCAAAGGGATCCGAAATATCTGTTCTCAGAATCCACAGAAATAAGGCTAGCAAAGAGATCCACGAAATACAGATATAACTCTGTGAGTTGAATTAACAGAACACTAAGCAGTTTCTCAGAAAGCTTCTTTCCAGATTTCATCTGAGGATATTTCCTTTTTCACCATAGCCCTCTATGGGCTTCCAAATATCACTTTGCCAATTCCACAAGATCTGTCTTAGTGAAAGGCTTCTTGAGGGGAAAGCTGTAACTCTTTGAGATGATTTCACAGAACACAAAGAGTTTTCTCAGAAAGCTTCTTTCTCTTTGTTATCGGAGGATATTTCCTTTGGCCCTATAGTCTTCAAATGGATCCGAAATATCTGTTCTCAGATTCCACAGAAATAAGGCTAGCAAAGAGATCCACGAAATACAGATGTAACTCTGTGAGATGAATGAACAGAACACTAAGCAGTTTCTCAGAAAGCTTCTTTCCAGATTTCATCTGAGGATATTTCCTTTTTCACCATAGCTCTCTATGGGCTTCCAAATATCACTTTGCCAATTCCACAAGAACTATCTTAGCGAAAGTCTCCTTGAGGGGAAAGCTGTAACTCTGTGAGATGATTTCACAGAACACAAAGAAGTTTCTCAGAAAGCTTCTTTCTCTTTGTTATCGGAGGATATTTCCTTTGGCCCTATAGTCTTCAAAGGGATCCGAAATATCTGTTCTCCGATTCCACAGAAATAAGGCTAGCAAAGAGATCCACGAAATACAGGTGTAACTCATCGAGTGGAAGTCACACATCACAGAGCAGTTTCTCAGAAAGCTTCTTTCCAGATTTCATCTGAGGATATTTCCTTTTTTACCATAGCTCTCTATGGGCTTCCAAATACCACTTTGCCAATTCCACAAGAACTGTCTTAGCGAAAGGTTCTTGAGGTGAAAGCTGTAACTCTGTGAGATGATTTCACAGAACAGAAAGAAGTTTCTCAGTAAGCTTCTTTCTCTTTGTTATCGGAGGATATTTCCTTTGGCCCTATAGTCTTCAAAGGGATCCGAAATATCTGTTCTCAGATTCCACAGAAATAAGGCTAGCAAAGAGATCCACGAAATACAGATGTAACTCTGTGAGATGAATTAACAGAACACTAAGCAGTTTCTCAGAAATCTTCTTTCCAGATTTCTTCTGAGGATATTTCCTTTTTCACCATAGCCCTCTATGTGCTTCGAAATATCACTTTGCCAATTCCTCAAGAACTGCCTTAGCGAAAGGCTTCTTGAGGGGAAAGCTGTATCTCTGTGAGATGATTTCACAGAACACAAAGAAGTTTCTCAGAAAGCTTCTTTCTCTTTGTTATCGGAGGATATTTCCTTTGGCCCTATAGTCTTCAAAGGGATCCGAAATATCTGTTCTCAGATTCCACAGAAATAAGGCTAGCAAAGAGATCCACGAAATACAGATGTAACTCTGTGAGTGGAAGTCACACATCACAGAACAGTTTCTCAGAAACCATCTTTCCAGATTTCATCTGAGGATATTTCCTTTTTCAAGATAGCCCTCTATGGGCTTCCAAATATCACTTTGCCAATTCCACAAGAAGTGTCTTAGCGAAAGGTTTCATGAGGAGAAAGCTGTAACTCTGTGAGATGATTTCACGGAACACAAAGTATTTTCTCAGAAAGCTTCTTTCTCTTTGTTATCGGAGGATATTTGCTTTGGCCCTATAGTCTTCAAAGGGATCCGAAATATCTGTTCTCAGATTCCAAAGAAATAAGGCTAACAAAGAGATCCACGAAATAAAGATGTAACTCTGTGAGATGAATTAACAGAACACTAAGCAGTTTTTGAGAAAGCTTCTTTCCAGATTTCATCTGAGGATATTTCCTTTTTCACCATAGCCCTCTATGGGCTTCCAAATATCACTTTTCCACTTCCACAAGAACTGTCCTAGTGAAAGGCTTCTTGAGGGGAAAGCTGTAACTCTGTGAGAAGATTTCACAGAACACAAAGAAGTTTCTCAGAAAGCTTCTTTCTCTTTGTTATCGGAGGATATTTCCTTTGGCCCTATAGTCTTCAAAGGGATCCGAAATATCTGTTCTCAGATTCCACAGAAATAAGGCTAGCAAAGAGATCCACGAAATACAGATGTAACTCTGTGAGATGAATTAACAGAACACTAAGCAGTTTTTCAGAAAGCTTCTTTCCAGATTTCATCTGAGGATATTTCTTTTTTCACCATAGCCCTCTATGGGATTCCAAATATCACTTTGCCAATTCCACAAGAACTATCTTAGCGAAAGTCTCCTTGAGGGGAAAGCTGTAACTCTGTGAGATGATTTCACAGAACACAAAGAAGTTTCTCAGAAAGCCTCTTTCTCTTTGTTATCGGAGAATGTTTCCTTTGGCCCTATAGTCTTCAAAGGGATCCGAAATATCTGTTCTCCGATTCCACAGAAATAAGGCTAGCAAAGAGATCCACGAAATACAGATGTATCTCTTCCAGTGGAATTCACACATTACACAGCAGTTTCTCAGAAAGCTTCTTTCCAGATTTCATCTGAGGATATTTCCTTTTTCACCATAGCCCTCTAAGGGCTTCCAAATATCACTTTGCCAATTCCACAAGAACTGTCTTAGCGAAAGGCTTCTTGAGGTGAAAGCTGTAACTCTGTGAGATGATTTCACAGAACACAAAGAAGTTTCTCAGTAAGCTTCTTTCCCTTTGTTTTCGGAGGATATTTCCTTTGGCCCTATAGTCTTCAAAGGGATCCGAAATATCTGTTTTCTGATTCCACAGAAATAAGGCTAGCAAAGAGATCCACGAAATACAGATGTAACTCTGTGAGTGGAAGTCACACATCACAGAACAGTTTCTCAGAAAGCTTCTTTCCAGATTTCATCTGAGGATATTTCCTTTTTTACCATAGCTCTCTATGGGCTTCCAAATATTACTTTGCCAATTCCACAAGAAGTGTCTTAGCGAAAGGTTTCATGAGGAGAAAGCTGTAACTCTGTGAGACGATTTCACGGAACACAAAGTATTTTCTCAGAAAGCTTCTTTCTCTTTGTTATCGGAGGATATTTGCTTTGGCCCTATAGTCTTCAAAGGGATCCGCAATATCTGTTCTCAGATTCCAAAGAAATAAGGCTAACAAAGAGATCCACGAAATAAAGATGTAACTCTGTGAGATGAATTAACAGAACACTAAGCAGTTTTTGAGAAAGCTTCTTTCCAGATTTCATCTGAGGATATTTCCTTTTTCACCATAGCCCTCTATGGGCTTCCAAATATCACTTTTCCACTTCCACAAGAACTGTCTTAGTGAAAGGCTTCTTGAGGGGAAAGCTGTAACTCTGTGAGAAGATTTCACAGTACACAAAGAAGTTTCTCAGAAAGCTTCTTTCTCTTTGTTATCGGAGGATATTTCCTTTGGCCCTATAGTCTTCAAATGGATCCGAAATATCTCTTCTCAGATTCCACAGAAATAAGGCTAGCAAAGAGATGAACGAAATACAGATGTAACTCTGTGAGTGGAAGTGACACATCACAGAGCAGTTTCTCAGAAAGCTTCTTTCCAGATTTCATCTGAGGATATTTCCTTTTTCACCATAGCCCTCTATGGGCTTCCAAATATCACTTTGCCAATTCCACAAGAACTGTCTTAGCGAATGGCTTCATGAGGGGAAAGCTGTAACTCTGTGAGATGATTTCACGGAACACAAAGAAGTTTCTCAGAAAGCTTCTTTCTCTTTGTTATCGGAGGATATTTCCTTTGGCCCTATAGTCTTCAAAGGGATCCGAAATATCTGTTCTCACATTCCACAGAAAAAAAGCTAGCAAAGAGATCCACGAAATACAGATGTAACTCTGTGAGATGAATTAACAGAACACTAATCAGTTTCTCATAAAGCTTCTTTCCAGATTTCATCTGAGGATATTTCCTTTTTCACCATAGCCCTCTATGGGCTTCCAAATATCACTTTTCCAATTCCACAAGAACTGTCTTAGCGAAAGGCTTCTTGAGGGGAAAGCTCTAACTCTGTGAGATGATTTCACAGAACACAAAGAAGTTTCTCAGAAAGATTCTTTCTCTTTGTTATCGGATGATATTTCCTTTGGCCCTATAGTATTCAAATGGATCCGAAATATCTGTTCTCAGATTCCACAGAAATAAGGCTAGCAAAGAGATCCACGAAATACAGATGT
The DNA here is from genome assembly GCF_037993035.2 of Macaca fascicularis. Taxonomy (NCBI): domain Eukaryota; kingdom Metazoa; phylum Chordata; class Mammalia; order Primates; family Cercopithecidae; genus Macaca; species Macaca fascicularis. The sequence continues at coordinate 64,198,900 of NC_088395.1, read as the reverse complement.
ACATCTGTGAGATGAATTAACAGAACACTAAGCAGTTTTTCAGAAAGCTTCTTTCCAGATTTCATCTGAGGATATTTCTTTTTTCACCATAGCCCTCTATGGGCTTCCAAATATCACTTTGCCAATTCCACAAGAACTGTCTTAGCGAAAGTTTTCTTGAGGGGAAAGCTGTAACTCTGTGAGATGATTTCACAGAACACAAAGAAGTTTCTCAGAAAGCTTCTTTCTCTTTGTTATCGGAGGATATTTCCTTTGTCCCTATAGTCTTCAAAGGGATCAGAAATATCTGTCCTCAGATTCCACAGAAATAAGGCTAGCCAAGAGATCCACGAAATACAGATGTAACTCTTCGAGTGGAATTCACACATCACAGAGCAGTTTCTCAGAAAGCTTCTTTCCAGATTTCATCTGAGGATATTTCCTTTTTCACCATAGCCCTCTATGGGCTTCCAAATATCACTTTGCCAATTCCACAAGAACTGTCTTAGCGAAAGGCTTCTTGAGGTGAAAGCTGTAACTCTGTGAGATGATTTCACAGAACACATAGACGTTTCTCAGTAAGCTTCTTTCCCTTTGTTATCGGAGGATATTTCTTTTGGCCCTATAGTCTTGAAAGGAATCCGAAATATCTGTTCTAAGATTCCACAGAAATAAGGCTAGTAAAGAGATCCACGAAATACAGATGTAACTCTGTGAGATGAATTAACAGAACACTAAGCAGTTTCTCAGAAAGCTTCTTTCCAGATTTCATCTGAGGATATTTCCTTTTTCACCATAGCGCTCTATGGGCTTCCAAATATCACTTTGCCAATTCCACAAGAACTGTCTTAGCGAAAGGCTTCTTGAGGGGAAAGCTGTAACTCTGTGAGATGATTTCACAGAGCACAAAGAAGTTTCTCAGAAAGCTTCTTTCTCTTTGTTATCGGAGGATATTTCCTTTGGCCCTATCGTCTCCAAAGGGATCCGAAATATCTGCTCTCAGATACCACAGAAGTAAGGCTTGCAAAGAGATCCACGAAATACAGATGTAACTCTTTCAGATGAATTAACAGAACACTAAGCAGTTTCTCAGAAAGGTTCTTTCCAGATTTCATCTGAGGATAGTTCCTTTTTCACCATAGCCCTCTATGGGCTTCCAAATATCACTTTGCCAATTCCACAGGAACTGTCTTAGCGAAAGACTTCTTGAGGGGAAAGCTGAAACTCTGTGAGATGATTTCACAGAACACAAAGAAGTTTCTCAGAAAGCTTCTTTCTCTTTGTTATCCGAGGATATTTCCTTTGGCCCTATAGTCTCCAAAGGAATCCGAAATATCTGTTCTCAGATTCCACAGAAATCAGGCTAGCAAAGAGATCCACGAAATACAGATGTAACTCTGTGAGTGGAAGTCACACATCACAGAGCAGTTTCTCAGAAAGCTTCTCTCCAGATTTCATCTGAGGATATTTCCTTTTTTACCATAGCTCTCTATGGGCTTCCAAATATCACTTTGCCAATTCCACAAGAACTGTCTTAGCGAAAGGTTCTTGAGGTGAAAGCTGTAACTCTGTGAGATGATTTCACAGAACAGAAAGAAGTTTCTCAGTAAGCTTCTTTCTCTTTGTTATCGGAGGATATTTCCTTTGGCCCTATAGTCTTCAAAGGGATCCGAAATATCTGTTCTCAGATTCCACAGAAATAAGGCTAGCAAAGAGATCCACGAAATACAGATGTAACTCTGTGAGATGAATTAACAGAACACTAAGCAGTTTCTCAGAAATCTTCTTTCCAGATTTCTTCTGAGGATATTTCCTTTTTCACCATAGCCCTCTATGTGCTTCGAAATGTCACTTTGCCAATTCCTCAAGAACTGCCTTAGCGAAAGGCTTCTTGAGGGGAAAGCTGTATCTCTGTGAGATGATTTCACAGAACACAAAGAAGTTTCTCAGAAAGCTTCTTTCTCTTTGTTATCGGAGGATATTTCCTTTGGCCCTATAGTCTTCAAAGGGATCCGAAATATCTGTTCTCAGATTCCACAGAAATAAGGCTAGCAAAGAGATCCACGAAATACAGATGTAACTCTGTGAGTGGAAGTCACACATCACAGAACAGTTTCTCAGAAACCTTCTTTCCAGATTTCATCTGAGGATATTTCCTTTTTCACCATAGCCCTCTATGGGCTTTCAAATATCACTTTGCCAATTCCACAAGAACTGTCTTAGCGAAGGGCTTCATGAGGAGAAAGCTGTAACTCTGTGAGATGATTTCACGGAACACAAAGAAGTTTCTCAGAAAGCTTCTTTCTCTTTGTTATCGGAGGATATTTCCTTTGGCCCTATAGTCTTCAAAGGGATCCGAAATATCTGTTCTCAGAATCCACAGAAATAAGGCTAGCAAAGAGATCCACGAAATACAGATATAACTCTGTGAGTTGAATTAACAGAACACTAAGCAGTTTCTCAGAATGCTTCTTTCCAGATTTCATCTGAGGATATTTCCTTTTTCACCATAGCCCTCTATGGGCTTCCAAATATCACTTTGCCAATTCCACAAGATCTGTCTTAGTGAAAGGCTTCTTGAGGGGAAAGCTGTAACTCTTTGAGATGATTTCACAGAACACAAAGAGTTTTCTCAGAAAGCTTCTTTCTCTTTGTTATCGGAGGATATTTCCTTTGGCCCTATAGTCTTCAAATGGATCCGAAATATCTGTTCTCAGATTCCACAGAAATAAGGCTAGCAAAGAGATCCACGAAATACAGATGTAACTCTGTGAGATGAATGAACAGAACACTAAGCAGTTTCTCAGAAAGCTTCTTTCCAGATTTCATCTGAAGATATTTCCTTTTTCACCATAGCTCTCTATGGGCTTCCAAATATCACTTTGCCAATTCCACAAGAACTATCTTAGCGAAAGTCTCCTTGAGGGGAAAGCTGTAACTCTGTGAGATGATTTCACAGAACACAAAGAAGTTTCTCAGAAAGCTTCTTTCTCTTTGTTATCGGAGGATATTTCCTTTGGCCCTATAGTCTTCAAAGGGATCCGAAATATCTGTTCTCCGATTCCACAGAAATAAGGCTAGCAAAGAGATCCACGAAATACAGGTGTAACTCATCGAGTGGAAGTCACACATCACAGAGCAGTTTCTCAGAAAGCTTCTTTCCAGATTTCATCTGAGGATATTTCCTTTTTTACCATAGCTCTCTATGGGCTTCCAAATACCACTTTGCCAATTCCACAAGAACTGTCTTAGCGAAAGGTTCTTGAGGTGAAAGCTGTAACTCTGTGAGATGATTTCACAGAACAGAAAGAAGTTTCTCAGTAAGCTTCTTTCTCTTTGTTATCGGAGGATATTTCCTTTGGCCCTATAGTCTTCAAAGGGATCCGAAATATCTGTTCTCAGATTCCACAGAAATAAGGCTAGCAAAGAGATCCACGAAATACAGATGTAACTCTGTGAGATGAATTAACAGAACACTAAGCAGTTTCTCAGGAATCTTCTTTCCAGATTTCTTCTGAGGATATTTCCTTTTTCACCATAGCCCTCTATGTGCTTCGAAATGTCACTTTGCCAATTCCTCAAGAACTGCCTTAGCGAAAGGCTTCTTGAGGGGAAAGCTGTATCTCTGTGAGATGATTTCACAGAACACAAAGAAGTTTCTCAGAAAGCTTCTTTCTCTTTGTTATCGGAGGATATTTCCTTTGGCCCTATAGTCTTCAAAGGGATCCGAAATATCTGTTCTCAGATTCCACAGAAATAAGGCTAGCAAAGAGATCCACGAAATACAGATGTAACTCTGTGAGTGGAAGTCACACATCACAGAACAGTTTCTCAGAAACCATCTTTCCAGATTTCATCTGAGGATATTTCCTTTTTCAAGATAGCCCTCTATGGGCTTCCAAATATCACTTTGCCAATTCCACAAGAAGTGTCTTAGTGAAAGGTTTCATGAGGAGAAAGCTGTAACTCTGTGAGATGATTTCACGGAACACAAAGTGTTTTCTCAGAAAGCTTCTTTCTCTTTGTTATCGGAGGATATTTGCTTTGGCCCTATAGTCTTCAAAGGGATCCGAAATATCTGTTCTCAGATTCCAAAGAAATAAGGCTAACAAAGAGATCCACGAAATAAAGATGTAACTCTGTGAGATGAATTAACAGAACACTAAGCAGTTTTTGAGAAAGCTTCTTTCCAGATTTCATCTGAGGATATTTCCTTTTTCACCATAGCCCTCTATGGGCTTCCAAATATCACTTTTCCACTTCCACAAGAACTGTCCTAGTGAAAGGCTTCTTGAGGGGAAAGCTGTAACTCTGTGAGAAGATTTCACAGAACACAAAGAAGTTTCTCAGAAAGCTTCTTTCTCTTTGTTATCGGAGGATATTTCCTTTGGCCCTATAGTCTTCAAAGGGATCCGAAATATCTGTTCTCAGATTCCACAGAAATAAGGCTAGCAAAGAGATCCACGAAATACAGATGTAACTCTGTGAGATGAATTAACAGAACACTAAGCAGTTTTTCAGAAAGCTTCTTTCCAGATTTCATCTGAGGATATTTCTTTTTTCACCATAGCCCTCTATGGGATTCCAAATATCACTTTGCCAATTCCACAAGAACTATCTTAGCGAAAGTCTCCTTGAGGGGAAAGCTGTAACTCTGTGAGATGATTTCACAGAACACAAAGAAGTTTCTCAGAAAGCCTCTTTCTCTTTGTTATCGGAGAATGTTTCCTTTGGCCCTATAGTCTTCAAAGGGATCCGAAATATCTGTTCTCCGATTCCACAGAAATAAGGCTAGCAAAGAGATCCACGAAATACAGATGTATCTCTTCCAGTGGAATTCACACATTACACAGCAGTTTCTCAGAAAGCTTCTTTCCAGATTTCATCTGAGGATATTTCCTTTTTCACCATAGCCCTCTAAGGGCTTCCAAATATCACTTTGCCAATTCCACAAGAACTGTCTTAGCGAAAGGCTTCTTGAGGTGAAAGCTGTAACTCTGTGAGATGATTTCACAGAACACAAAGAAGTTTCTCAGTAAGCTTCTTTCCCTTTGTTTTCGGAGGATATTTCCTTTGGCCCTATAGTCTTCAAAGGGATCCGAAATATCTGTTTTCTGATTCCACAGAAATAAGGCTAGCAAAGAGATCCACGAAATACAGATGTAACTCTGTGAGATGAATTAACAGAACACTAAGCAGTTTCTCAGAAAGCTTCTTTCCAGGTTTCATTTGAGGTTATTTCCTTTTTCACCACAGCCCTCTATGGGCTTCCAAATATCACTTTGCCAATTCCACAAGAACTGTCTTAGCGAAAGGCTTCTTGAGGCGAAAGCTGTAACTCTGTGAGATGATTTCACAGAACACAAAGTAGTTTCTCAGAAAGCTTCTTTCTTTTGTTATCGGAGGATATTTCCTTTGTCCCTATAGTCTTCAAAGGGATCCGAAATATCTGTTCTCAGATTCCACAGAAATAAGGCTAGCAAAGAGATCCACGAAATACAGATGTAACTCTGTGAGTGGAAGTCACACATCACAGAACAGTTTCTCAGAAAGCTTCTTTCCAGATTTCATCTGAGGATATTTCCTTTTTCAAGACAGCCCTCTATGGGCTTCCAAATATTACTTTGCCAATTCCACAAGAAGTGTCTTAGCGAAAGGTTTCATGAGGAGAAAGCTGTAACTCTGTGAGACGATTTCACGGAACACAAAGTATTTTCTCAGAAAGCTTCTTTCTCTTTGTTATCGGAGGATATTTGCTTTGGCCCTATAGTCTTCAAAGGGATCCGCAATATCTGTTCTCAGATTCCAAAGAAATAAGGCTAACAAAGAGATCCACGAAATAAAGATGTAACTCTGTGAGATGAATTAACAGAACACAAAGCAGTTTTTGAGAAAGCTTCTTTCCAGATTTCATCTGAGGATATTTCCTTTTTCACCATAGCCCTCTATGGGCTTCCAAATATCACTTTTCCACTTCCACAAGAACTGTCTTAGTGAAAGGCTTCTTGAGGGGAAAGCTGTAACTCTGTGAGAAGATTTCACAGTACACAAAGAAGTTTCTCAGAAAGCTTCTTTCTCTTTGTTATCGGAGGATATTTCCTTTGGCCCTATAGTCTTCAAATGGATCCGAAATATCTCTTCTCAGATTCCACAGAAATAAGGCTAGCAAAGAGATGAACGAAATACAGATGTAACTCTGTGAGTGGAAGTCACACATCACAGAGCAGTTTCTCAGAAAGCTTCTTTCCAGATTTCATCTGAGGATATTTCCTTTTTCACCATAGCCCTCTATGGGCTTCCAAATATCACTTTGCCAATTCCACAAGAACTGTCTTAGCGAAAGGCTTCTTGAGGGGAAAGCTGTAACTCTGTGAGATGATTTCACGGAACACAAAGAAGTTTCTCAGAAAGCTTCTTTCTCTTTGTTATCGGAGGATATTTCCTTTGGCCCTATAGTCTTCAAAGGGATCCGAAATATCTGTTCTCACATTCCACAGAAATAAAGCTAGCAAAGAGATCCACGAAATACAGATGTAACTCTGTGAGATGAATTAACAGAACACTAATCAGTTTCTCATAAAGCTTCTTTCCAGATTTCATCTGAGGATATTTCCTTTTTCACCATAGCCCTCTATGGGCTTCCAAATATCACTTTGCCAATTCCACAAGAACTGTCTTAGCGAAAGTTTTCTTGAGGGGAAAGCTGTAACTCTGTGAGAAGATTTCACAGAACACAAAGAAGTTTCTCAGAAAGCTTCTTTCTCTTTGTTATCGGAGGATATTTCCTTTGTCCCTATAGTCTTCAAAGGGATCAGAAATATCTGTCCTCAGATTCAACAGAAATAAGGCTAGCCAAGAGATCCACGAAATACAGATGTAACTCTTCGAGTGGAATTCACACATCACAGAGCAGTTTCTCGGAAAGCTTCTTTCCAGATTTCATCTGAGGATATTTCCTTTTTCACCATAGCCCTCTATGGGCTTCCAAATATCACTTTGCCAATTCCACAAGAACTGTCTTAGCGAAAGGCTTCTTGAAGTGAAAGCTGTAACTCTGTGAGATGATTTCACAGAACACATAGACGTTTCTCAGTAAGCTTCTTTCCCTTTGTTATCGGAGGATATTTCTTTTGGCCCTATAGTCTTGAAAGGAATCCGAAATATCTGTTCTAAGATTCCACAGAAATAAGGCTAGTAAAGAGATCCACGAAATACAGATGTAACTCTGTGAGATGAATTAACAGAACACTAAGCAGTTTCTCAGAAAGCTTCTTTCCAGGTTTCATCTGAGGTTATTTCCTTTTTCACGATAGCCCTCTATGGGCTTACAAATATCACTTGGCCAATTCCACAAGAACTGTCTTAGCGCAAGTCTTCTTGAGGGGAAAGCTGTAACTCTGTGAGATGATTTCACAGAACACAAAGTAGTTTCTCAGAAAGCTTCTTTCTCTTTGTTATCGGAGCATATTTCCTTTGGCCCTATAGTCTTCAAAAGGATCCGAAATATCTGTTCTCAGATTCCACAGACATAAGGCTATCAAAGAGATCCACGAAACACAGATGTAACTCTGTGAGTGGAAGTCGCACATCACAGAGCAGTTTCTCAGAAAGCTTCTTTCTAGATTTCATCTGAGGATATTTCCTTTTTCAACATAGCCCTCTATGGGCTTTCAAATATCACTTTGCCAATTCCACAAGAACTGTCTTAGCTAAAGTCTTCTTGAGGGGAAAGCTGTAACTCTGTGAGGTGATTCCACAGAACACAAAGAAGTTTCTCAGTAAGCTTCTTTCTCTTTGTTATCGGAGGATATTTCCTTTGGCCCTATAGTCTTCAAAGGGATCCGAAATATCTGTTCTCAGATTCCACAGAAATAAGGCTAGCAAAGAGATCCACGAAATACAGATGTAACTATGTGAGATGAATTAACAGAACACTAAGCAGTTTCTCAGAAAGGTTCTTTCCAGATTTCATCTGATGATATTTCCTTTTTCACCATAGCCCTCTATGGGCTTCCAAATATCACTTTGACAATTCCACAAGGACTGTCTTAACGAAAGGCTTCTTGAGGAGAAAGCTGTAACTCTGTGAGATGATTTCACAGAACACAAAGAAGTTTCTCAGAAAGCTTCTTTCTCTTTGTTATCGGAGGATATTTCCTTTGTCCCTATAGTCTTCAAAGGGATCCGAAATATCAGTTCTCCGATTCCACAGAAATAAGGCTAGCAAAGAGATCCACGAAATACAGATGTAACTCTTCGAGTGGTAGTCACACATCACAGAGCAGTTTCTCAGAAAGCTTCTTTCCAGATTTCATCTGAGGATATTTCCTTTTTCACCATAGCCATCTATGGGCTTCCAAATATCACTTTGCCAATTCCACAAGAACTGTCTTAGCGAAAGGCTTCTTGGGGGGAAAGCTGTAACTCTGTGAGATGATTTCACAGAACACAAAGAAGTTTCTCAGAAAGATTCTTTCTCTTTGTTATCGGAGGATATTTCCTTTGGCACTATAGTCTTCAAAGGGATCCGAAATATCTGTTCTCAGATTCCACAGAAATAAGGCTAGCAAAGAGATCCACGAAATACAGATGTAACTCTGTGAGATGAATTAACAGAACACTAAGCAGTTTCTCACAAAGCTTCTTTCCAGATTTCATCTGAGGATATTTCCTTTTTCATCATAGCCCTCTATGGGCTTCCAAATATCACTTTGCCAATTCCACAAGAACTGTCTTAACGCAAGGCTTCTTGAGGGGAAAGCTGTAACTCTGTGAGATGATTTCACAGAACACAAAGAAGTTTCTCAGAGAGTTTCTTTCTCTTTGTTATCGGAGGATATTCCCTTTGGGCCTATAGTCTTCAAAGGGATCCGAAATATCTGTTCTCAGATTCCACAGAAATAAGGCTAGCAAAGACATCCACGAAATACAGATGTAACTCTGTGAGTGGATGTCACACATCACAGAGCAGTTTCTCAGAAAGCTTCTTTCCAGATTTCATCTAAGGATATTTCCTTTTTCACCATAGCCCTCTATGGGCTTCCAAATATCACTTTGCCAATTCCACAAGAACTGTCTTAGCGAAAGGCTTCTTGAGGGGAAAGCTGTAACTCTGTGAGATGATTTCACAGAACACAAAGAAGTTTCTCAGAAAGCTTCTTTCGCTTTGTTATTGGAGGATATTTCCTTTGGCCCTATAGTCTTCAAAGGGATCCGAAATATCTGTTCTCAGATTCCACAGAAATAAGGCTAGCAAAGAGATCCACGAAATACAGATGTAACTCTGTGAGATGAATTAACAGAACACTGAGCAGTTTCTCAGAAAGCTTCTTTCCAGATTTCATCTGAGGATATTTCCTTTTTCACCGTAGCCCTCTATGGGCTTCCAAATATCACTTTGCCAATTCCACAAGAACTGTCTTAGCGCAAGGCTTCTTGAGGGGAAAGCTGTAACTCTGTGAGATGATTTCACAGAACACAAAGAAGTTTCTCAGAAAGCTTCTTTCTCTTTGTTATCGGAGGATATTCCCTTTGGCCCTATAGTCTTCAAAGGGATCCGAAATATCTGTTCTCAGATTCCACAGAAATAAGGCTAGCAAAGAGATCCACGAAATACAGATGTAACTCTTCAAGTGGAAGTCACACATCACAGAGCACTTTCTCAGAAAGCTTCTTTCCAGATTTCATCTGAGGATATTTCCTTTTTCACCGTAGCCCTCTATGGGCTTCCAAATATCACTTTGCCAATTCCACAAGAACTCTCTTAGGGAAAGTCTTCTTGAGGTGAAAGCTGTAACTCTATGAGATGATTTCACAGGACACAAAGAAGTTTCTCAGTAAGCTTCTTTCTCTTTTTTATCGGAGGATATTTCCTTTGGCCCTATAGTCTTAAAAGGGATCCGAAATATCTGTTCTCAGATTCCATAGAAATAAGGCTAGCAAAGAGATCCACGAAATACAGATGTAACTCTGTGAGATGAATTAACAGAACACTAATCAGTTTCTCAGAAAGTTTCTTTGCAGATTTCATCTGAGGATATTTCCTTTTTCACCATAGCCCTCTATGGGCTTCCAAATATCATTTTGGCAATTCCACAAGAACTGTCTTAGCGAAAGGCTTCTTGAGGGGAAAGCTGTAACTCTGTGAGACGATTTCACACAACACAAAGAAGTTTCTCAGAACGCTTCTTCCTCTTTGTTATCGGAGGATATTTCCATTGGCCCTATATTCTTCAAAGGGATCCGAAATATCTGTTCTCAGATTCCACAGAAATAAGGCTAGAAAAGAGATCCACGAAATACAGATGTAACTCTGTGAGATGAATTAACAGAACACTAAGCAGTTTCTCAGAAAGCTTCTTTCCAGATTTCATCTGAGGATATTTCCTTTTTCACCATAGCCCTCTATGGGCTTCGAATTGTCACTTTGCCAATTTCCACAAGAACTGTCTTAGCGAAAGGCTTCCTGAGGGGAAAGCTGTAACTCTGTGAGATGATTTCACAGAACACAAAGAAGTTTCTCAGAAAGCTTCTTTCTCTTTGTTATCGGAGGATATTTCCTTTGGCCCTTTAGTCTTCAAAGGGATCCGAAATATCTGTCCTCAGATTCCACAGAAATAAGGCTAGCAAAGATATCCACGAAATACAGATGTAACTCTGTGAGTGGAAGTCACACATCACAGAACAGTTTCTCAGAAACCTTCTTTCCAGATTTCATCTGAGGATATTTCCTTTTTCACCATAGCCCTCTATGGGTTCCAAATATCACTTTGCCAATTCCACAAGAACTGTCTTAGCGAAAGGCTTCTTGAGGCGAAAGCTGTAAATCTGTGAGATGATTTCACGGAACACAATGAAGTTTCTCAGAAAGCTTCTTTCTCTTTGTTATCGGAGGATATTTCCTTTGGCCCTATAGTCTTCAAAGGAATCCGAAATATCTGTTCTCAGATTCCACAGAAATAAGGCTAGCAAAGAGATCCACGAAATACAGATAAACTCTGTGAGATGAATTAACAGAACACTAAGCAGTTTCTCAGAAAGCTTCTTTCCAGATTTCATCTGAGGATATTTCCTTTTTCACCATAGCCCTCTATGGGCTTCCAAATATCACTTTGACAATTCCACAAGGACTGTCTTAACGAAAAGCTTCTTGAGGAGAAAGCTGGAACTCTGTGAGATGATTTCACAGAACACAAAGAAGTTTCTCAGAAAGCTTCTTTCTCTTTGTTATCGGAGGATATTTCCTTTGTCCCTATAGTCTTCAAAGGGATCCGAAATATCAGTTCTCCGATTCCACAGAAATAAGGCTAGCAAAGAGATCCACGAAATACAGATGTAACTCTTCGAGTGGTAGTCACACATCACAGAGCAGTTTCTCAGAAAGCTTCTTTCCAGATTTCATCTGAGGATATTTCCTTTTTCACCATTGCCATCTATGGGCTTCCAAATATCACTTTGCCAATTCCACAAGAACTGTCTTAGCGAAAGGCTTCTTGAGGGGAAAGCTGTAACTCTGTGAGATGATTTCACAGAACACAAAGAAGTTTCTCAGAAAGATTCTTTCTCTTTGTTATCGGAGGATATTTCCTTTGGCACTATAGTCTTCAAAGGGATGCGAAATATCTGTTCTCAGATTCCACAGAAATAAGGCTAGCAAAGAGATCCACGAAATACAGATGTAACTCTTCAAGTGGAAGTCACACATCACAGAGCACTTTCTCAGAAAGCTTCCTTCCAGATTTTATCTGAGGATATTTCCTTTTTCACCGTAGCCCTCTAGGGGCTTCCAAATATCACTTTGCCAATTCCACAAGAACTCTCTTAGCGAAAGTCTTCTTGAGGTGAAAGCTGTAACTCTGTGAGATGATTTCACAGGACACAAAGAATTTTCTCAGTAAGCTTCTTTCTCTTTTTTATCGGAGGATATTTCCTTTGGCCCTATAGTCTTCAAAGGGATCCGAAATATCTGTTCTCAGATTCCACAGAAATAAGGCTAGCAAAGAGATCCACGAAATACAGATGTAACTCTGTGAGATGAATTAACAGAACACTAAGCAGTTTCTCAGAAGGCTTCTTTGCCGATTTCATCTGAGGATATTTCCTTTTTCACCATAGCCCTCTATGGGCTTCGAAATGTCACTTTTCCAATTCCACAAGAACTGTCTTAGCGAAAGCCTTCTTGAAGGGAAAGCTGTAACTCTGTGAGATGATTTCACAGAACACAAAGAAGTTTCTCAGAAAGCTTCTTTCTCTTTGTTATCGGAGGATATTTCCTTTGGCCCTATAGTCTTCAAAGGGATCCGAAATATCTCTTCTCAGATTCCACAGAAATAAGGCTAGCAAAGAGATTCACGAAATACAGATGTAACTCTGTGAGATGAATTAACAGAACACTAAGCAGTTTCTCAGAAAGCTTTTTCCAGATTTCATCTGAGGATATTTCCTTTTTCACGATAGCCTTCTAGGGGTTTCCAAATATCACTTTGCCAATTCCACAAGAACTGTCTTAGCGAAAGGCTTCTTAAAAGGAAAGCTGTAACACTGTGAGATGATTTCACAGAACACAAAGAAGATTCTCAGAAAGCTTCTTTCGCTTTGTTATCGGAGGATATTTCCTTTGGCCCTATAGTCTTCAAAGGGATCTGAAATATCTGTTCTCAGATTCCACAGAAATAAGGCTATCCAAGAGATCCACGAAATACAGATGTAACTCTGTGAGTGGACGTCACACATCACAGAGCAGTTTCTCAGAAAGCTTCTTTCCAGATTTCATCTGAGGATATTTCCTTTTTCACCATAGCCCTCTATGGGCTTCCAAATATCACTTTGCCAATTCCACAAGAACTGTCTTAGCGAAAGGCTTCTTGAGGGGAAAGCTGTAACTCTGTGAGATGATTTCACAGAACACAAAGAAGTTTCTCAGAAAGCTTCTTTCGCTTTGTTATCGGAGGATATTTCCTTTGGCCCTATAGTCTTCAAAGGGATCCGAAATATCTGTTCTCAGATTCCACAAAAATAAGGCTAGCAAATAGATCCACGAAATACAGATGTAACTCTGTGAGATGAATTAACAGAACACTAAGCAGTTTCTCACAAAGCTTCTTTCCAGATTTCATCTGAGGATATTTCCTTTTTCATCATAGCCCTCTATGGGCTTCCAAATATCACTTTGCCAATTCCACAAGAACTGTCTTAGCGAACGGCTTCGTGAGGGGAAAGCTGTAACTCTGTGAGATGATTTCACAGAACACAAAGAAGTTTCTCAGAGAGTTTCTTTCTCTTTGTTATCGGAGGGTATTCCCTTTGGCCCTATAGTCTTCAAAGGGATCCGAAATATCTGTTCTCAGATTCCACAGAAATAAGGCTAGCAAAGAGATCCACGAAATACAGATATAACTCTGTGAGATGAATTAACAGAACACTAAGCAGTTTCTCAGAAAGCTTCTTTCCAGATTTCATCTGAGGATATTTCCTTTTACTCCATAGCCATCTATGGGTTTCCAAATATCACTTTGCCAATTCCACAAGAACTGTCTTAGCGAAAGGCTTCTTAAAGGGAAAGCTGTAACACTGTGAGATGATTTCACAGAACACAAAGAAGATTCTCAGAAAGCTTCTTTCGCTTTGTTATCGGAGGATATTTCCTTTGGCCCTATAGTCTTCAAAGGGATCTGAAATATCTGTTCTCAGATTCCAAAGAAATAAGGCTATCCAAGAGATCCACGAAATACAGATGTAACTCTGTGAGTGGACGTCACACATCACAGAGCAGTTTCTCAGAAAGCTTCTTTCCAGATTTCATCTAAGGATATTTCCTTTTTCACCATAGCCCTCTATGGGCTTCCAAATACCACTTTGCCAATTCCACAAGAACTGTCTTAGCGAAAGGCTTCTTGAGGGGAAAGCTGTAACTCTGTGAGATGATTTCACAGAACACAAAGAAGTTTCTCAGAAAGCTTCTTTCGCTTTGTTATCGGAGGATATTTCCTTTGGCCCTATAGTCTTCAAAGGGGTCCGAAATATCTGTTCTCAGATTCCACAAAAATAAGGCTAGCAAAGAGATCCACGAAATACAGATGTAACTCTGTGAGATGAATAAACAGAACACTAAGCAGTTTCTCACAAAGCTTCTTTCCAGATTTCATCTGAGGATATTTCCTTTTTCATCATAGCCCTCTATGGGCTTCCAAATATCACTTTGCCAATTCCACAAGAACTGTCTTAACGCAAGGCTTCTTGAGGGGAAAGCTGTAACTCTGTGAGATGATTTCACAGAACACAAAGAAGTTTCTCAGAGAGTTTCTTTCTCTTTGTTATCGGAGGATATTCCCTTTGGGCCTATAGTCTTCAAAGGGATCCGAAATATCTGTTCTCAGATTCCACAGAAATAAGGCTAGCAAAGAGATCCACGAAATACAGATATAACTCTGTGAGATGAATTAACAGAACACTAAGCAGTTTCTCAGGAAGCTTCTTTCCAGATTTCATCTGAGGATATTTCCTTTTACTCCATAGCCCTCTATGGGTTTCCAAATATCACTTTGCCAATTCCACAAGAACTGTCTTAACGAAAGGCTTCTTAAAGGGAAAGCTGTAACACTGTGAGATGATTTCACGGAACACAAAGAAGATTCTCAGTAAGCTTCTTTCTCTTTGTTATCGGAGGATATTTCCTTTGGCCCTATAGTCTTCAAAGGGATCCGAAATATCTGTTCTCAGATTCCACAGAAATAAGGCTAGCAAAGAGATCCACGAAATACAGATGTAACTCTGTGAGTGGATGTCACACATCACAGAGCAGTTTCTCAGAAAGCTTCTTTCCAGATTTCATCTAAGGATATTTCCTTTTTCACCATAGCCCTCTATGGGCTTCCAAATATCACTTTGCCAATTCCACAAGAACTGTCTTAGGGAAAGGCTTCTTGAGGGGAAAGCTTTAACTCTGTGAGATGATTTCACAGAACACAAAGAAGTTTCTCAGAAAGCTTCTTTCGCTTTGTTATCGGAGGATATTTCCTTTGGCCCTATAGTCTTCAAAGGGATCCGAAATATCTGTTCTCAGATTCCACAGAAATAAGGCTAGCAAAGAGATGCACGAAATACAGATGTAACTCTGTGAGATGAATTAACAGAACACTGAGCAGTTTCTCAGAAAGCTTCTTTCCAGATTTCATCTGAGGATATTTCCTTTTTCACCGTAGCCCTCTATGGGCTTCCAAATATCACTTTGCCAATTCCACAAGAACTGTCTTAGCGCAAGGCTTCTTGAGGGGAAAGCTGTAACTCTGTGAGATGATTTCACAGAACACAAAGAAGTTTTTCAGAAAGCTTCTTTCTCTTTGTTATCGGAGGATATTCCCTTTGGCCCTATAGTCTTCAAAGGGATCCGAAATATCTGTTCTCAGATTCCACAGAAATAAGGCTAGCAAAGAGATCCACGAAATACAGATGTAACTCTTCAAGTGGAAGTCACACATCACAGAGCACTTTCTCAGAAAGCTTCTTTCCAGATTTCATCTGAGGATATTTCCTTTTTCACCGTAGCCCTCTATGGGCTTCCAAATATCACTTTGCCAATTCCACAAGAACTCTCTTAGGGAAAGTCTTCTTGAGGTGAAAGCAGTAACTCTATGAGATGATTTCACAGGACACAGAGAAGTTTCTCAGTAAGCTTCTTTCTCTTTTTTATCGGAGGATATTTCCTTTGGCCCTATAGTCTTCAAAGGGATCCGAAATATCTGTTCTCAGATTCCATAGAAATAAGGCTAGCAAAGAGATCCACGAAATACAGATGTAACTCTGTGAGATGAATTAACAGAACACTAATCAGTTTCTCAGAAAGTTTCTTTGCAGATTTCATCTGAGGATATTTCCTTTTTCACCATAGCCCTCTATGGGCTTCCAAATATCATTTTGCCAATTCCACAAGAACTGTCTTAGCGAAAGGCTTCTTGAGGGGAAAGCTGTAACTCTGTGAGATGATTTCACAGAACACAAAGAAGATTCTCAGAAAGCTTCTTTCGCTTTGTTATCGGAGGATATTTCCTTTGGCCCTATAGTCTTCAAAGGGATCTGAAATATCTGTTCTCAGATTCCAAAGAAATAAGGCTATCCAAGAGATCCACGAAATACAGATGTAACTCTGTGAGTGGACGTCACACATCACAGAGCAGTTTCTCAGAAAGCTTCTTTCCAGATTTCATCTAAGGATATTTCCTTTTTCACCATAGCCCTCTATGGGCTTCCAAATATCACTTTGCCAATTCCACAAGAACTGTCTTAGCGAAAGGCTTCTTGAGGGGAAAGCTGTAACTCTGTTAGATGATTTCACAGAACACAAAGAAGTTTCTCAGAAAGCTTCTTTCGCTTTGTTATCGGAGGATATTTCCTTTGGCCCTATAGTCTTCAAAGGGGTCCGAAATATCTGTTCTCAGATTCCACAAAAATAAGGCTAGCAAAGAGATCCACGAAATACAGATGTAACTCTGTGAGATGAATTAACAGAACACTAAGCAGTTTCTCACAAAGCTTCTTTCCAGATTTCATCTGAGGATATTTCCTTTTTCATCATAGCCCTCTATGGGCTTCCAAATATCACTTTGCCAATTCCACAAGAACTGTCTTAACGCAAGGCTTCTTGAGGGGAAAGCTGTAACTCTGTGAGATGATTTCACAGAACACAAAGAAGTTTCTCAGAGAGTTTCTTTCTCTTTGTTATCGGAGGATATTCCCTTTGGGCCTATAGTCTTCAAAGGGATCCGAAATATCTGTTCTCAGATTCCACAGAAATAAGGCTAGCAAAGAGATCCACGAAATACAGATATAACTCTGTGAGATGAATTAACAGAACACTAAGCAGTTTCTCAGGAAGCTTCTTTCCAGATTTCATCTGAGGATATTTCCTTTTACTCCATAGCCCTCTATGGGTTTCCAAATATCACTTTGCCAATTCCACAAGAACTGTCTTAACGAAAGGCTTCTTAAAGGGAAAGCTGTAACACTGTGAGATGATTTCACAGAACACAAAGAAGATTCTCAGTAAGCTTCTTTCTCTTTGTTATCGGAGGATATTTCCTTTGGCCCTATAGTCTTCAAAGGGATCCGAAATATCTGTTCTCAGATTCCACAGAAATAAGGCTAGCAAAGAGATCCACGAAATACAGATGTAACTCTGTGAGTGGATGTCACACATCACAGAGCAGTTTCTCAGAAAGCTTCTTTCCAGATTTCATCTAAGGATATTTCCTTTTTCACCATAGCCCTCTATGGGCTTCCAAATATCACTTTGCCAATTCCACAAGAACTGTCTTAGCGAAAGGCTTCTTGAGGGGAAAGCTGTAACTCTGTGAGATGATTTCACAGAACACAAAGAAGTTTCTCAGAAAGCTTCTTTCGCTTTGTTATCGGAGGACATTTCCTTTGGCCCTATAGTCTTCAAAGGGATCCGAAATATCTGTTCTCAGATTCCACAGAAATAAGGCTAGCAAAGAGATGCACGAAATACAGATGTAACTCTGTGAGATGAATTAACAGAACACTGAGCAGTTTCTCAGAAAGCTTCTTTCCAGATTTCATCTGAGGATATTTCCTTTTTCACCGTTGCCCTCTATGGGCTTCCAAATATCACTTTGCCAATTCCACAAGAACTGTCTTAGCGCAAGGCTTCTTGAGGGGAAAGCTGTAACTCTGTGAGATGATTTCACAGAACACAAAGAAGTTTCTCAGAAAGCTTCTTTCTCTTTGTTATCGGAGGATATTCCCTTTGGCCCTATAGTCTTCAAAGGGATCCGAAATATCTGTTCTCAGATTCCACAGAAATAAGGCTAGCAAAGAGATCCACGAAATACAGATGTAACTCTTCAAGTGGAAGTCACACATCACAGAGCACTTTCTCAGAAAGCTTCTTTCCAGATTTCATCTGAGGATATTTCCTTTTTCACCGTAGCCCTCTATGGGCTTCCAAATATCACTTCGCCAATTCCACAAGAACTCTCTTAGGGAAAGTCTTCTTGAGGTGAAAGCTGTAACTCTATGAGATGATTTCACAGGACACAAAGAAGTTTCTCAGTAAGCTTCTTTCTCTTTTTTATCGGAGGATATTTCCTTTGGCCCTATAGTCTTCAAAGGGATCCGAAATATCTGTTCTCAGATTCCATAGAAATAAGGCTAGCAAAGAGATCCACGAAATACAGATGTAACTCTGTGAGATGAATTAACAGAACACTAATCAGTTTCTCAGAAAGTTTCTTTGCAGATTTCATCTGAGGATATTTCCTTTTTCACCATAGCCCTCTATGGGCTTCCAAATATCATTTTGCCAATTCCACAAGAACTGTCTTAGCGAAAGGCTTCTTGAGGGGAAAGCTGTAACTCTGTGAGATGATTTCACACAACACAAAGAAGTTTCTCAGAACGCTTCTTCCTCTTTGTTATCGGAGGATATTTCCATTGGCCCTATATTCTTCAAAGGGATCCGAAATATCTGTTCTCAGATTCCACAGAAATAAGGCTAGAAAAGAGATCCACGAAATACAGATGTAACTCTGTGAGATGAATTAACAGAACACTAAGCAGTTTCTCAGAAAGCTTCTTTCCAGATTTCATCTGAGGATATTTCCTTTTTCACCATAGCCCTCTATGGGCTTCCAAATATCACTTTGCCAATTCCACAAGAACTGTCTTAGCGCAAGGCTTCTTGAGGGGAAAGCTGTAACTCTGTGAGATGATTTCACAGAACACAAAGTAGTTTCTCAGAAAGCTTCTTTCTCTTTGTTATCAGAGGATATTACCTTTGGCCCTATAGTCTTCAAAGGGATCCGAAATATCTGTTCTCAGATTCCACAGACATAAGGTTAGCAAAGAGATCCACGAAACACAGACGTAACTCTGTGAGTGGAAGTCACACATCACAGAGCAGTTTCTCAGAAAGCTTCTTTCCAGATTTCATCTGAGGATATTTCATTTTTCACCATAGCCCTCTATGGGCTTCCAAATATCACTTTGCCAATTCCACAAGAACTGTCTTAGCGAAAGGCTTCTTGAGGGGAAAGCTGTAACTCTGTGAGATGATTTCACAGAACACAAAGAAGTTTCTCAGAAAGCTTCTTTCGCTTTGTTATCGGAGGATATTTCCTTTGGCCCTATAGTCTTCAAAGGGATCCGAAATATCTCTTCTCAGATTCCACAGAAATAAGGCTAGCAAAGAGATCCACGAAATACAGATGTAACTCTGTGAGATGAATTAACAGAACACTAAGCAGTTTCTCAGAAAGTTTTCTCCAGATTTCATCTGAGGATATTTCCTTTTTCACCATAGCACTCTATGGGCTTCCAAATATCAATTTGCCAATTCCACAAGAAGTGTCTTAGCGAAAGGCTTCTTGAGGGGAAAGCTGTAACTCTGTGAGATGATTTCACGGAACACAAGGAAGTTTCTCAGAAACCTTCTCTCGCTTTGTTATCGGAGGATATTTCCTTTGGCCCTATAGTCTTCAAGGGGATCCGAAATATCTGTTCTCAGATTCCACAGAAATAAGGCTAGCAAAGAGATCCACGAAATACAGATACAACTCTGTGAGATGAATTAACAGAACACTAAGCAGTTTCTCAGAAAGCTTCTTTCCAGATTTCATCTGAGGAAATTTCCTTTTTCACCATAGCCCTCTATGGGCTTCCAAATATCACTTTGACAATTCCACAAGAACTGTCTTAGCGAAAGGCTTCTTGAGGGGAAAGGTGTAACTGTGTGAGATGATTTCTCAGAACACAAAGAAGTTTCTCAGTATGCTTCTTTCTCTTTGTTATCGGAGGATATTTCCTATGTCCCTATAGTCTTCAAAGGGATCCGAAATATCTGTTCTCCGATTCCACAGAAATAAGGCTAGTAAAGAGATCCACGAAATACAGATGCAACTCTTCGAGTGGAAGTCACACATCACAGAGCATTTTCTCAGAAAGCTTCTTTCCGGATTTCATCTGAGGATATTTCCTTTTTCACCATAGACCTCTATGGGCTTCCTAATATCACTTTGCCAATTCCACAAGAACTGTCTTAGCGAAAGGCTTCTTGAGGTGAAAGCTGTAAGTCTGTGAGATGATTTCACAGAACACAAAGAAGTTTCTCAGTAAGCTTCTTTCTCTTTGTTATCGGAGGATATTTCCTTTGGCCCTATAGTCTTCAAAGGGATCCGAAATATCTGTTCTCAGATTCCACAGAAATAAGGCTAGCAAAGACATCCACGAAATACAGATGTAACTCTGTGAGATGAATTAACAGAACACTAAGCAGTTTCTCAGAAAGCTTCTTTCCAGATTTCATCTGAGGATATGTCCTTTTTCACCATAGCCCGCTATGGGCTTCCAAATATCACTTTGCCAATTCCACAAGAACTGTCTTAGCGCTAGGCTTCTTGAGGGGAAAGCTGTAACTCTGTGAGATGATTTCACAGAACACAAAGTAGTTTCTCAGAAAGCTTCTTTCTCTTTGTTATCGGAGGATATTTCCTTTGGCCCAATAGTCTTCAAAGGGATCCGAAATATCTGTTCTCAGATTCCACAGACATAAGGCTAGCAAAGAGATCCACGAAAGACAGATGTATCTCTGTGAGTGGAAGTCACACATCACAGAGCAGTTTCTCAGAAAGCTTCTTTCCAGATTTCATCTGAGGATATTTCCTTTTTCACCATAGACCTCTATGGGCTTCCTAATATCACTTTGCCAATTCCACAAGAACTGTCTTAGCGAAAGGCTTCTTGAGGTGAAAGCTGTAAGTCTGTGAGATGATTTCACAGAACACAAAGAAGTTTCTCAGTAAGCTTCTTTCTCATTGTTATCGGAGGATATTTCCTTTGGCCATATAGTCTTCAAAGGGATCCGAAATATCTGTTCTCAGATTCCACAGAAATAAGGCTAGCAAAGAGATCCACGAAATACAGATGTAACTCTGTGAGATGAATTAACAGAACACTAAGCAGTTTCTCAGAAAGCTTCTTTCCAGATTTCATCTGAGGATATGTCCTTTTTCACCATAGCCCTCTATGGACTTCGAAATGTCACTTTTCCAATTCCACAAGAACTGTCTTAGCGAAAGGCTTCGTAAGGGGAAAGCTGTAACTCTGTGAGATGATTTCACAGAACACAAAGAAGTTTCTCAGAAAGCTTCTTTCTCTTTGTTATCGGAGGATATTTCCTTTGGCCCTATAGTCTTCAAAGGGATCCGAAATATCTCTTCTCAGATTCCACAGAAATAAGGCAAGCAAAGAGATTCACGAAATACAGATGTAACTCTGTGAGATGAATTAACAGAACACTAAGCAGTTTCTCAGAAACCTTTTTCCAGATTTCATCTGAGGATATTTCCTTTTTCACCATAGCCCTCTATGGGCTTCCAAATATCACTTTGCCAATTCCACAAGAAGTGTCTTAGCGAAAGGCTTCTTGAGGGGAAAGCTGAAACTGTGTGAGATGATTTCACGGAACACAAAGAAGTTTCTCAGAAAGCTTCTTTCCCTTTGTTATTGGAGGATATTTACTTTGGCCCTTTAGTCTTCAAAGGGAACCGAAATATCTGTTCTCAGATTCCACAGAAATAAGGCTAGCAAAGAGATCCACGAAATACAGATATAACTCTGTGAGATGAATTAACAGAACACTAAGCAGTTTCTCAGAAAGCTTCTTTCCAGATTTCATCTGAGGATATTTCCTTTTACACCATAGCCTTCTAGGGGTTTCCAAATATCACTTTGCCAATTCCACAAGAACTGTCTTAGCGAAAGGCTTCTTAAAGGGAAAGCTGTAACACTGTGAGATGATTTCACAGAACACAAAGAAGATTCTCAGTAAGCTTCTTTCTCTTTGTTATTGGAGGATATTTCCTTTGGCCCTATAGTCTTCAAAGGGATCTGAAATATCTGTTCTCAGATTCCACAGAAATAAGGCTAACCAAGAGATCCACGAAATACAGATGTAACTCTGTGAGTGGACGTCACACATCACAGAGCAGTTTCTCAGAAAGCTTCTTTCCAGATTTCATCTAAGGATATTTCCTATTTCACCATAGCCCTCTATGGGCTTCCAAATATCACTTTGCCAATACCACAAGAACTGTCTTAGCGAAAGGCTTCTTGAGGGGAAAGCTGTAACTCTGTGAGATGATTTCACAGAACACAAAGAAGTTTCTCAGAAAGCTTCTTTCGCTTTGTTATCGGAGGATATTTCCTTTGGCCCTATAGTCTTCAAAGGGATCCGAAATATCTGTTCTCAGATTCCACAGAAATAAGGCTAGCAAAGAGATCCACGAAATACAGATGTAACTCTGTGAGATGAATTAACAGAACACTAAGCAGTTTCTCAGAAAGCTTCTTTCCACATTTCATCTGAGGATATTTCCTTTTTCATCATAGCCCTCTATGGGCTTCCAAATATCACTTTGCCAATTCCACAAGAACTGTCTTAGCGCAAGGCTTCTTGAGGGGAAAGCTGTAACTCTGTGAGATGATTTCACAGAACACAAAGAAGTTTCTCGGAGAGTTTCTTTCTCTTTGTTATCGGAGGATATTCCCTTTGGCCCTATAGTCTTCAAAGGGATCCGAAATATCTGTTCTCAGATTCCACAGAAAGAAGGCTAGCCAAGAGATCCACGATATACAGATATAACTCTGTGAGATGAATTAACAGAACACTAAGCAGTTTCTCAGAAAGCTTCTTTCCAGATTTCAACTGAGGATATTTCCTTTTACTCCATAGCCCTCTATGGGTTTCCAAATATCACTTTGCCAATTCCACAAGAACTGTCTTAGCGAAAGGCTTCTTAAAGGGAAAGCTGTAACACTGTGAGATGATTTCACAGAACACAAAGAAGATTCTCAGTAAGCTTCTTTCTCTTTGTTATCGGAGGATATTTCCTTTGGCCCTATAGTCTTCAAAGGGATCCGAAATATCTGTTCTCAGATTCCACAGAAATAAGGCTAGCAAAGAGATCCACGAAATACAGATGTAACTCTGTGAGTGGATGTCACACATCACAGTGCAGTTTCTCAGAAAGCTTCTTTCCAGATTTCATCTAAGGATATTTCCTTTTTCACCATAGCCCTCTATGGGCTTCCAAATATCACTTTGCCAATTCCACAAGAACTGTCTTAGCGAAAGGCTTCTTGAGGGGAAAGCTGTAACTCTTTGAGATGATTTCACAGAACACAAAGAAGTTTCTCAGAAAGCTTCTTTCGCTTTGTTATCGGAGGATATTTCCTTTGGCCCTATAGTCTTCAAAGGGATCCGAAATATCTGTTCTCAGATTCCACAGAAATAAGGCTAGCAAAGAGATCCACGAAATACAGATGTAACTCTGTGAGATGAATTAACAGAACACTGAGCAGTTTCTCAGAAAGCTTCTTTCCAGATTTCATCTGAGATTATTTCCTTTTTCACCATAGCCCTCTATGGGCTTCCAAATATCACTTTGCCAATTCCACAAGAACTGTCTTAGCGCAAGGCTTCTTGAGGGGAAAGCTGTAACTCTGTGAGATGATTTCACAGAACACAAAGAAGTTTCTCAGAAATCTTCTTTCTCTTTGTTATCGGAGGATATTCCCTTTGGCCCTATAGTCTTCAAAGGGATCCGAAATATCTGTTCTCAGATTCCACAGAAATAAGGCTAGCAAAGAGATCCACGAAATACAGATGTAACTCTTCAAGTGGAAGTCACACATCACAGAGCACTTTCTCAGAAAGCTTCTTTCCAGATTTAATCTGAGGATATTTCCTTTTTCACCGTAGCCCTCTATGGGCTTCCAAATATCACTTTGCCAATTCCACAAGAACTCTCTTAGGGAAAGTCTTCTTGAGGTGAAAGCTGTAACTCTATGAGATGATTTCACAGGACACAAAGAAGTTTCTCAGTAAGCTTCTTTCTCTTTTTTATCGGAGGACATTTCCTTTGGCCCTATAGTCTTCAAAGGGATCCGAAATATCTGTTCTCAGATTCCATAGAAATAAGCCTAGCAAAGAGATCCACGAAATACAGATGTAACTCTGTGAGATGAATTAACAGAACACTAATCAGTTTCTCAGAAATTTTCTTTGCAGATTTCATCTGAGGATATTTCCTTTTTCACCATAGCCCTCTATGGGCTTCCAAATATCATTTTGCCAATTCCACAAGAACTGTCTTAGCGAAAGGCTTCTTGAGGGGAAAGCTGTAACTCTGTGAGATGATTTCACACAACACAAAGAAGTTTCTCAGAACGCTTCTTCCTCTTTGTTATCGGAGGATATTTCCATTGGCCCTATATTCTTCAAAGGGATCCGAAATATCTGTTCTCAGATTCCACAGAAATAAGGCTAGAAAAGAGATCCACGAAATACAGATGTAACTCTGTGAGATGAATTAACAGAACACTAAGCAGTTTCTCAGAAAGCTTCTTTCCAGATTTCATCTGAGGATATTTCCTTTTTCACCATAGCCCTCTATGGGCTTCGAATTGTCACTTTGCCAATTTCCACAAGAACTGTCCTAGCGAAAGGCTTCCTGAGGGGAAAGCTGTAACTCTGTGAGATGATTTCACAGAACACAAAGAAGTTTCTCAGAAAGCTTCTTTCTCTTTGTTATCGGAGGATATTTCCTTTGACCCTTTAGTCTTCAAAGGGATCCGAAATATCTGTTCTCAGATTCCACAGAAATAAGGCTAGCAAAGAGATCCACGAAATACAGATAAACTCTGTGAGATGAATTAACAGAACACTAAGCAGTTTCTCAGAAAGCTTCTTTCCAGATTTCATCTGAGGATATTTCCTTTTTCACCATAGCCCTCTGTGGGCTTCCAAATATCACTTTGCCAATTCCTCAAGAACTGTCTTAGCGCAAGGCTTCTTGAGGGGAAAGCTGTAACTCTGTGAGATGATTTCACAGAACACAAAGTAGTTTCTCAGAAATCTTCTTTCTCTTTGTTATCGGAGGATATTTCCTTTGGCGCTATAGTCTTCAAAGGGATCCGAAATATCTGTTCTCAGATTCCACAGAAATAAGGCTAGCAAAGAGATCCACGAAATACAGATGTAACTCTGTGAGTGGAAGTCACACATCACAGAGGATTTTCTCAGAAAGCTTCATTCCAGATTTCATCTGAGGATATTTCCTTTTTCACCATAGCCCTCTAGGCGCTTCCAAATATCACTTTGCCAATTCCACAAGAACTGTCTTAACGCAAGGCTTCTTGAGGGGAAAGCTGTAACTCTGTGAGATGATTTCACAGAACACAAAGTAGTTTCTCAGAAAGCTTCTTTCTCTTTGTTATCGGAGGATATTTCCTTTGGCCCTATAGTCTTCAAAGGGATCCGAAGTATCTGTTCTCAGATGCCACAGACATAAGGTTAGCAAAGAGATCCACGAAACACAGACGTAACTCTGTGAGTGGAAGTCACACATCACAGAGCAGTTTCTCAGAAAGCTTCTTTCCAGATTTCATCTGAGGACATTTCATTTTTCACCGTAGCCCTCTATGGGCTTCCGAATATCACTTTGCCAATTCCACAAGAACTGTCTTAGCGAAAGGCTTCTTGAGGGGAAAGCTGTAACTCTGTGAGATGATTTCACAGAACACAAAGAAGTTTCTCAGAAAGCTTCTTTCTCTTTGTTATCGGAGGATATTTCCTTTGGCCCTATAGTCTTCAAAGGGATCCGAAATATCTCTTCTCAGATTCCACAGAAATAAGGCTAGCAAAGAGATCCACGAAATACAGATGTAACACTGTGAGATGAATTAACAGAACACTAAGCAGTTTCTCAGAAAGTTTTCTCCAGATTTCATCTGAGGATATTTCCTTTTTCACCATAGCACTCTATGGGCTTCCAAATATCAATTTGCCAATTCCACAAGAACTGTCTTAGCGAAAGGCTTCTTGAGGGGAAAGCTGTAACTCTGTGAGATGATTTCACGGAACACAAAGAAGTTTCTCAGAAAGCTTCTTGCTCTTTGTTGTCGGAGGATATTTCCTATGGCCCTATAGTCTTCAAGGGGATCCAAAATATCTGTTCTCAGATTCCACAGAAATAAGGCTAGCCAAGAGATCCACGAAATACAGATGTAACTCTGTGAGAGGAAGTCACACATCACCGAGCAGTTACTCAGAAAGCTTCTTTCCAGATTTCACCTGAGGATATTTCCTTTTTCACCATAGCCCTCTGTGGGCTTCCAAATATCACTTTGCCAATTCCGCAAGAACTGTCTTAGCGAAAGGCTTCTTGAGGGGAAAGCTGTAACTCTGTGAGATGATTTCACGGAACACAAAGAAGTTTCTCAGAAAGCTTCTTGCTCTTTGTTGTCGGAGGATATTTCCTTTTTCCCTATAGCTTTCAAAGGGATCCGAAATATCTGTTCTCCGATTCCACAGAAATAAGGCTAGCAAAGAGATCCACGGAATACAGATGTAACTCTTCAAGTGGAAGTCAAACATCACAGAGCACTTTCTCAGAAAGCTTCTTTCCAGATTTCATCTGAGGATATTTCCTTTTTTACCATAGCTCTCTATGGGCTTCCAAATATCACTTTGCCAATTCCACAAGAACTGTCTTAGCGAAAGGCTTCTTGAGGTGAAAGCTGTAACTCTGTGAGATGATTTCACAGAACACAAAGAAGTTTCTCAGTAACCTTCTTTCTCTTTGTTATCGGAGGATATTTCCTTTGGCCCAATAGTCTTCAAAGGGATCCGAAATATCTGTTCTCAGATTCCACAGACATAAGGCTAGCAAAGAGATCCACGAAACACAGATGTAATTCTTTGAGATGAATTAACAGAACACTAAGCAGTTTCTCAGAAAGCTTCTTTCCAGATTTCATCTGAGGATATTTCCTTTTTCACCATAGCCCTCTATGGGCTTCCAAATATCACTTTGCCAATTCCACAAGAACTGTCTTAGCGCAAGGCTTCTTGAGGGGAAAGCTGTAACTCTGTGAGATGATTTCACAGAACACAAAGAAGTTTCTCAGAAAGATTCTTTCTCTTTGTTATCGGCGGATATTTCCTTTGGCCCTATAGTCTTCAAAGGGATCCGAAATATCTGTTCTCAGATTCCACAGACATAAGGCTAGCAAAGAGATCCACGAAACACAGATGTAACTCTGTGAGTGGAAATCACACATCACAGAACAGTTTCTCAGAAAGCTTCTTTCCAGATTTCATCTGAGGATATTTCCTTTTTCACCATATCCCTCTATGGGCTTCCAAATATCACTTTGCCAATTCCACAAGAACTGTCTTAGCGAAAGCCTTCTTGAAGGGAAAGCTGTAACTCTGTGAGATGATTTCACAGAACACAAAGAAGTTTCTCAGAAAGATTCTTTCTCTTTGTTATCGGAGGATATTTCCTTTGGCCCTATAGTCTTCAAAGGGATCCGAAATGTCTGTTCTCAGATTACACAGAAATAAGGCTAGCAAAGAGATCCACTAAATAGAGATGTAACTCTTCGAGTGGAAGTCACACATCACAGAGCAGTTTCTCAGAAAGCTTCTTTCCAGATTTCATCTGAGGATATTTCCTTTTTCACCATAGCCCTCTATGGGTTCCAAATATCACTTTGCCAATTCCACAAGAACTGTCTTAGCGAAAGGCTTCTTGAGGGGAAAGCTGTAAATCTGTGAGATGATTTCACGGAACACAATGAAGTTTCTCAGAAAGCTTCTTTCTCTTTGTAATCGGAGGATATTTCCTTTGGCCCTATAGTCTTCAAAGGGATCCGAAATATCTGTTCTCAGATTCCACAGAAATAAGGCTAGCAAAGAGATCCACGAAATACAGATAAACTCTGTGAGATGAATTAACAGAACACTAAGTAGTTTCTCAGAAAGCTTCTTTCCAGATTTCATCTGAGGATATTTCCTTTTTCACCATAGCCCTCTGTGGGCTTCCAAATATCACTTTGCCAATTCCTCAAGAACTGTCTTACGCAAGGCTTCTTGAGGGGAAAGCTGTAACTCTGTGAGATGATTTCACAGAACACAAAGTAGTTTCTCAGAAATCTACTTTCTCTTTGTTATCGGAGGATATTTCCTTTGGCGCTATAGTCTTCAAAGGGATGCGAAATATCTGTTCTCAGATTCCACAGAAATAAGGCTAACAAAGAGATCCAAGAAATACAGATGTAACTCTGTGAGTGGAACTCACACATCACAGAGCAGTTTCTCAGAAAGCTTCTTTCCAGATTTCATCTGAGGATATTTCCTTTTTCACCATAGCCCTCAATGGGCTTTCAAATATCACTTTGCCAATTCCACAAGAACTGTCTTAGCGAAAGGCTTCTGGAGGGGAAAGCTGTAACTCTGTGAGGTGATTTCACAGAACACCAAGAAGTTTCTCAGTAAGCTTCTTTCTCTTTGTTATCGGAGGATATTTCCTTTGGCCATAGAGTCTTCAAAGGGATCCGAAATATCTGTTCTCAGATTCCACAGAAATAAGGCTAGCAAAGAGATCCAAGAAATACAGATGTAACTCTGTGAGAGGAATTAACAGAACACTAAGCAGTTTCTCAGAAAGCTTCTTTCCAGATTTCATCTGAGGATATTTCCTTTTTCACCATAGCCCTCTATGGGTTTCCAAATATCACTTTGCCAATTCCACTAGAATTGTCTTAGCGAAAGGCTTCTTGAGGGGAAATCTGTAACTCTGTGAGATCATTTCACAGTACACAAAGAAGTTTCTCAGAAATCTTCTTTCTCTTTGGTATCGGAGGATATTTCCTTTGGCCCTATAGTCTTCAAAGGGATCCGAAATATCTGTTCTCCGATTCCACAGAAATAAGGCTAGCAAAGAGATCCACGAAATACAGATGTAACTCTGTGAGTGGAAGTCACACATCACAGAGGAGTTTCTCAGAAAGCTTCATTCCAGATTTCATCTGAGGATATTTCCTTTTTCACCATAGTCCTCTATGGGCTTCCTAATATCACTTTGCCAATTCCACAAGAACTGTCTTAGCGAAAGGCTTCTTGAGGTGAAAGCTGTAAGTCTGTGAGATGATTTCACAGAACACAAAGAAGTTTCTCAGTAAGCTTCTTTCTCTTTGTTATCGGAGGATATTTCCTTTGGCCCTATAGTCTTCAAAGGGATCCGAAATATCTGTTCTCAGATTCCACAGAAATAAGGCTAGCAAAGAGATCCACGAAATACAGATGTAACTCTGTGAGATGAATTAACAGAACACTAAGCAGTTTCTCAGAAAGCTTCTTTCCAGATTTCATCTGAGGATATGTCCTTTTTCACCATAGCCCGCTATGGGCTTCCAAATATCACTTTGCCAATTCCACAAGAACTGTCTTAGCGCTAGGCTTCTTGAGGGGAAAGCTGTAACTCTGTGAGATGATTTCACAGAACACAAAGTAGTTTCTCAGAAAGCTTCTTTCTCTTTGTTATCGGAGGATATTTCCTTTGGCCCAATAGTCTTCAAAGGGATCCGAAATATCTGTTCTCAGATTCCACAGACATAAGGCTAGCAAAGAGATCCACGAAAGACAGATGTATCTCTGTGAGTGGAAGTCACACATCACAGAGCAGTTTCTCAGAAAGCTTCTTTCCAGATTTCATCTGAGGATATTTCCTTTTTCACCATAGACCTCTATGGGCTTCCTAATATCACTTTGCCAATTCCACAAGAACTGTCTTAGCGAAAGGCTTCTTGAGGTGAAAGCTGTAAGTCTGTGAGATGATTTCACAGAACACAAAGAAGTTTCTCAGTAAGCTTCTTTCTCATTGTTATCGGAGGATATTTCCTTTGGCCCTATAGTCTTCAAAGGGATCCGAAATATCTGTTCTCAGATTCCACAGAAATAAGGCTAGCAAAGAGATCCACGAAATACAGATGTAACTCTGTGAGATGAATTAACAGAACACTAAGCAGTTTCTCAGAAAGCTTCTTTCCAGATTTCATCTGAGGATATGTCCTTTTTCACCATAGCCCTCTATGGGCTTCGAAATGTCACTTTTCCAATTCCACAAGAACTGTCTTAGCGAAAGGCTTCCTAAGGGGAAAGCTGTAACTCTGTGAGATGATTTCACAGAACACAAAGAAGTTTCTCAGAAAGCTTCTTTCTCTTTGTTATCGGAGGATATTTCCTTTGGCCCTATAGTCTTCAAAGGGATCCGAAATATCTCTTCTCAGATTCCACAGAAATAAGGCTAGCAAAGAGATTCACGAAATACAGATGTAACTCTGTGAGATGAATTAACAGAACACTAAGCAGTTTCTCAGAAACCTTTTTCCAGATTTCATCTGAGGATATTTCCTTTTACACCATAGCCTTCTAGGGGTTTCCAAATATCACTTTGCCAATTCCACAAGAACTGTGTTAGCGAAAGGCTTCTTAAAGGGAAAGCTGTAACACTGTGAGATGATTTCACAGAACACAAAGAAGATTCTCAGTAAGCTTCTTTCTCTTTGTTATTGGAGGATATTTCCTTTGGCCCTATAGTCTTCAAAGGGATCTGAAATATCTGTTCTCAGATTCCACAGAAATAAGGCTATCCAAGAGATCCACGAAATACAGATGTAACTCTGTGAGTGGACGTCACACATCGCAGAGCAGTTTCTCAGAAAGCTTCTTTCCAGATTTCATCTAAGGATATTTCCTATTTCACCATACCCCTCTATGGGCTTCCAAATATCACTTTGCCAATACCACAAGAACTGTCTTAGCGAAAGGCTTCTTGAGGGGAAAGCTGTAACTCTGTGAGATGATTTCACAGAACACAAAGAAGTTTCTCAGAAAGCTTCTTTCGCTTTGTTATCGGAGGATATTTCCTTTGGCCCTATAGTCTTCAAAGGGATCCGAAATATCTGTTCTCAGATTCCACAGAAATAAGGCTAGCAAAGAGATCCACGAAATACAGATGTAACTCTGTGAGATGAATTAACAGAACACTAAGCAGTTTCTCAGAAAGCTTCTTTCCACATTTCATCTGAGGATATTTCCTTTTTCATCATAGCCCTCTATGGCCTTCCAAATATCACTTTGCCAATTCCACAAGAACTGTCTTAGCGCAAGGCTTCTTGAGGGGAAAGCTGTAACTCTGTGAGATGATTTCACAGAACACAAAGAAGTTTCTCGGAGAGTTTCTTTCTCTTTGTTATCGGAGGATATTTCCTTTGGCCCTATAGTCTTCAAAGGGATCCGAAATATCTGTTCTCAGATTCCACAGAAATAAGGCTAGCAAAGAGATCCAAGAAATACAGATGTAACTCTGTGAGTGGAACTCACACATCACAGAGCAGTTTCTCAGAAAGCTTCTTTCCAGATTTCATCTGAGGATATTTCCTTTTTCACCATAGCCCTCAATGGGCTTTCAAATATCACTTTGCCAATTCCACAAGAACTGTCTTACCTAAAGGCTTCTGGAGGGGAAAGCTGTAACTCTGTGAGGTGATTTCACAGAACACCAAGAAGTTTCTCAGTAAGCTTCTTTCTCTTTGTTATCGGAGGATATTTCCTTTGGCCATAGAGTCTTCAAAGGGATCCGAAATATCTGTTCTCAGATTCCACAGAAATAAGGCTAGCAAAGAGATCCAAGAAATACAGATGTAACTCTGTGAGAGGAATTAACAGAACACTAAGCAGTTTCTCAGAAAGCTTCTTTCCAGATTTCATCTGAGGATATTTCCTTTTTCACCATAGCCCTCTATGGGTTTCCAAATATCACTTTGCCAATTCCACTAGAATTGTCTTAGCGAAAGGCTTCTTGAGGGGAAATCTGTAACTCTGTGAGATCATTTCACAGTACACAAAGAAGTTTCTCAGAAATCTTCTTTCTCTTTGGTATCGGAGGATATTTCCTTTGGCCCTATAGTCTTCAAAGGGATCCGAAATATCTGTTCTCCGATTCCACAGAAATAAGGCTAGCAAAGAGATCCACGAAATACAGATGTAACTCTGTGAGTGGAAGTCACACATCACAGAGGAGTTTCTCAGAAAGCTTCATTCCAGATTTCATCTGAGGATATTTCCTTTTTCACCATAGCCCTCTAGGCGCTTCCAAATATCACTTTGCCAATTCCACAAGAACTGTCTTAGCGCAAGGCTTCTTGAGGGGAAAGCTGTAACTCTGTGAGATGATTTCACAGAACACAAAGTAGTTTCTCAGAAAGCTTCTTTCTGTTTGTTATCGGAGGATATTTCCTTTGGCCCTAGAGTCTTCAAAGGGATCCGAAATATCTGTTCTCAGATTCCACAGACATAAGGTTAGCAAAGAGATCCACGAAACACAGACGTAACTCTGTGAGTGGAAGTCACACATCACAGAGCAGTTTCTCAGAAAGCTTCTTTCCAGATTTCATCTGAGGATATTTCATTTTTCACCGTAGCCCTCTATGGGCTTCCGAATATCACTTTGCCAATTCCACAAGAACTGTCTTAGCGAAAGGCTTCTTGAGGGGAAAGCTGTAACTCTGTGAGATGATTTCACGGAACACAAGGAAGTTTCTCAGAAAGCTTCTCTCGCTTTGTTATCGGAGGATATTTCCTTTGGCCCTATAGTCTTCAAGGGGATCCGAAATATCTGTTCTCAGATTCCACAGAAATAAGGCTAGCAAAGATATCCACGAAATACAGATACAACTCTGTGAGATGAATTAACAGAACACTAAGCAGTTTCTCAGAAAGCTTCTTTCCAGATTTCATCTGAGGAAATTTCCTTTTTCACCATAGCCCTCTATGGGCTTCCAAATATCACTTTGACAATTCCACAAGAACTGTCTTAGCGAAAGGCTTCTTGAGGGGAAAGCTGTAACTGTGTGAGATGATTTCACAGAACACAAAGAAGTTTCTCAGTAAGCTTCTTTCTCTTTGTTATCGGAGGATATTTCCTATGTCCCTATAGTCTTCAAAGGGATCCGAAATATCTGTTCTCCGATTCCACAGAAATAAGGCTAGTAAAGAGATCCACGAAATACAGATGTAACTCTTCGAGTGGAAGTCACACATCACAGAGCATTTTCTCAGAAAGCTTCTTTCCGGATTTCATCTGAGGATATTTCCTTTTTCACCATAGTCCTCTATGGGCTTCCTAATATCACTTTGCCAATTCCACAAGAACTGTCTTAGCGAAAGGCTTCTTGAGGTGAAAGCTGTAAGTCTGTGAGATGATTTCACAGAACACAAAGAAGTTTCTCAGTAAGCTTCTTTCTCTTTGTTATCGGAGGATATTTCCTTTGGCCCTATAGTCTTCAAAGGGATCCGAAATATCTGTTCTCAGATTCCACAGAAATAAGGCTAGCAAAGAGATCCACGAAATACAGATGTAACTCTGTGAGATGAATTAACAGAACACTAAGCAGTTTCTCAGAAAGCTTCTTTCCAGATTTCATCTGAGGATATGTCCTTTTTCACCATAGCCCGCTATGGGCTTCCAAATATCACTTTGCCAATTCCACAAGAACTGTCTTAGCGCTAGGCTTCTTGAGGGGAAAGCTGTAACTCTGTGAGATGATTTCACAGAACACAAAGTAGTTTCTCAGAAAGCTTCTTTCTCTTTGTTATCGGAGGATATTTCCTTTGGCCCAATAGTCTTCAAAGGGATCCGAAATATCTGTTCTCAGATTCCACAGACATAAGGCTAGCAAAGAGATCCACGAAAGACAGATGTATCTCTGTGAGTGGAAGTCACACATCACAGAGCAGTTTCTCAGAAAGCTTCTTTCCAGATTTCATCTGAGGATATTTCCTTTTTCACCATAGACCTCTATGGGCTTCCTAATATCACTTTGCCAATTCCACAAGAACTGTCTTAGCGAAAGGCTTCTTGAGGTGAAAGCTGTAAGTCTGTGAGATGATTTCAC
Organism: Macaca fascicularis; assembly: GCF_037993035.2. NCBI lineage: Eukaryota > Metazoa > Chordata > Mammalia > Primates > Cercopithecidae > Macaca > Macaca fascicularis. The sequence continues at coordinate 64,165,105 of NC_088395.1, read as the reverse complement.
AGAACACAAAGAAGTTTCTCAGTAAGCTTCTTTCTCATTGTTATCGGAGGATATTTCCTTTGGCCCTATAGTCTTCAAAGGGATCCGAAATATCTGTTCTCAGATTCCACAGAAATAAGGCTAGCAAAGAGATCCACGAAATACAGATGTAACTCTGTGAGATGAATTAACAGAACACTAAGCAGTTTCTCAGAAAGCTTCTTTCCAGATTTCATCTGAGGATATGTCCTTTTTCACCATAGCCCTCTATGGGCTTCGAAATGTCACTTTTCCAATTCCACAAGAACTGTCTTAGCGAAAGGCTTCCTAAGGGGAAAGCTGTAACTCTGTGAGATGATTTCACAGAACACAAAGAAGTTTCTCAGAAAGCTTCTTTCTCTTTGTTATCGGAGGATATTTCCTTTGGCCCTATAGTCTTCAAAGGGATCCGAAATATCTCTTCTCAGATTCCACAGAAATAAGGCTAGCAAAGAGATTCACGAAATACAGATGTAACTCTGTGAGAGGAATTAACAGAACACTAAGCAGTTTCTCAGAAACCTTTTTCCAGATTTCATCTGAGGATATTTCCTTTTACACCATAGCCTTCTAGGGGTTTCCAAATATCACTTTGCCAATTCCACAAGAACTGTGTTAGCGAAAGGCTTCTTAAAGGGAAAGCTGTAACACTGTGAGATGATTTCACAGAACACAAAGAAGATTCTCAGTAAGCTTCTTTCTCTTTGTTATTGGAGGATATTTCCTTTGGCCCTATAGTCTTCAAAGGGATCTGAAATATCTGTTCTCAGATTCCACAGAAATAAGGCTATCCAAGAGATCCACGAAATACAGATGTAACTCTGTGAGTGGACGTCACACATCGCAGAGCAGTTTCTCAGAAAGCTTCTTTCCAGATTTCATCTAAGGATATTTCCTATTTCACCATACCCCTCTATGGGCTTCCAAATATCACTTTGCCAATACCACAAGAACCGTCTTAGCGAAAGGCTTCTTGAGGGGAAAGCTGTAACTCTGTGAGATGATTTCACAGAACACAAAGAAGTTTCTCAGAAAGCTTCTTTCGCTTTGTTATCGGAGGATATTTCCTTTGGCCCTATAGTCTTCAAAGGGATCCGAAATATCTGTTCTCAGATTCCACAGAAATAAGGCTAGCAAAGAGATCCACGAAATACAGATGTAACTCTGTGAGATGAATTAACAGAACACTAAGCAGTTTCTCAGAAAGCTTCTTTCCACATTTCATCTGAGGATATTTCCTTTTTCATCATAGCCCTCTATGGCCTTCCAAATATCACTTTGCCAATTCCACAAGAACTGTCTTAGCGCAAGGCTTCTTGAGGGGAAAGCTGTAACTCTGTGAGATGATTTCACAGAACACAAAGAAGTTTCTCGGAGAGTTTCTTTCTCTTTGTTATCGAAGGATATTCCCTTTGGCCCTATAGTCTTCAAAGGGATCCGAAATATCTGTTCTCAGATTCCACAGAAAGAAGGCTAGCCAAGAGATCCACGATATACAGATATAACTCTGTGAGATGAATTAACAGAACACTAAGCAGTTTCTCAGAAAGCTTCTTTCCAGATTTCAACTGAGGATATTTCCTTTTACTCCATAGCCCTCTATGGGTTTCCAAATATCACTTTGCCAATTCCACAAGAACTGTCTTAGCGAAAGGCTTCTTAAAGGGAAAGCTGTAACACTGTGAGATGATTTCACAGAACACAAAGAAGATTCTCAGTAAGCTTCTTTCTCTTTGTTATCGGAGGATATTTCCTTTGGCCCTATAGTCTTCAAAGGGATCCGAAATATCTGTTCTCAGATTCCACAGAAATAAGGCTAGCAAAGAGATCCACGAAATACAGATGTAACTCTGTGAGTGGATGTCACACATCACAGAGCAGTTTCTCAGAAAGCTTCTTTCCAGATTTCATCTAAGGATATTTCCTTTTTCACCATAGCCCTCTATGGGCTTCCAAATATCACTTTGCCAATTCCACAAGAACTGTCTTAGCGAAAGGCTTCTTGAGGGGAAAGCTGTAACTCTGTGAGATGATTTCACAGAACACAAAGAAGTTTCTCAGAAAGCTTCTTTCGCTTTGTTATCGGAGGATATTTCCTTTGGCCCTATAGTCTTCAAAGGGATCCGAAATATCTGTTCTCAGATTCCACAGAAATAAGGCTAGCAAAGAGATCCACGAAATACAGATGTAACTCTGTGAGATGAATTAGCAGAACACTGAGCAGTTTCTCAGAAAGCTTCTTTCCAGATTTCATCTGAAATTATTTCCTTTTTCACCATAGCCCTCTATGGGCTTCCAAATATCACTTTGCCAATTCCACAAGAACTGTCTTAGCGCAAGGCTTCTTGAGGGGAAAGCTGTAACTCTGTGAGATGATTTCACAGAACACAAAGAAGTTTCTCAGAAATCTTCTTTCTCTTTGTTATCGGAGGATATTCCCTTTGGCCCTATAGTCTTCAAAGGGATCCGAAATATCTGTTCTCAGATTCCACAGAAATAAGGCTAGCAAAGAGATCCACGAAATACAGATGTAACTCTTCAAGTGGAAGTCACACATCACAGAGCACTTTCTCAGAAAGCTTCTTTCCAGATTTAATCTGAGGATATTTCCTTTTTCACCGTAGCCCTCTATGGGCTTCCAAATATCACTTTGCCAATTCCACAAGAACTCTCTTAGGGAAAGTCTTCTTGAGGTGAAAGCTGTAACTCTATGAGATGATTTCACAGGACACAAAGAAGTTTCTCAGTAAGCTTCTTTCTCTTTTTTATCGGAGGACATTTCCTTTGGCCCTATAGTCTTCAAAGGGATCCGAAATATCTGTTCTCAGATTCCATAGAAATAAGCCTAGCAAAGAGATCCACGAAATACAGATGTAACTCTGTGAGATGAATTAACAGAACACTAATCAGTTTCTCAGAAATTTTCTTTGCAGATTTCATCTGAGAATATTTCCTTTTTCACCATAGCCCTCTATGGGCTTCAAAATATCATTTTGCCAATTCCACAAGAACTGTCTTAGCGAAAGGCTTCTTGAGGGGAAAGCTGTAACTCTGTGAGATGATTTCACACAACACAAAGAAGTTTCTCAGAACGCTTCTTCCTCTTTGTTATCGGAGGATATTTCCATTGGCCCTATATTCTTCAAAGGGATCCGAAATATCTGTTCTCAGATTCCACAGAAATAAGGCTAGAAAAGAGATCCACGAAATACAGATGTAACTCTGTGAGATGAATTAACAGAACACTAAGCAGTTTCTCAGAAAGCTTCTTTCCAGATTTCATCTGAGGATATTTCCTTTTTCACCATAGCCCTCTATGGGCTTCGAATTGTCACTTTGCCAATTTCCACAAGAACTGTCCTAGCGAAAGGCTTCCTGAGGGGAAAGCTGTAACTCTGGGAGATGATTTCACAGAACACAAGAAGTTTCTCAGAAAGCTTCTTTCTCTTTGTTATCGGAGGATATTTCCTTTGACCCTTTAGTCTTCAAAGGGATCCGAAATATCTGTTCTCAGATTCCACAGAAAAAAGGCTAGCAAAGAGATCCACGAAATACAGATAAACTCTGTGAGATGAATTAATAGAACACTAAGCAGTTTCTCAGAAAGCTTCTTTCCAGATTTCATCTGAGGATATTTCCTTTTTCACCATAGCCCTCTGTGGGCTTCCAAATATCACTTTGCCAATTCCTCAAGAACTGTCTTAGCGCAAGGCTTCTTGAGGGGAAAGCTGTAACTCTGTGAGATGATTTCACAGAACACAAAGTAGTTTCTCAGAAATCTTCTTTCTCTTTGTTATCGGAGGATATTTCCTTTGGCGCTATAGTCTTCAAAGGGATCCGAAATATCTGTTCTCAGATTCCACAGAAATAAGGCTAGCAAAGAGATCCACGAAATACAGATGTAACTCTGTGAGTGGAAGTCACACATCACAGAGGAGTTTCTCAGAAAGCTTCATTCCAGATTTCATCTGAGGATATTTCCTTTTTCACCATAGCCCTCTAGGCGCTTCCAAATATCACTTTGCCAATTCCACAAGAACTGTCTTAGCGCAAGGCTTCTTGAGGGGAAAGCTGTAACTCTGTGAGATGATTTCACAGAACACAAAGTAGTTTCTCAGAAAGCTTCTTTCTCTTTGTTATCGGAGGATATTTCCTTTGGCCCTATAGTCTTCAAAGGGATCCGAAATATCTGTTCTCAGATGCCACAGACATAAGGTTAGCAAAGAGATCCACGAAACACAGACGTAACTCTGTGAGTGGAAGTCACACATCACAGAGCAGTTTCTCAGAAAGCTTCTTTCCAGATTTCATCTGAGGACATTTCATTTTTCACCGTAGCCCTCTATGGGCTTCCGAATATCACTTTGCCAATTCCACAAGAACTGTCTTAGCGAAAGGCTTCTTGAGGGGAAAGCTGTAACTCTGTGAGATGATTTCACAGAACACAAAGAAGTTTCTCAGAAAGCTTCTTTCTCTTTGTTATCGGAGGATATTTCCTTTGGCCCTATAGTCTTCAAAGGGATCCGAAATATCTCTTCTCAGATTCCACAGAAATAAGGCTAGCAAAGAGATCCACGAAATACAGATGTAACACTGTGAGATGAATTAACAGAACACTAAGCAGTTTCTCAGAAAGTTTTCTCCAGATTTCATCTGAGGATATTTCCTTTTTCACCATAGCACTCTATGGGCTTCCAAATATCAATTTGCCAATTCCACAAGAACTGTCTTAGCGAAAGGCTTCTTGAGGGGAAAGCTGTAACTCTGTGAGATGATTTCACGGAACACAAAGAAGTTTCTCAGAAAGCTTTTTGCTCTTTGTTGTCGGAGGATATTTCCTATGGCCCTATAGTCTTCAAGGGGATCCAAAATATCTGTTCTCAGATTCCACAGAAATAAGGCTAGCCAAGAGATCCACGAAATACAGATGTAACTCTGTGAGAGGAAGTCACACATCACCGAGCAGTTACTCAGAAAGCTTCTTTCCAGATTTCACCTGAGGATATTTCCTTTTTCACCATAGCCCTCTGTGGGCTTCCAAATATCACTTTGCCAATTCCGCAAGAACTGTCTTAGCGAAAGGCTTCTTGAGGGGAAAGCTGTAACTCTGTGAGATGATTTCACGGAACACAAAGAAGTTTCTCAGAAAGCTTCTTGCTCTTTGTTGTCGGAGGATATTTCCTTTTTCCCTATAGCTTTCAAAGGGATCCGAAATATCTGTTCTCCGATTCCACAGAAATAAGGCTAGCAAAGAGATCCACGGAATACAGATGTAACTCTTCAAGTGGAAGTCAAACATCACAGAGCACTTTCTCAGAAAGCTTCTTTCCAGATTTCATCTGAGGATATTTCCTTTTTTACCATAGCTCTCTATGGGCTTCCAAATATCACTTTGCCAATTCCACAAGAACTGTCTTAGCGAAAGGCTTCTTGAGGTGAAAGCTGTAACTCTGTGAGATGATTTCACAGAACACAAAGAAGTTTCTCAGTAACCTTCTTTCTCTTTGTTATCGGAGGATATTTAATTTGGCCCAATAGTCTTCAAAGGGATCCGAAATATCTGTTCTCAGATTCCACAGACATAAGGCTAGCAAAGAGATCCACGAAACACAGATGTAATTCTTTGAGATGAATTAACAGAACACTAAGCAGTTTCTCAGAAAGCTTCTTTCCAGATTTCATCTGAGGATATTTCCTTTTTCACCATAGCCCTCTATGGGCTTCCAAATATCACTTTGCCAATTCCACAAGAACTGTCTTAGCGCAAGGCTTCTTGAGGGGAAAGCTGTAACTCTGTGAGATGATTTCACAGAACACAAAGAAGTTTCTCAGAAAGATTCTTTCTCTTTGTTATCGGCGGATATTTCCTTTGGCCCTATAGTCTTCAAAGGGATCCGAAATATCTGTTCTCAGATTCCACAGACATAAGGCTAGCAAAGAGATCCACGAAACACAGATGTAACTCTGTGAGTGGAAATCACACATCACAGAACAGTTTCTCAGAAAGCTTCTTTCCAGATTTCATCTGAGGATATTTCCTTTTTCACCATATCCCTCTATGGGCTTCCAAATATCACTTTGCCAATTCCACAAGAACTGTCTTAGCGAAAGCCTTCTTGAAGGGAAAGCTGTAACTCTGTGAGATGATTTCACAGAACACAAAGAAGTTTCTCAGAAAGATTCTTTCTCTTTGTTATCGGAGGATATTTCCTTTGGCCCTATAGTCTTCAAAGGGATCCGAAATGTCTGTTCTCAGATTACACAGAAATAAGGCTAGCAAAGAGATCCACTAAATAGAGATGTAACTCTTCGAGTGGAAGTCACACATCACAGAGCAGTTTCTCAGAAAGCTTCTTTCCAGATTTCATCTGAGGATATTTCCTTTTTCACCATAGCCCTCTATGGGTTCCAAATATCACTTTGCCAATTCCACAAGAACTGTCTTAGCGAAAGGCTTCTTGAGGGGAAAGCTGTAAATCTGTGAGATGATTTCACGGAACACAATGAAGTTTCTCAGAAAGCTTCTTTCTCTTTGTTATCGGAGGATATTTCCTTTGGCCCTATAGTCTTCAAAGGGATCCGAAATATCTGTTCTCAGATTCCACAGAAATAAGGCTAGCAAAGAGATCCACGAAATACAGATAAACTCTGTGAGATGAATTAACAGAACACTAAGTAGTTTCTCAGAAAGCTTCTTTCCAGATTTCATCTGAGGATATTTCCTTTTTCACCATAGCCCTCTGTGGGCTTCCAAATATCACTTTGCCAATTCCTCAAGAACTGTCTTACGCAAGGCTTCTTGAGGGGAAAGCTGTAACTCTGTGAGATGATTTCACAGAACACAAAGTAGTTTCTCAGAAATCTACTTTCTCTTTGTTATCGGAGGATATTTCCTTTGGCGCTATAGTCTTCAAAGGGATGCGAAATATCTGTTCTCAGATACCACAGAAATAAGGCTAGCAAAGAGATCCAAGAAATACAGATGTAACTCTGTGAGTGGAACTCACACATCACAGAACAGTTTCTCAGAAAGCTTCTTTCCAGATTTCATCTGAGGATATTTCCTTTTTCACCATAGCCCTCAATGGGCTTTCAAATATCACTTTGCCAATTCCACAAGAACTGTCTTACCTAAAGGCTTCTGGAGGGGAAAGCTGTAACTCTGTGAGGTGATTTCACAGAACACAAAGAAGTTTCTCAGTAAGCTTCTTTCTCTTTGTTATCGGAGGATATTTCCTTTGGCCATAGAGTCTTCAAAGGGATCCGAAATATCTGTTCTCAGATTCCACAGAAATAAGGCTAGCAAAGAGATCCAAGAAATACAGATGTAACTCTGTGAGAGGAATTAACAGAACACTAAGCAGTTTCTCAGAAAGCTTCTTTCCAGATTTCATCTGAGGATATTTCATTTTTCACCGTAGCCCTCTATGGGCTTCCGAATATCACTTTGCCAATTCCACAAGAACTGTCTTAGCGAAAGGCTTCTTGAGGGGAAAGCTGTAACTCTGTGAGATGATTTCACAGAACACAAAGAAGTTTCTCAGAAGGCTTCTTTCGCTTTGTTATCGGAGGATATTTCCTTTGGCCCTATAGTCTTCAAAGGGATCTGAAATATCTGTTCTCAGATTCCACAGAAATAAGGCTAGCAAAGAGATACAGGAAATAATGATGTAACTCTTCGAGTGGAAGTCACACATCACAGAGCAGTTTCTCAGAAAGCTTCTTTCCAGATTTCATCTGAGGATATTTCATTTTTCACCATAGCCCTCTATGGGCTTCCAAATATCACTTTGCCAATTCCACAAGAACTGTCTTAGCGAAAGGCTTCTTGAGGGGAAAGCTGTAACTCTGTGAGATGATTTCACAGAACACAAAGAAGTTTCTCAGAAAGCTTCTTTCGCTTTTTTATCGGAGGATATTTCCTTTGGCCCTATAGTCTTCAAAGGGATCCGAAATATCTGTTCTCAGATTCCACAGAAATAAGGCTAGCAAAGATATCCAGGAAATACAGATACAACTCTGTGAGATGAATTAACAGAACACTAAGCAGTTTCTCAGAAAGCTTCTTTCCAGATTTCATCTGAGGATATTTCCTTTTTCACCATAGCCCTCTATGGGCTTCCAAATATCACTTTGCCAATTCCACTAGAATTGTCTTAGCGAAAGGCTTCGTGAGGGGAAATCTGTAACTCTGTGAGATAAAATCACGGAACACAAAGAAGTTTCTCAGAAATCTTCTTTCTCTTTGGTATCGGAGGATATTTCCTTTGGCCCTATAGTCTTCAAAGGGATCCGAAATATCTGCTCTCCGATTCCACAGAAATAAGGCTAGCAAAGAGATCCACGAAATACAGATGTAACTCTGTGAGTGGAAGTCACAAATCACAGAGGAGTTTCTCAGAAAGCTTCATTCCAGATTTCATCTGAGGATATTTCCTTTTTCACCATAGCCCTCTAGGCGCTTCCAAATATCACTTTGCCAATTCCACAAGAAGTGTCTTAGCGAAAGGCTTCTTGAGGGGAAAGCTGTAACTCTGTGAGATGATTTCACGGAACACAAAGAAGTTTCTCAGAAAGCTTCTTTCTCTTTTTTATCGGAGGATATTTCCTTTGGCCCTATAGTCTTCAAAGGGATCCGAAATATCTGTTCTCAGATTCCACAGAAATAAGGCTAGCAAAGAGATGCACGAAATACAGATGTAACTCTTCGAGTGGAAGTCACACATCACAGAGCAGTTTCTCAGAAAGCTTCTTTCCAGATTTCATTTGAGGATATTTCCTTTTTCACCATAGCCCTCTATGGGCTTCCAAATATCACTTTGCCAATTCCACAAGAACTGTCTTAGCGCAAGGCTTCTTGAGGGGAAAGCTGTAACTCTGTGAGATGATTTCACAGAACACAAAGTAGTTTCTCAGAAAGCTTCTTTCTCTTTGTTATCGGAGGATATTACCTTTGGCCCTATAGTCTTCAAAGGGATCCGAAATATCTGTTCTCAGATTCCACAGACATAAGGTTAGCAAAGAGATCCACGAAACACAGACGTAACTCTGTGAGTGGAAGTCACACATCACAGAGCAGTTTCTGAGAAAGCTTCTTTCCAGATTTCATCTGAGGATATTTCATTTTTCACCATAGCCCTCTATGGGCTTCCAAATATCACTTTGCCAATTCCACAAGAACTGTCTTAGCGAAAGGCTTCTTGAGGGGAAAACTGTAACTCTGTGAGATGATTTCACAGAACACAAAGAAGTTTCTCAGAAAGCTTCTTTCTGTTTGTTATCGGAGGATATTTCCTTTGGCCCTATAGTCTTCAAAGGGATCCGAAATATCTCTTCTCAGATTCCACAGAAATAAGGCTAGCAAAGAGATCCACGAAATACAGATGTAACTCTGTGAGATGAATTAACAGAACACTAAGCAGTTTCTCAGAAAGTTTTCTCCAGATTTCATCTGAGGATATTTCCTTTTTCACCATAGCACTCTATGGGCTTCCAAATATCAATTTGCCAATTCCACAAGAAGTGTCTTAGCGAAAGGCTTCTTGAGGGGAAAGCTGTAACTCTGTGAGATGATTTCACGGAACACAAGGAAGTTTCTCAGAAAGCTTCTTTCGCTTTGTTATCGGAGGATATTTCCTTTGGCCCTATAGTCTTCAAGGGGATCCGAAATATCTGTTCTCAGATTCCACAGAAATAAGGCTAGCAAAGATATCCACGAAATACAGATACAACTCTGTGAGATGAATTAACAGAACACTAAGCAGTTTCTCAGAAAGCTTCTTTCCAGATTTCATCTGAGGAAATTTCCTTTTTCACCATAGCCCTCTATGGGCTTCCAAATATCACTTTGACAATTCCACAAGAACTGTCTTAGCGAAAGGCTTCTTGAGGGGAAAGCTGTAACTGTGTGAGATGATTTCACAGAACACAAAGAAGTTTCTCAGTAAGCTTCTTTCTCTTTGTTATCGGAGGATATTTCCTATGTCCCTATAGTCTTCAAAGGGATCCGAAATATCTGTTCTCCGATTCCACAGAAATAAGGCTAGTAAAGAGATCCACGAAATACAGATGTAACTCTTCGAGTGGAAGTCACACATCACAGAGCATTTTCTCAGAAAGCTTCTTTCCAGATTTCATCTGAGGATATTTCCTTTTTCACCATAGACCTCTATGGGCTTCCTAATATCACTTTGCCAATTCCACAAGAACTGTCTTAGCGAAAGGCTTCTTGAGGTGAAAGCTGTAAGTCTGTGAGATGATTTCACAGAACACAAAGAAGTTTCTCAGTAAGCTTCTTTCTCTTTGTTATCGGAGGATATTTCCTTTGGCCCTATAGTCTTCAAAGGGATCCGAAATATCTGTTCTCAGATTCCACAGAAATAAGGCTAGCAAAGAGATCCACGAAATACAGATGTAACTCTGTGAGATGAATTAACAGAACACTAAGCAGTTTCTCAGAAAGCTTCTTTCCAGATTTCATCTGAGAATATGTGCTTTTTCACCATAGCCCGCTATGGGCTTCCAAATATCACTTTGCCAATTCCACAAGAACTGTCTTAGCGCTAGGCTTCTTGAGGGGAAAGCTGTAACTCTGTGAGATGATTTCACAGAACACAAAGTAGTTTCTCAGAAAGCTTCTTTCTCTTTGTTATCGGAGGATATTTCCTTTGGCCCTATAGTCTTCAAAGGGATCCGAAATATCTGTTCTCAGATTCCACAGACATAAGGCTAGCAAAGAGATCCATGAAACACAGATGTATCTCTGTGAGTGGAAGTCACACATCACAGAGCAGTTTCTCAGAAAGCATCTTTCCAGATTTCATCTGAGGATATTTCCTTTTTCACCATAGACCTCTATGGGCTTCCTAATATCACTTTGCCAATTCCACAAGAACTGTCTTAGCGAAAGGCTTCTTGAGGTGAAAGCTGTAAGTCTGTGAGATGATTTCACAGAACACAAAGAAGTTTCTCAGTAAGCTTCTTTCTCTTTGTTATCGGAGGATATTTCCTTTGGCCCTATAGTCTTCAAAGGGATCCGAAATATCTGTTCTCAGATTCCACAGAAATAAGGCTAGCAAAGAGATCCACGAAATACAGATGTAACTCTGTGAGATGAATTAACAGAACACTAAGCAGTTTCTCAGAAAGCTTCTTTCCAGATTTCATCTGAGGATATATCCTTTTTCACCATAGCCCGCTATGGGCTTCCAAATATCACTTTGCCAATTCCACAAGAACTGTCTTAGCGCTAGGCTTCTTGAGGGGAAAGCTGTAACTCTGTGAGATGATTTCACAGAACACAAAGTAGTTTCTCAGAAAGCTTCTTTCGCTTTGTTATCGGAGGATATTTCCTTTGGCCCTATAGTCTTCAAAGGGATCCGAAATATCTGTTCTCAGATTCCACAGACATAAGGCTAGCAAAGAGATCCACGAAACACAGATGTATCTCTGTGAGTGGAAGTCACACATCACAGAGCAGTTTCTCAGAAAGCTTCTTTCCAGATTTCATCTGAGGATATTTCCTTTTTCACCATAGCCCTCTATGGGCTTCCAAATATCACTTTGCCAATTCCACAAGAACTGTCTTAGCGAAAGGCTTCTTGAGGGGAAAGCTGTAACTCTGTGAGATGATTTCACAGAACACAAAGAAGTTTCTCAGAAAGCTTCTTTCTCTTTGTTATCGGAGGATATTCCCTTTGGCCCTATAGTCTTCAAAGGGATCCGAAATATCTGTTCTCAGATTCCACAGAAATAAGGCTAGCAAAGAGATCCACGAAATACAGATGTAACTCTTCAAGTGGAAGTCACACATCACAGAGCACTTTCTCAGAAAGCTTCCTTCCAGATTTTATCTGAGGATATTTCCTTTTTCACCGTAGCCCTCTAGGGGCTTCCAAATATCACTTTGCCAATTCCACAAGAACTGTCTTAGCGAAAGTCTTCTTGAGGTGAAAGCTGTAACTCTGTGAGATGATTTCACAGGACACAAAGAATTTTCTCAGTAAGCTCCTTTCTCTTTTTTATCGGAGGATATTTCCTTTGGCCCTATAGTCTTCAAAGGGATCCGAAATATCTGTTCTCAGATTCCACAGAAATAAGGCGAGCAAAGAGATCCACGAAATACAGATGTACCTCTGTGAGATGAATTAAAAGAACACTAAGCAGTTTCTCAGAAAGCTTCTTTGCAGATTTCATCTGAGGATATTTCCTTTTTCACCATAGCCCTCTATGGGCTTCGAAATGTCACTTTTCCAATTCCACAAGAACTGTCTTAGCGAAAGGCTTCCTAAGGGGAAAGCTGTAACTCTGTGAGATGATTTCACAGAACACAAAGAAGTTTCTCAGAAAGCTTCTTTCTCTTTGTTATCGGAGGATATTTCCTTTGGCCCTATAGTCTTCAAAGGGATCCGAAATATCTCTTCTCAGATTCCACAGAAATAAGGCTAGCAAAGAGATGCACGAAATACAGATGTAACTCTGTGAGATGAATTAACAGAACACTAAGCAGTTTCTCAGAAAGCTTTTTCCAGATTTCATCTGAGGATATTTCCTTTTTCACCATAGCCCTCTATGGGCTTCCAAATATCACTTTGCCAATTCCACAAGAACTGTCTTAGCGAAAGGCTTCTTGAGGGGAAAGCTGAAACTGTGTGAGATGATTTCACGGAACACAAAGAAGTTTCTCAGAAAGCTTGTTTCCCTTTGTTATTGGAGGATATTTACTTTGGCCCTTTAGTCTTCCAAGGGAACCGAAATATCTGTTCTCAGATTCCACAGAAATAAGGCTAGCAAAGAGATCCACGAAATACAGATATAACTCTGTGAGATGAATTAACAGAACACTAAGCAGTTTCTCAGAAAGCTTCTTTCCAGATTTCATCTGAGGATATTTCCTTTTACACCATAGCCTTCTAGGGGTTTCCAAATATCACTTTGCCAATTCCACAAGAACTGTCTTAGCGAAAGGCTTCTTAAAGGGAAAGCTGTAACACTGTGAGATGATTTCACAGAACACAAAGAAGATTCTCAGTAAGCTTCTTTCTCTTTGTTATTGGAGGATATTTCCTTTGGCCCTATAGTCTTCAAAGGGATCTGAAATATCTGTTCTCAGATTCCACAGAAATAAGGCTATCCAAGAGATCCACGAAATACAGATGTAACTCTGTGAGTGGAAGTCACACATCACAGAGCAGTTTCTCAGAAAGCTTCTTTCCAGATTTCATCTAAGGATATTTCCTATTTCACCATAGCCCTCTATGGGCTTCCAAATATCACTATGCCAATTCCACAAGAACTGTCTTAGCGAAAGGCTTCTTGAGGGGAAAGCTGTAACTCTGTGAGATGATTTCACAGAACACAAAGAAGTTTCTGAGAAAGCTTCTTTCGCTTTGTTATCGGAGGATATTTCCTTTGGCCCTATAGTCTTCAAAGGGATCCGAAATATCTCTTCTCAGATTCCACAGAAATAAGGCTAGCAAAGAGATCCACGAAATACAGATGTAACTCTGTGAGATGAATTAACAGAACACTAAGCAGTTTCTCAGAAAGCTTCTTTCCACATTTCATCTGAGGATATTTCCTTTTTCATCATAGCCCTCTATGGGCTTCCAAATATCACTTTGCCAATTCCACAAGAAATGTCTTAGCGCAAGGCTTGTTGAGGGGAAAGCTGTAACTCTGTGAGATGATTTCACAGAACACAAAGAAGTTTCTCGGAGAGTTTCTTTCTCTTTGTTATCGGAGGATATTCCCTTTGGCCCTATAGTCTTCAAAGGGATCCGAAATATCTGTTCTCAGATTCCACAGAAAGAAGGCTAGCCAAGAGATCCACGAAATACAGATATAACTCTGTGAGATGAATTAACAGAACACTAAGCAGTTTCTCAGAAAGCTTCTTTCCAGATTTCAACTGAGGATATTTCCTTTTACTCCATAGCCCTCTATGGGTTTCCAAATATCACTTTGCCAATTCCACAAGAACTGTCTTAGCGAAAGGCTTCTTAAAGGGAAAGCTGTAACACCGTGAGATGATTTCACAGAACACAAAGAAGATTCTCAGTAAGCTTCTTTCTCTTTGTTATCGGAGGATATTTCCTTTGGCCCTATAGTCTTCAAAGGGATCCGAAATGTCTGTTCTCAGATTCCACAGAAATAAGGCTAGCAAAGAGATCCACGAAATACAGATGTAACTCTGTGAGTGGATGTAACACATCACAGAGCAGTTTCTCAGAAAGCTTCTTTCCAGATTTCATCTAAGGATATTTCCTTTTTCACCATATCCCTCTATGGGCTTCCAAATATCACTTTGCCAATTCCACAAGAACTGTCTTAGCGAAAGGCTTCTTGAGGGGAAAGCTGTAACTCTGTGAGATGATTTCACAGAACACAAAGAAGTTTCTCAGAAAGCTTCTTTCGCTTTGTTATCGGAGGATATTTCCTTTGGCCCTATAGTCTTCAAAGGGATCCGAAATATCTGTTCTCAGATTCCACAGAAATAAGGCTAGCAAAGAGATCCACGAAATACAGATGTAACTCTGTGAGATGAATTAACAGAACACTGAGCAGTTTCTCAGAAAGCTTCTTTCCAGATTTCATCTGAGATTATTTCCTTTTTCACCATAGCCCTCTATGGGCTTCCAAATATCACTTTGCCAATTCCACAAGAACTGTCTTAGCGCAAGGCTTCTTGAGGGGAAAGCTGTAACTCTGTGAGATGATTTCACAGAACACAAAGAAGTTTCTCAGAAATCTTCTTTCTCTTTGTTATCGGAGGATATTCCCTTTGGCCCTATAGTCTTCAAAGGGATCCGAAATATCTGTTCTCAGATTCCACAGAAATAAGGCTAGCAAAGAGATCCACGAAATACAGATGTAACTCTTCAAGTGGAAGTCACACATCACAGAGCACTTTCTCAGAAAGCTTCTTTCCAGATTTAATCTGAGGATATTTCCTTTTTCACCGTAGCCCTCTATGGGCTTCCAAATATCACTTTGCCAATTCCACAAGAACTCTCTTAGGGAAAGTCTTCTTGAGGTGAAAGCTGTAACTCTATGAGATGATTTCACAGGACACAAAGAAGTTTCTCAGTAAGCTTCTTTCTCTTTTTTATCGGAGGACATTTCCTTTGGCCCTATAGTCTTCAAAGGGATCCGAAATATCTGTTCTCAGATTCCATAGAAATAAGCCTAGCAAAGAGATCCACGAAATACAGATGTAACTCTGTGAGATGAATTAACAGAACACTAATCAGTTTCTCAGAAATTTTCTTTGCAGATTTCATCTGAGGATATTTCCTTTTTCACCATAGCCCTCTATGGGCTTCCAAATATCATTTTGCCAATTCCACAAGAACTGTCTTAGCGAAAGGCTTCTTGAGGGGAAAGCTGTAACTCTGTGAGATGATTTCACACAACACAAAGAAGTTTCTCAGAACGCTTCTTCCTCTTTGTTATCGGAGGATATTTCCATTGGCCCTATATTCTTCAAAGGGATCCGAAATATCTGTTCTCAGATTCCACAGAAATAAGGCTAGAAAAGAGATCCACGAAATACAGATGTAACTCTGTGAGATGAATTAACAGAACACTAAGCAGTTTCTCAGAAAGCTTCTTTCCAGATTTCATCTGAGGATATTTCCTTTTTCACCATAGCCCTCTATGGGCTTCGAATTGTCACTTTGCCAATTTCCACAAGAACTGTCCTAGCGAAAGGCTTCCTGAGGGGAAAGCTGTAACTCTGTGAGATGATTTCACAGAACACAAGAAGTTTCTCAGAAAGCTTCTTTCTCTTTGTTATCGGAGGATATTTCCTTTGACCCTTTAGTCTTCAAAGGGATCCGAAATATCTGTTCTCAGATTCCACATAAATAAGGCTAGCAAAGAGATCCACGAAATACAGATAAACTCTGTGAGATGAATTAACAGAACACTAAGCAGTTTCTCAGAAAGCTTCTTTCCAGATTTCATCTGAGGATATTTCCTTTTTCACCATAGCCCTCTGTGGGCTTCCAAATATCACTTTGCCAATTCCTCAAGAACTGTCTTAGCGCAAGGCTTCTTGAGGGGAAAGCTGTAACTCTGTGAGATGATTTCACAGAACACAAAGTAGTTTCTCAGAAATCTTCTTTCTCTTTGTTATCGGAGGATATTTCCTTTGGCGCTATAGTCTTCAAAGGGATCCGAAATATCTGTTCTCAGATTCCACAGAAATAAGGCTAGCAAAGAGATCCACGAAATACAGATGTAACTCTGTGAGTGGAAGTCACACATCACAGAGGATTTTCTCAGAAAGCTTCATTCCAGATTTCATCTGAGGATATTTCCTTTTTCACCATAGCCCTCTAGGCGCTTCCAAATATCACTTTGCCAATTCCACAAGAACTGTCTTAACGCAAGGCTTCTTGAGGGGAAAGCTGTAACTCTGTGAGATGATTTCACAGAACACAAAGTAGTTTCTCAGAAAGCTTCTTTCTCTTTGTTATCGGAGGATATTTCCTTTGGCCCTATAGTCTTCAAAGGGATCCGAAGTATCTGTTCTCAGATGCCACAGACATAAGGTTAGCAAAGAGATCCACGAAACACAGACGTAACTCTGTGAGTGGAAGTCACACATCACAGAGCAGTTTCTCAGAAAGCTTCTTTCCAGATTTCATCTGAGGACATTTCATTTTTCACCGTAGCCCTCTATGGGCTTCCGAATATCACTTTGCCAATTCCACAAGAACTGTCTTAGCGAAAGGCTTCTTGAGGGGAAAGCTGTAACTCTGTGAGATGATTTCACAGAACACAAAGAAGTTTCTCAGAAAGCTTCTTTCTCTTTGTTATCGGAGGATATTTCCTTTGGCCCTATAGTCTTCAAAGGGATCCGAAATATCTCTTCTCAGATTCCACAGAAATAAGGCTAGCAAAGAGATCCACGAAATACAGATGTAACACTGTGAGATGAATTAACAGAACACTAAGCAGTTTCTCAGAAAGTTTTCTCCAGATTTCATCTGAGGATATTTCCTTTTTCACCATAGCACTCTATGGGCTTCCAAATATCAATTTGCCAATTCCACAAGAACTGTCTTAGCGAAAGGCTTCTTGAGGGGAAAGCTGTAACTCTGTGAGATGATTTCACGGAACACAAAGAAGTTTCTCAGAAAGCTTCTTGCTCTTTGTTGTCGGAGGATATTTCCTATGGCCCTATAGTCTTCAAGGGGATCCAAAATATCTGTTCTCAGATTCCACAGAAATAAGGCTAGCCAAGAGATCCACGAAATACAGATGTAACTCTGTGAGAGGAAGTCACACATCACCGAGCAGTTACTCAGAAAGCTTCTTTCCAGATTTCACCTGAGGATATTTCCTTTTTCACCATAGCCCTCTGTGGGCTTCCAAATATCACTTTGCCAATTCCGCAAGAACTGTCTTAGCGAAAGGCTTCTTGAGGGGAAAGCTGTAACTCTGTGAGATGATTTCACGGAACACAAAGAAGTTTCTCAGAAAGCTTCTTGCTCTTTGTTGTCGGAGGATATTTCCTTTTTCCCTATAGCTTTCAAAGGGATCCGAAATATCTGTTCTCCGATTCCACAGAAATAAGGCTAGCAAAGAGATCCACGGAATACAGATGTAACTCTTCAAGTGGAAGTCAAACATCACAGAGCACTTTCTCAGAAAGCTTCTTTCCAGATTTCATCTGAGGATATTTCCTTTTTTACCATAGCTCTCTATGGGCTTCCAAATATCACTTTGCCAATTCCACAAGAACTGTCTTAGCGAAAGGCTTCTTGAGGTGAAAGCTGTAACTCTGTGAGATGATTTCACAGAACACAAAGAAGTTTCTCAGTAACCTTCTTTCTCTTTGTTATCGGAGGATATTTCCTTTGGCCCAATAGTCTTCAAAGGGATCCGAAATATCTGTTCTCAGATTCCACAGACATAAGGCTAGCAAAGAGATCCACGAAACACAGATGTAATTCTTTGAGATGAATTAACAGAACACTAAGCAGTTTCTCAGAAAGCTTCTTTCCAGATTTCATCTGAGGATATTTCCTTTTTCACCATAGCCCTCTATGGGCTTCCAAATATCACTTTGCCAATTCCACAAGAACTGTCTTAGCGCAAGGCTTCTTGAGGGGAAAGCTGTAACTCTGTGAGATGATTTCACAGAACACAAAGAAGTTTCTCAGAAAGATTCTTTCTCTTTGTTATCGGCGGATATTTCCTTTGGCCCTATAGTCTTCAAAGGGATCCGAAATATCTGTTCTCAGATTCCACAGACATAAGGCTAGCAAAGAGATCCACGAAACACAGATGTAACTCTGTGAGTGGAAATCACACATCACAGAACAGTTTCTCAGAAAGCTTCTTTCCAGATTTCATCTGAGGATATTTCCTTTTTCACCATATCCCTCTATGGGCTTCCAAATATCACTTTGCCAATTCCACAAGAACTGTCTTAGCGAAAGCCTTCTTGAAGGGAAAGCTGTAACTCTGTGAGATGATTTCACAGAACACAAAGAAGTTTCTCAGAAAGATTCTTTCTCTTTGTTATCGGAGGATATTTCCTTTGGCCCTATAGTCTTCAAAGGGATCCGAAATGTCTGTTCTCAGATTACACAGAAATAAGGCTAGCAAAGAGATCCACTAAATAGAGATGTAACTCTTCGAGTGGAAGTCACACATCACAGAGCAGTTTCTCAGAAAGCTTCTTTCCAGATTTCATCTGAGGATATTTCCTTTTTCACCATAGCCCTCTATGGGTTCCAAATATCACTTTGCCAATTCCACAAGAACTGTCTTAGCGAAAGGCTTCTTGAGGGGAAAGCTGTAAATCTGTGAGATGATTTCACGGAACACAATGAAGTTTCTCAGAAAGCTTCTTTCTCTTTGTTATCGGAGGATATTTCCTTTGGCCCTATAGTCTTCAAAGGGATCCGAAATATCTGTTCTCAGATTCCACAGAAATAAGGCTAGCAAAGAGATCCACGAAATACAGATAAACTCTGTGAGATGAATTAACAGAACACTAAGTAGTTTCTCAGAAAGCTTCTTTCCAGATTTCATCTGAGGATATTTCCTTTTTCACCATAGCCCTCTGTGGGCTTCCAAATATCACTTTGCCAATTCCTCAAGAACTGTCTTACGCAAGGCTTCTTGAGGGGAAAGCTGTAACTCTGTGAGATGATTTCACAGAACACAAAGTAGTTTCTCAGAAATCTACTTTCTCTTTGTTATCGGAGGATATTTCCTTTGGCGCTATAGTCTTCAAAGGGATGCGAAATATCTGTTCTCAGATTCCACAGAAATAAGGCTAGCAAAGAGATCCAAGAAATACAGATGTAACTCTGTGAGTGGAACTCACACATCACAGAGCAGTTTCTCAGAAAGCTTCTTTCCAGATTTCATCTGAGGATATTTCCTTTTTCACCATAGCCCTCAATGGGCTTTCAAATATCACTTTGCCAATTCCACAAGAACTGTCTTACCTAAAGGCTTCTGGAGGGGAAAGCTGTAACTCTGTGAGGTGATTTCACAGAACACCAAGAAGTTTCTCAGTAAGCTTCTTTCTCTTTGTTATCGGAGGATATTTCCTTTGGCCATAGAGTCTTCAAAGGGATCCGAAATATCTGTTCTCAGATTCCACAGAAATAAGGCTAGCAAAGAGATCCAAGAAATACAGATGTAACTCTGTGAGAGGAATTAACAGAACACTAAGCAGTTTCTCAGAAAGCTTCTTTCCAGATTTCATCTGAGGATATTTCCTTTTTCACCATAGCCCTCTATGGGTTTCCAAATATCACTTTGCCAATTCCACTAGAATTGTCTTAGCGAAAGGCTTCTTGAGGGGAAATCTGTAACTCTGTGAGATCATTTCACAGTACACAAAGAAGTTTCTCAGAAATCTTCTTTCTCTTTGGTATCGGAGGATATTTCCTTTGGCCCTATAGTCTTCAAAGGGATCCGAAATATCTGTTCTCCGATTCCACAGAAATAAGGCTAGCAAAGAGATCCACGAAATACAGATGTAACTCTGTGAGTGGAAGTCACACATCACAGAGGAGTTTCTCAGAAAGCTTCATTCCAGATTTCATCTGAGGATATTTCCTTTTTCACCATAGCCCTCTAGGCGCTTCCAAATATCACTTTGCCAATTCCACAAGAACTGTCTTAGCGCAAGGCTTCTTGAGGGGAAAGCTGTAACTCTGTGAGATGATTTCACAGAACACAAAGTAGTTTCTCAGAAAGCTTCTTTCTGTTTGTTATCGGAGGATATTTCCTTTGGCCCTAGAGTCTTCAAAGGGATCCGAAATATCTGTTCTCAGATTCCACAGACATAAGGTTAGCAAAGAGATCCACGAAACACAGACGTAACTCTGTGAGTGGAAGTCACACATCACAGAGCAGTTTCTCAGAAAGCTTCTTTCCAGATTTCATCTGAGGATATTTCATTTTTCACCGTAGCCCTCTATGGGCTTCCGAATATCACTTTGCCAATTCCACAAGAACTGTCTTAGCGAAAGGCTTCTTGAGGGGAAAGCTGTAACTCTGTGAGATGATTTCACGGAACACAAGGAAGTTTCTCAGAAAGCTTCTCTCGCTTTGTTATCGGAGGATATTTCCTTTGGCCCTATAGTCTTCAAGGGGATCCGAAATATCTGTTCTCAGATTCCACAGAAATAAGGCTAGCAAAGATATCCACGAAATACAGATACAACTCTGTGAGATGAATTAACAGAACACTAAGCAGTTTCTCAGAAAGCTTCTTTCCAGATTTCATCTGAGGAAATTTCCTTTTTCACCATAGCCCTCTATGGGCTTCCAAATATCACTTTGACAATTCCACAAGAACTGTCTTAGCGAAAGGCTTCTTGAGGGGAAAGCTGTAACTGTGTGAGATGATTTCACAGAACACAAAGAAGTTTCTCAGTAAGCTTCTTTCTCTTTGTTATCGGAGGATATTTCCTATGTCCCTATAGTCTTCAAAGGGATCCGAAATATCTGTTCTCCGATTCCACAGAAATAAGGCTAGTAAAGAGATCCACGAAATACAGATGTAACTCTTCGAGTGGAAGTCACACATCACAGAGCATTTTCTCAGAAAGCTTCTTTCCGGATTTCATCTGAGGATATTTCCTTTTTCACCATAGTCCTCTACGGGCTTCCTAATATCACTTTGCCAATTCCACAAGAACTGTCTTAGCGAAAGGCTTCTTGAGGTGAAAGCTGTAAGTCTGTGAGATGATTTCACAGAACACAAAGAAGTTTCTCAGTAAGCTTCTTTCTCTTTGTTATCGGAGGATATTTCCTTTGGCCCTATAGTCTTCAAAGGGATCCGAAATATCTGTTCTCAGATTCCACAGAAATAAGGCTAGCAAAGAGATCCACGAAATACAGATGTAACTCTGTGAGATGAATTAACAGAACACTAAGCAGTTTCTCAGAAAGCTTCTTTCCAGATTTCATCTGAGGATATGTCCTTTTTCACCATAGCCCGCTATGGGCTTCCAAATATCACTTTGCCAATTCCACAAGAACTGTCTTAGCGCTAGGTTTCTTGAGGGGAAAGCTGTAACTCTGTGAGATGATTTCACAGAACACAAAGTAGTTTCTCAGAAAGCTTCTTTCTCTTTGTTATCGGAGGATATTTCCTTTGGCCCAATAGTCTTCAAAGGGATCCGAAATATCTGTTCTCAGATTCCACAGACATAAGGCTAGCAAAGAGATCCACGAAAGACAGATGTATCTCTGTGAGTGGAAGTCACACATCACAGAGCAGTTTCTCAGAAAGCTTCTTTCCAGATTTCATCTGAGGATATTTCCTTTTTCACCATAGACCTCTATGGGCTTCCTAATATCACTTTGCCAATTCCACAAGAACTGTCTTAGCGAAAGGCTTCTTGAGGTGAAAGCTGTAAGTCTGTGAGATGATTTCACAGAACACAAAGAAGTTTCTCAGTAAGCTTCTTTCTCATTGTTATCGGAGGATATTTCCTTTGGCCCTATAGTCTTCAAAGGGATCCGAAATATCTGTTCTCAGATTCCACAGAAATAAGGCTAGCAAAGAGATCCACGAAATACAGATGTAACTCTGTGAGATTAATTAACAGAACACTAAGCAGTTTCTCAGAAAGCTTCTTTCCAGATTTCATCTGAGGATATGTCCTTTTTCACCATAGCCCTCTATGGGCTTCGAAATGTCACTTTTCCAATTCCACAAGAACTGTCTTAGCGAAAGGCTTCCTAAGGGGAAAGCTGTAACTCTGTGAGATGATTTCACAGAACACAAAGAAGTTTCTCAGAAAGCTTCTTTCTCTTTGTTATCGGAGGATATTTCCTTTGGCCCTATAGTCTTCAAAGGGATCCGAAATATCTCTTCTCAGATTCCACAGAAATAAGGCTAGCAAAGAGATTCACGAAATACAGATGTAACTCTGTGAGATGAATTAACAGAACACTAAGCAGTTTCTCAGAAACCTTTTTCCAGATTTCATCTGAGGATATTTCCTTTTACACCATAGCCTTCTAGGGGTTTCCAAATATCACTTTGTCAATTCCACAAGAACTGTCTTAGCGAAAGGCTTCTTAAAGGGAAAGCTGTAACACTGTGAGATGATTTCACAGAACACAAAGAAGATTCTCAGTAAGCTTCTTTCTCTTTGTTATTGGAGGATATTTCCTTTGGCCCTATAGTCTTCAAAGGGATCTGAAATATCTGTTCTCAGATTCCACAGAAATAAGGCTATCCAAGAGATCCACGAAATACAGATGTAACTCTGTGAGTGGACGTCACACATCGCAGAGCAGTTTCTCAGAAAGCTTCTTTCCAGATTTCATCTAAGGATATTTCCTATTTCACCATAGCCCTCTATGGGCTTCCAAATATCACTTTGCCAATACCACAAGAACTGTCTTAGCGAAAGGCTTCTTGAGGGGAAAGCTGTAACTCTGTGAGATGATTTCACAGAACACAAAGAAGTTTCTGAGAAAGCTTCTTTCGCTTTGTTATCGGAGGATATTTCCTTTGGCCCTATAGTCTTCAAAGGGATCCGAAATATCTGTTCTCAGATTCCACAGAAATAAGGCTAGCAAAGAGATCCACGAAATACAGATGTAACTCTGTGAGATGAATTAACAGAACACTAAGCAGTTTCTCAGAAAGCTTCTTTCCACATTTCATCTGAGGATATTTCCTTTTTCATCATAGCCCTCTATGGGCTTCCAAATATCACTTTGCCAATTCCACAAGAACTGTCTTAGCGCAAGGCTTCTTGAGGGGAAAGCTGTAACTCTGTGAGATGATTTCACAGAACACAAAGAAGTTTCTCAGAAATCTTCTTTCTCTTTGTTATCAGAGGATATTCCCTTTGGCCCTATAGTCTTCAAAGGGATCCGAAATATCTGTTCTCAGATTCCACAGAAATAAGGCTAGCAAAGAGATCCACGAAATACAGATGTAACTCTTCAAGTGGAAGTCACACATCACAGAGCACTTTCTCAGAAAGCTTCTTTCCAGATTTAATCTGAGGATATTTCCTTTTTCACCGTAGCCCTCTATGGGCTTCCAAATATCACTTTGCCAATTCCACAAGAACTCTCTTAGGGAAAGTCTTCTTGAGGTGAAAGCTGTAACTCTATGAGATGATTTCACAGGACACAAAGAAGTTTCTCAGTAAGCTTCTTTCTCTTTTTTATCGGAGGACATTTCCTTTGGCCCTATAGTCTTCAAAGGGATCCGAAATATCTGTTCTCAGATTCCATAGAAATAAGCCTAGCAAAGAGATCCACGAAATACAGATGTAACTCTGTGAGATGAATTAACAGAACACTAATCAGTTTCTCAGAAATTTTCTTTGCAGATTTCATCTGAGAATATTTCCTTTTTCACCATAGCCCTCTATGGGCTTCCAAATATCATTTTGCCAATTCCACAAGAACTGTCTTAGCGAAAGGCTTCTTGAGGGGAAAGCTGTAACTCTGTGAGATGATTTCACACAACACAAAGAAGTTTCTCAGAACGCTTCTTCCTCTTTGTTATCGGAGGATATTTCCATTGGCCCTATATTCTTCAAAGGGATCCGAAATATCTGTTCTCAGATTCCACAGAAATAAGGCTAGAAAAGAGATCCACGAAATACAGATGTAACTCTGTGAGATGAATTAACAGAACACTAAGCAGTTTCTCAGAAAGCTTCTTTCCAGATTTCATCTGAGGATATTTCCTTTTTCACCATAGCCCTCTATGGGCTTCGAATTGTCACTTTGCCAATTTCCACAAGAACTGTCCTAGCGAAAGGCTTCCTGAGGGGAAAGCTGTAACTCTGTGAGATGATTTCACAGAACACAAGAAGTTTCTCAGAAAGCTTCTTTCTCTTTGTTATCGGAGGATATTTCCTTTGACCCTTTAGTCTTCAAAGGGATCCGAAATATCTGTTCTCAGATTCCACAGAAAAAAGGCTAGCAAAGAGATCCACGAAATACAGATAAACTCTGTGAGATGAATTAACAGAACACTAAGCAGTTTCTCAGAAAGCTTCTTTCCAGATTTCATCTGAGGATATTTCCTTTTTCACCATAGCCCTCTGTGGGCTTCCAAATATCACTTTGCCAATTCCTCAAGAACTGTCTTAGCGCAAGGCTTCTTGAGGGGAAAGCTGTAACTCTGTGAGATGATTTCACAGAACACAAAGTAGTTTCTCAGAAATCTTCTTTCTCTTTGTTATCGGAGGATATTTCCTTTGGCGGTATAGTCTTCAAAGGGATCCGAAATATCTGTTCTCAGATTCCACAGAAATAAGGCTAGCAAAGAGATCCACGAAATACAGATGTAACTCTGTGAGTGGAAGTCACACATCACAGAGGAGTTTCTCAGAAAGCTTCATTCCAGATTTCATCTGAGGATATTTCCTTTTTCACCATAGCCCTCTAGGCGCTTCCAAATATCACTTTGCCAATTCCACAAGAACTGTCTTAGCGCAAGGCTTCTTGAGGGGAAAGCTGTAACTCTGTGAGATGATTTCACAGAACACAAAGTAGTTTCTCAGAAAGCTTCTTTCTCTTTGTTATCGGAGGATATTTCCTTTGGCCCTATAGTCTTCAAAGGGATCCGAAATATCTGTTCTCAGATGCCACAGACATAAGGTTAGCAAAGAGATCCACGAAACACAGACGTAACTCTGTGAGTGGAAGTCACACATCACAGAGCAGTTTCTCAGAAAGCTTCTTTCCAGATTTCATCTGAGGACATTTCATTTTTCACCGTAGCCCTCTATGGGCTTCCGAATATCACTTTGCCAATTCCACAAGAACTGTCTTAGCGAAAGGCTTCTTGAGGGGAAAGCTGTAACTCTGTGAGATGATTTCACAGAACACAAAGAAGTTTCTCAGAAAGCTTCTTTCTCTTTGTTATCGGAGGATATTTCCTTTGGCCCTATAGTCTTCAAAGGGATCCGAAATATCTCTTCTCAGATTCCACAGAAATAAGGCTAGCAAAGAGATCCACGAAATACAGATGTAACACTGTGAGATGAATTAACAGAACACTAAGCAGTTTCTCAGAAAGTTTTCTCCAGATTTCATCTGAGGATATTTCCTTTTTCACCATAGCACTCTATGGGCTTCCAAATATCAATTTGCCAATTCCACAAGAACTGTCTTAGCGAAAGGCTTCTTGAGGGGAAAGCTGTAACTCTGTGAGATGATTTCACGGAACACAAAGAAGTTTCTCAGAAAGCTTCTTGCTCTTTGTTGTCGGAGGATATTTCCTATGGCCCTATAGTCTTCAAGGGGATCCAAAATATCTGTTCTCAGATTCCACAGAAATAAGGCTAGCCAAGAGATCCACGAAATACAGATGTAACTCTGTGAGAGGAAGTCACACATCACCGAGCAGTTACTCAGAAAGCTTCTTTCCAGATTTCACCTGAGGATATTTCCTTTTTCACCATAGCCCTCTGTGGGCTTCCAAATATCACTTTGCCAATTCCGCAAGAACTGTCTTAGCGAAAGGCTTCTTGAGGGGAAAGCTGTAACTCTGTGAGATGATTTCACGGAACACAAAGAAGTTTCTCAGAAAGCTTCTTGCTCTTTGTTGTCGGAGGATATTTCCTTTTTCCCTATAGCTTTCAAAGGGATGCGAAATATCTGTTCTCCGATTCCACAGAAATAAGGCTAGCAAAGAGATCCACGGAATACAGATGTAACTCTTCAAGTGGAAGTCAAACATCACAGAGCACTTTCTCAGAAAGCTTCTTTCCAGATTTCATCTGAGGATATTTCCTTTTTTACCATAGCTCTCTATGGGCTTCCAAATATCACTTTGCCAATTCCACAAGAACTGTCTTAGCGAAAGGCTTCTTGAGGTGAAAGCTGTAACTCTGTGAGATGATTTAACAGAACACAAAGAAGTTTCTCAGTAACCTTCTTTCTCTTTGTTATCGGAGGATATTTAATTTGGCCCAATAGTCTTCAAAGGGATCCGAAATATCTGTTCTCAGATTCCACAGACATAAGGCTAGCAAAGAGATCCACGAAACACAGATGTAATTCTTTGAGATGAATTAACAGAACACTAAGCAGTTTCTCAGAAAGCTTCTTTCCAGATTTCATCTGAGGATATTTCCTTTTTCACCATAGCCCTCTATGGGCTTCCAAATATCACTTTGCCAATTCCACAAGAACTGTCTTAGCGCAAGGCTTCTTGAGGGGAAAGCTGTAACTCTGTGAGATGATTTCACAGAACACAAAGAAGTTTCTCAGAAAGATTCTTTCTCTTTGTTATCGGCGGATATTTCCTTTGGCCCTATAGTCTTCAAAGGGATCCGAAATATCTGTTCTCAGATTCCACAGACATAAGGCTAGCAAAGAGATCCACGAAACACAGATGTAACTCTGTGAGTGGAAATCACACATCACAGAACAGTTTCTCAGAAAGCTTCTTTCCAGATTTCATCTGAGGATATTTCCTTTTTCACCATATCCCTCTATGGGCTTCCAAATATCACTTTGCCAATTCCACAAGAACTGTCTTAGCGAAAGCCTTCTTGAAGGGAAAGCTGTAACTCTGTGAGATGATTTCACAGAACACAAAGAAGTTTCTCAGAAAGATTCTTTCTCTTTGTTATCGGAGGATATTTCCTTTGGCCCTATAGTCTTCAAAGGGATCCGAAATGTCTGTTCTCAGATTACACAGAAATAAGGCTAGCAAAGAGATCCACTAAATAGAGATGTAACTCTTCGAGTGGAAGTCACACATCACAGAGCAGTTTCTCAGAAAGCTTCTTTCCAGATTTCATCTGAGGATATTTCCTTTGTCACCATAGCCCTCTATGGGTTCCAAATATCACTTTGCCAATTCCACAAGAACTGTCTTAGCGAAAGGCTTCTTGAGGGGAAAGCTGTAAATCTGTGAGATGATTTCACGGAACACAATGAAGTTTCTCAGAAAGCTTCTTTCTCTTTGTTATCGGAGGATATTTCCTTTGGCCCTATAGTCTTCAAAGGGATCCGAAATATCTGTTCTCAGATTCCACAGAAATAAGGCTAGCAAAGAGATCCACGAAATACAGATAAACTCTGTGAGATGAATTAACAGAACACTAAGTAGTTTCTCAGAAAGCTTCTTTCCAGATTTCATCTGAGGATATTTCCTTTTTCACCATAGCCCTCTGTGGGCTTCCAAATATCACTTTGCCAATTCCTCAAGAACTGTCTTACGCAAGGCTTCTTGAGGGGAAAGCTGTAACTCTGTGAGATGATTTCACAGAACACAAAGTAGTTTCTCAGAAATGTACTTTCTCTTTGTTATCGGAGGATATTTCCTTTGGCGCTATAGTCTTCAAAGGGATGCGAAATATCTGTTCTCAGATACCACAGAAATAAGGCTAGCAAAGAGATCCAAGAAATACAGATGTAACTCTGTGAGTGGAACTCACACATCACAGAACAGTTTCTCAGAAAGCTTCTTTCCAGATTTCATCTGAGGATATTTCCTTTTTCACCATAGCCCTCAATGGGCTTTCAAATATCACTTTGCCAATTCCACAAGAACTGTCTTACCTAAAGGCTTCTGGAGGGGAAAGCTGTAACTCTGTGAGGTGATTTCACAGAACACCAAGAAGTTTCTCAGTAAGCTTCTTTCTCTTTGTTATCGGAGGATATTTCCTTTGGCCATAGAGTCTTCAAAGGGATCCGAAATATCTGTTCTCAGATTCCACAGAAATAAGGCTAGCAAAGAGATCCAAGAAATACAGATGTAACTCTGTGAGAGGAATTAACAGAACACTAAGCAGTTTCTCAGAAAGCTTCTTTCCAGATTTCATCTGAGGATATTTCCTTTTTCACCATAGCCCTCTATGGGTTTCCAAACATCACTTTGCCAATTCCACTAGAATTGTCTTAGCGAAAGGCTTCTTGAGGGGAAATCTGTAACTCTGTGAGATCATTTCACAGAACACAAAGAAGTTTCTCAGAAATCTTCTTTCTCTTTGGTATCGGAGGATATTTCCTTTGGCCCTATAGTCTTCAAAGGGATCCGAAATATCTGCTCTCCGATTCCACAGAAATAAGGCTAGCAAAGAGATCCACGAAATACAGATGTAACTCTGTGAGTGGAAGTCACACATCACAGAGGAGTTTCTCAGAAAGCTTCATTCCAGATTTCATCTGAGGATATTTCCTTTTTCACCATAGCCCTCTAGGCGCTTCCAAATATCACTTTGCCAATTCCACAAGAACTGTCTTAGCGCAAGGCTTCTTGAGGGGAAAGCTGTAACTCTGTGAGATGATTTCACAGAACACAAAGTAGTTTCTCAGAAAGCTTCTTTCTGTTTGTTATCGGAGGATATTTCCTTTGGCCCTAGAGTCTTCAAAGGGATCCGAAATATCTGTTCTCAGATTCCACAGACATAAGGTTAGCAAAGAGATCCACGAAACACAGACGTAACTCTGTGAGTGGAAGTCACACATCACAGAGCAGTTTCTCAGAAAGCTTCTTTCCAGATTTCATCTGAGGATATTTCATTTTTCACCGTAGCCCTCTATGGGCTTCCGAATATCACTTTGCCAATTCCACAAGAACTGTCTTAGCGAAAGGCTTCTTGAGGGGAAAGCTGTAACTCTGTGAGATGATTTCACAGAACACAAAGAAGTTTCTCAGAAAGCTTCTTTCTCTTTGTTATCGGAGGATATTTCCTTTGGCCCTATAGTCTTCAAAGGGATCCGAAATATCTCTTCTCAGATTCCACAGAAATAAGGCTAGCAAAGAGATCCACGAAATACAGATGTAACTCTGTGAGATGAATAAACAGAACACTAAGCAGTTTCTCAGAAAGCTTCTTTCCAGATTTCATCTGAGGAAATTTCCTTTTTCACCATAGCCCTCTATGGGCTTCCAAATATCACTTTGACAATTCCACAAGAACTGTCTTAGCGAAAGGCTTCTTGAGGGGAAAGCTGTAACTGTGTGAGATGATTTCACAGAACACAAAGAAGTTTCTCAGTAAGCTTCTTTCTCTTTCTTATCGGAGGATATTTCCTATGTCCCTATAGTCTTCAAAGGGATCCGAAATATCTGTTCTCCGATTCCACAGAAATAAGGCTTGCAAAGAGATCCACGAAATACAGATGTAACTCTTCGAGTGGAAGTCACACATCACAGAGCATTTTCTCAGAAAGCTTCTTTCCAGATTTCATCTGAGGATATTTCCTTTTTCACCATAGACCTCTATGGGCTTCCTAATATCACTTTGCCAATTCCACAAGAACTGTCTTAGCGAAAGGCTTCTTGAGGTGAAAGCTGTAAGGCTGTGAGATGATTTCACAGAACACAAAGAAGTTTCTCAGTAAGCTTCTTTCTCTTTGTTATCGGAGGATATTTCCTTTGGCCCAATAGTCTTCAAAGGGATCCGAAATATCTGTCCTCAGATTCCACAGAAATAAGGCTAGCAAAGATATCCACGAAATACAGATGTAGCTCTGTGAATGGAAGTCACACATCACAGAACAGTTTCTCAGAAAGCTTCTTTCCAGATTTCATCTGAGGATATTTCCTTTTTCACCATAGCCCTCTATGGGCTTCCCAATATCACTTTGCCAATTCCACAAGAACTGTCTTAGCGAAAGGCTTCTTGAGGGGAAAGCTGTAAATCTGTGTGATGATTTCACGGAACACAATGAAGTTTCTCAGAAAGCTTCTTTCTCTTTGTTATCGGAGGATATTTCCTTTGGCCCTATAGTCTTCAAAGGGATCCGAAATATCTGTTCTCCGATTCCACAGAAATAAAGCTAGCAAAGAGATCCACGAAATACAGATGTAACTCTTCGAGTGGAAGTCACACATCACAGAGCAGTTTCTCAGAAAGCTTCATTCCAGATTTCATCTGAATATATTTCCTTTTTCACCATAGCCCTCTATGGGCTTCCATATATCACTTTGCCAATTCCACAAGAACTGTCTTAGCGAAAGGCTTCTTGAGGGGAAAGCTGTAACTCTGTGAGATGATTTCCCAGAACACAAAGAAGTTTCTCAGAAAGATTCTTTCTCTTTGTTATCGGAGGATAGTTCCTTTGGCCCTGTAGTCTTCAAAGTAATCTGAAATATCTTTTCTCAGATTCCACAGAAATAAGGCCAGCAAAGAGATCCACGAAATACAGATGTAACTCTGTGAGTGGAAGTCACACATCACAGAACAGTTTCTCAGAAAGCTTCTTTCCAGATTTCATCTGAGGATATTTCCTTTTTCACCATAGCCCTCTATGGGCTTCTAAATATCACTTTGCCAATTCCACAAGAACTGTCTTAGCGAAAGGCTTCTTAAAGGGAAAGCTGTAACACTGTGAGATGATTTCACAGAACACAAAGAAGATTCTCAGTAATCTTCTTTCTCTTTGTTATCGGAGGATATTTCCTTTGGCCCTATAGTCTTCAAAGGGATCCGAAATATCTGTTCTCAGATTCCACAGAAATAAGGCTATCCAAGAGATCCACAAAATACAGATGTAACTCTGTGAGTGGAAGTCACACATCACAGAGCAGTTTCTCAGAAAGCTTCTTTCCAGATTTCATCTGAGGATATTTCCTTTTTCACCATAGCCCTCTATGGGCTTCCAAATATCACTTTGACAATTCCACAATAACTGTCTTAGCGAAAGGCTTCTTGAGGGGAAAGCTGTAACTCTGTGAGATGATTTCACAGAACACAAAGAAGTTTCTCAGAAGGCTTCTTTCGCTTTGTTATCGGAGGATATTTCCTTTGGCCCTATAGTCTTCAAAGGGATCTGAAATATCTGTTCTCAGATTCCACAGAAATAAGGCTAGCAAAGAGATCCAGGAAATAATGATGTAACTCTTCGAGTGGAAGTCACACATCACAGAGCAGTTTCTCAGAAAGCTTCTTTCCAGATTTCATCTGAGGAAATTTCCTTTTTCACCATAGCCCTCTATGGGCTTCCAAATATCACTTTGACAATTCCACAAGAACTGTCTTAGCGAAAGGCTTCTTGAGGGGAAAGCTGTAACTGTGTGAGATGATTTCACAGAACACAAAGAAGTTTCTCAGTAAGCTTCTTTCTCTTTGTTATCGGAGGATATTTCCTATGTCCCTATAGTCTTCAAAGGGATCCGAAATATCTGTTCTCCGATTCCACAGAAATAAGGCTAGCAAAGAGATCCACGAAATACAGATGTAACTCTGTGAGTGGATGTCACACATCACAGAGCACTTTCTCAGAAAGCTTCTTTCCAGATTTCATCTAAGGATATTTCCTTTTTCACCATAGCCCTCTATGGGCTTCCAAATATCACTTTGCCAATTCCAGAAGAACTGTCTTAGCGAAAGGCTTCTTGAGGGGAAAGCTGTAACTCTGGGAGATGATTTCACGGAACACAAAGAAGTTTCTCAGAAAGCTTCTTTCTCTTTGTTATCGGAGGATATTTCCTTTGGCCCTAGAGTCTTCAAAGGGATCCGAAATATCTATTCTCAGATTCCACAGAAATAAGGCTCGCAAAGAGATCCAAGAAATACAGATGTAACTCTGTGAGAGGAATTAACAGAACACTAAGCAGTTTCTCAGAAAGCTTCTTTCCAGATTTCATCTGAGGATATTTCCTTTTTCACCATAGCCCTCTATGGGCTTCCAAATATCACTTTGCCAATTCCACTAGAATTGTCTTAGCGAAAGGCTTCGTGAGGGGAAATCTGTAACTCTGTGAGATAAAATCACAGAACACAAAGAAGTTTCTCAGAAATCTTCTTTCTCTTTGGTATCGGAGGATATTTCCTTTGGCCCTATAGTCTTCAAAGGGATCCGAAATATCTGCTCTCCGATTCCACAGAAATAAGGCTAGCAAAGAGATCCACGAAATACAGATGTAACTCTGTGAGTGGAAGTCACAAATCACAGAGGAGTTTCTCAGAAAGCTTCATTCCAGATTTCATCTGAGGATATTTCCTTTTTCACCATAGCCCTCTAGGCGCTTCCAAATATCACTTTGCCAATTCCACAAGAAGTGTCTTAGCGAAAGGCTTCTTGAGGGGAAAGCTGTAACTCTGTGAGATGATTTCACGGAACACAAAGAAGTTTCTCAGAAAGCTTCTTTCTCTTTTTTATCGGAGGATATTTCCTTTGGCCCTATAGTCTTCAAAGGGATCCGAAATATCTGTTCTCAGATTCCACAGAAATAAGGCTAGCAAAGAGATGCACGAAATACAGATGTAACTCTTCGAGTGGAAGTCACACATCACAGAGCAGTTTCTCAGAAAGCTTCTTTCCAGATTTCATTTGAGGATATTTCCTTTTTCACCATAGCCCTCTATGGGCTTCCAAATATCACTTTGCCAATTCCACAAGAACTGTCTTAGCGCAAGGCTTCTTGAGGGGAAAGCTGTAACTCTGTGAGATGATTTCACAGAACACAAAGTAGTTTCTCAGAAAGCTTCTTTCTCTTTGTTATCGGAGGATATTACCTTTGGCCCTATAGTCTTCAAAGGGATCCGAAATATCTGTTCTCAGATTCCACAGACATAAGGTTAGCAAAGAGATCCACGAAACACAGACGTAACTCTGTGAGTGGAAGTCACACATCACAGAGCAGTTTCTGAGAAAGCTTCTTTCCAGATTTCATCTGAGGATATTTCATTTTTCACCATAGCCCTCTATGGGCTTCCAAATATCACTTTGCCAATTCCACAAGAACTGTCTTAGCGAAAGGCTTCTTGAGGGGAAAACTGTAACTCTGTGAGATGATTTCACAGAACACAAAGAAGTTTCTCAGAAAGCTTCTTTCTGTTTGTTATCGGAGGATATTTCCTTTGGCCCTATAGTCTTCAAAGGGATCCGAAATATCTCTTCTCAGATTCCACAGAAATAAGGCTAGCAAAGAGATCCACGAAATACAGATGTAACTCTGTGAGATGAATTAACAGAACACTAAGCAGTTTCTCAGAAAGTTTTCTCCAGATTTCATCTGAGGATATTTCCTTTTTCACCATAGCACTCTATGGGCTTCCAAATATCAATTTGCCAATTCCACAAGAAGTGTCTTAGCGAAAGGCTTCTTGAGGGGAAAGCTGTAACTCTGTGAGATGATTTCACGGAACACAAGGAAGTTTCTCAGAAAGCTTCTTTCGCTTTGTTATCGGAGGATATTTCCTTTGGCCCTATAGTCTTCAAGGGGATCCGAAATATCTGTTCTCAGATTCCACAGAAATAAGGCTAGCAAAGATATCCACGAAATACAGATACAACTCTGTGAGATGAATTAACAGAACACTAAGCAGTTTCTCAGAAAGCTTCTTTCCAGATTTCATCTGAGGAAATTTCCTTTTTCACCATAGCCCTCTATGGGCTTCCAAATATCACTTTGACAATTCCACAAGAACTGTCTTAGCGAAAGGCTTCTTGAGGGGAAAGCTGTAACTGTGTGAGATGATTTCACAGAACACAAAGAAGTTTCTCAGTAAGCTTCTTTCTCTTTGTTATCGGAGGATATTTCCTATGTCCCTATAGTCTTCAAAGGGATCCGAAATATCTGTTCTCCGATTCCACAGAAATAAGGCTAGTAAAGAGATCCACGAAATACAGATGTAACTCTTCGAGTGGAAGTCACACATCACAGAGCATTTTCTCAGAAAGCTTCTTTCCAGATTTCATCTGAGGATATTTCCTTTTTCACCATAGACCTCTATGGGCTTCCTAATATCACTTTGCCAATTCCACAAGAACTGTCTTAGCGAAAGGCTTCTTGAGGTGAAAGCTGTAAGTCTGTGAGATGATTTCACAGAACACAAAGAAGTTTCTCAGTAAGCTTCTTTCTCTTTGTTATCGGAGGATATTTCCTTTGGCCCTATAGTCTTCAAAGGGATCCGAAATATCTGTTCTCAGATTCCACAGAAATAAGGCTAGCAAAGAGATCCACGAAATACAGATGTAACTCTGTGAGATGAATTAACAGAACACTAAGCAGTTTCTCAGAAAGCTTCTTTCCAGATTTCATCTGAGAATATGTGCTTTTTCACCATAGCCCGCTATGGGCTTCCAAATATCACTTTGCCAATTCCACAAGAACTGTCTTAGCGCTAGGCTTCTTGAGGGGAAAGCTGTAACTCTGTGAGATGATTTCACAGAACACAAAGTAGTTTCTCAGAAAGCTTCTTTCTCTTTGTTATCGGAGGATATTTCCTTTGGCCCTATAGTCTTCAAAGGGATCCGAAATATCTGTTCTCAGATTCCACAGACATAAGGCTAGCAAAGAGATCCATGAAACACAGATGTATCTCTGTGAGTGGAAGTCACACATCACAGAGCAGTTTCTCAGAAAGCTTCTTTCCAGATTTCATCTGAGGATATTTCCTTTTTCACCATAGACCTCTATGGGCTTCCAAATATCACTTTGCCAATTCCACAAGAACTGTCTTAGCGAAAGGCTTCTTGAGGTGAAAGCTGTAAGTCTGTGAGATGATTTCACAGAACACAAAGAAGTTTCTCAGTAAGCTTCTTTCTCTTTGTTATCGGAGGATATTTCCTTTGGCCCTATAGTCTTCAAAGGGATCCGAAATATCTGTTCTCAGATTCCACAGAAATAAGGCTAGCAAAGAGATCCACGAAATACAGATGTAACTCTGTGAGATGAATTAACAGAACACTAAGCAGTTTCTCAGAAAGCTTCTTTCCAGATTTCATCTGAGGATATATCCTTTTTCACCATAGCCCGCTATGGGCTTCCAAATATCACTTTGCCAATTCCACAAGAACTGTCTTAGCGCTAGGCTTCTTGAGGGGAAAGCTGTAACTCTGTGAGATGATTTCACAGAACACAAAGTAGTTTCTCAGAAAGCTTCTTTCGCTTTGTTATCGGAGGATATTTCCTTTGGCCCTATAGTCTTCAAAGGGATCCGAAATATCTGTTCTCAGATTCCACAGACATAAGGCTAGCAAAGAGATCCACGAAACACAGATGTATCTCTGTGAGTGGAAGTCACACATCACAGAGCAGTTTCTCAGAAAGCTTCTTTCCAGATTTCATCTGAGGATATTTCCTTTTTCACCATAGCCCTCTATGGGCTTCCAAATATCACTTTGCCAATTCCACAAGAACTGTCTTAGCGAAAGGCTTCTTGAGGGGAAAGCTGTAACTCTGTGAGATGATTTCACAGAACACAAAGAAGTTTCTCAGAAAGCTTCTTTCTCTTTGTTATCGGAGGATATTCCCTTTGGCCCTATAGTCTTCAAAGGGATCCGAAATATCTGTTCTCAGATTCCACAGAAATAAGGCTAGCAAAGAGATCCACGAAATACAGATGTAACTCTTCAAGTGGAAGTCACACATCACAGAGCACTTTCTCAGAAAGCTTCCTTCCAGATTTTATCTGAGGATATTTCCTTTTTCACCGTAGCCCTCTAGGGGCTTCCAAATATCACTTTGCCAATTCCACAAGAACTGTCTTAGCGAAAGTCTTCTTGAGGTGAAAGCTGTAACTCTGTGAGATGATTTCACAGGACACAAAGAATTTTCTCAGTAAGCTTCTTTCTCTTTTTTATCGGAGGATATTTCCTTTGGCCCTATAGTCTTCAAAGGGATCCGAAATATCTGTTCTCAGATTCCACAGAAATAAGGCGAGCAAAGAGATCCACGAAATACAGATGTACCTCTGTGAGATGAATTAACAGAACACTAAGCAGTTTCTCAGAAAGCTTCTTTGCAGATTTCATCTGAGGATATTTCCTTTTTCACCATAGCCCTCTATGGGCTTCGAAATGTCACTTTTCCAATTCCACAAGAACTGTCTTAGCGAAAGGCTTCCTAAGGGGAAAGCTGTAACTCTGTGAGATGATTTCACAGAACACAAAGAAGTTTCTCAGAAAGCTTCTTTCTCTTTGTTATCGGAGGATATTTCCTTTGGCCCTATAGTCTTCAAAGGGATCCGAAATATCTCTTCTCAGATTCCACAGAAATAAGGCTAGCAAAGAGATTCACGAAATACAGATGTAACTCTGTGAGATGAATTAACAGAACACTAAGCAGTTTCTCAGAAAGCTTTTTCCAGATTTCATCTGA
The DNA here is from genome assembly GCF_037993035.2 of Macaca fascicularis. Taxonomy (NCBI): domain Eukaryota; kingdom Metazoa; phylum Chordata; class Mammalia; order Primates; family Cercopithecidae; genus Macaca; species Macaca fascicularis. The sequence continues at coordinate 64,128,549 of NC_088395.1, read as the reverse complement.
GGATATTTCCTTTTTCACCATAGCCCTCTATGGGCTTCCAAATATCACTTTGCCAATTCCACAAGAACTGTCTTAGCGAAAGGCTTCTTGAGGGGAAAGCTGAAACTGTGTGAGATGATTTCACGGAACACAAAGAAGTTTCTCAGAAAGCTTGTTTCCCTTTGTTATTGGAGGATATTTACTTTGGCCCTTTAGTCTTCAAAGGGAACCGAAATATCTGTTCTCAGATTCCACAGAAATAAGGCTAGCAAAGAGATCCACGAAATACAGATATAACTCTGTGAGATGAATTAACAGAACACTAAGCAGTTTCTCAGAAAGCTTCTTTCCAGATTTCATCTGAGGATATTTCCTTTTACACCATAGCCTTCTAGGGGTTTCCAAATATCACTTTGCCAATTCCACAAGAACTGTCTTAGCGAAAGGCTTCTTAAAGGGAAAGCTGTAACACTGTGAGATGATTTCACAGAACACAAAGAAGATTCTCAGTAAGCTTCTTTCTCTTTGTTATTGGAGGATATTTCCTTTGGCCCTATAGTCTTCAAAGGGATCTGAAATATCTGTTCTCAGATTCCACAGAAATAAGGCTATCCAAGAGATCCACGAAATACAGATGTAACTCTGTGAGTGGAAGTCACACATCACAGAGCAGTTTCTCAGAAAGCTTCTTTCCAGATTTCATCTAAGGATATTTCCTATTTCACCATAGCCCTCTATGGGCTTCCAAATATCACTTTGCCAATTCCACAAGAACTGTCTTAGCGAAAGGCTTCTTGAGGGGAAAGCTGTAACTCTGTGAGATGATTTCACAGAACACAAAGAAGTTTCTGAGAAAGCTTCTTTCGCTTTGTTATCGGAGGATATTTCCTTTGGCCCTATAGTCTTCAAAGGGATCCGAAATATCTGTTCTCAGATTCCACAGAAATAAGGCTAGCAAAGAGATCCACGAAATACAGATGTAACTCTGTGAGATGAATTAACAGAACACTAAGCAGTTTCTCAGAAAGCTTCTTTCCACATTTCATCTGAGGATATTTCCTTTTTCATCATAGCCCTCTATTGGCTTCCAAATATCACTTTGCCAATTCCACAAGAAATGTCTTAGCGCAAGGCTTCTTGAGGGGAAAGCTGTAACTCTGTGAGATGATTTCACAGAACACAAAGAAGTTTCTCGGAGAGTTTCTTTCTCTTTGTTATCGGAGGATATTCCCTTTGGCCCTATAGTCTTCAAAGGGATCCGAAATATCTGTTCTCAGATTCCACAGAAAGAAGGCTAGCCAAGAGATCCACGAAATACAGATATAACTCTGTGAGATGAATTAACAGAACACTAAGCAGTTTCTCAGAAAGCTTCTTTCCAGATTTCAACTGAGGATATTTCCTTTTACTCCATAGCCCTCTATGGGTTTCCAAATATCACTTTGCCAATTCCACAAGAACTGTCTTAGCGAAAGGCTTCTTAAAGGGAAAGCTGTAACACCGTGAGATGATTTCACAGAACACAAAGAAGATTCTCAGTAAGCTTCTTTCTCTTTGTTATCGGAGGATATTTCCTTTGGCCCTATAGTCTTCAAAGGGATCCGAAATGTCTGTTCTCAGATTCCACAGAAATAAGGCTAGCAAAGAGATCCACGAAATACAGATGTAACTCTGTGAGTGGATGTAACACATCACAGAGCAGTTTCTCAGAAAGCTTCTTTCCAGATTTCATCTAAGGATATTTCCTTTTTCACCATATCCCTCTATGGGCTTCCAAATATCACTTTGCCAATTCCACAAGAACTGTCTTAGCGAAAGGCTTCTTGAGGGGAAAGCTGTAACTCTGTGAGATGATTTCACAGAACACAAAGAAGTTTCTCAGAAAGCTTCTTTCGCTTTGTTATCGGAGGATATTTCCTTTGGCCCTATAGTCTTCAAAGGGATCCGAAATATCTGTTCTCAGATTCCACAGAAATAAGGCTAGCAAAGAGATCCACGAAGTACAGATGTAACTCTGTGAGATGAATTAACAGAACACTGAGCAGTTTCTCAGAAAGCTTCTTTCCAGATTTCATCTGAGATTATTTCCTTTTTCACCATAGCCCTCTATGGGCTTCCAAATATCACTTTGCCAATTCCACAAGAACTGTCTTAGCGCAAGGCTTCTTGAGGGGAAAGCTGTAACTCTGTGAGATGATTTCACAGAACACAAAGAAGTTTCTCAGAAATCTTCTTTCTCTTTGTTATCGGAGGATATTCCCTTTGGCCCTATAGTCTTCAAAGGGATCCGAAATATCTGTTCTCAGATTCCACAGAAATAAGGCTAGCAAAGAGATCCACGAAATACAGATGTAACTCTTCAAGTGGAAGTCACACATCACAGAGCACTTTCTCAGAAAGCTTCTTTCCAGATTTAATCTGAGGATATTTCCTTTTTCACCGTAGCCCTCTATGGGCTTCCAAATATCACTTTGCCAATTCCACAAGAACTCTCTTAGGGAAAGTCTTCTTGAGGTGAAAGCTGTAACTCTATGAGATGATTTCACAGGACACAAAGAAGTTTCTCAGTAAGCTTCTTTCTCTTTTTTATCGGAGGATATTTCCTTTGGCCCTATAGTCTTCAAAGGGATCCGAAATATCTGTTCTCAGATTCCATAGAAATAAGCCTAGCAAAGAGATCCACGAAACACAGATGTAACTCTGTGAGATGAATTAACAGAACACTAATCAGTTTCTCAGAAAGTTTCTTTGCAGATTTCATCTGAGGATATTTCCTTTTTCACCATAGCCCTCTATGGGCTTCCAAATATCATTTTGCCAATTCCACAAGAACTGTCTTAGCGAAAGGCTTCTTGAGGGGAAAGCTGTAACTCTGTGAGATGATTTCACACAACACAAAGAAGTTTCTCAGAACGCTTCTTCCTCTTTGTTATCGGAGGATATTTCCATTGGCCCTATATTCTTCAAAGGGATACGAAATATCTGTTCTCAGATTCCACAGAAATAAGGCTAGAAAAGAGATCCACGAAATACAGATGTAACTCTGTGAGATGAATTAACAGAACACTAAGCAGTTTCTCAGAAAGCTTCTTTCCAGATTTCATCTGAGGATATTTCCTTTTTCACCATAGCCCTCTATGGGCTTCGAATTGTCACTTTGCCAATTTCCACAAGAACTGTCCTAGCGAAAGGCTTCCTGAGGGGAAAGCTGTAACTCTGTGAGATGATTTCACAGAACACAAGAAGTTTCTCAGAAAGCTTCTTTCTCTTTGTTATCGGAGGATATTTCCTTTGGCCCTTTAGTCTTCAAAGGGATCCGAAATATCTGTTCTCAGATTCCACAGAAATAAGGCTAGCAAAGAGATCCACGAAATACAGATAAACTCTGTGAGATGAATTAACAGAACACTAAGCAGTTTCTCAGAAAGCTTCTTTCCAGATTTCATCTGAGGATATTTCCTTTTTCACCATAGCCCTCTGTGGGCTTCCAAATATCACTTTGCCAATTCCTCAAGAACTGTCTTAGCGCAAGGCTTCTTGAGGGGAAAGCTGTAACTCTGTGAGATGATTTCACAGAACACAAAGTAGTTTCTCAGAAATCTTCTTTCTCTTTGTTATCGGAGGATATTTCCTTTGGCGCTATAGTCTTCAAAGGGATCCGAAATATCTGTTCTCATATTCCACAGAAATAAGGCTAGCAAAGAGATCCACGAAATACAGATGTAACTCTGTGAATGGAAGTCACACATCACAGAGGAGTTTCTCAGAAAGCTTCATTCCAGATTTCATCTGAGGATATTTCCTTTTTCACCATAGCCCTCAAGGCGCTTCCAAATATCACTTTGCCAATTCCACAAGAACTGTCTTAGCGCAAGGCTTCTTGAGGGGAAAGCTGTAACTCTGTGAGATGATTTCACAGAACACACAGAAGTTTCTCAGAAAGCTTCTTTCTCTTTGTTATCGGAGGATATTTCCTTTGGCCCTATAGTCTTCAAAGGGATCCGAAATATCTGTTCTCAGATTCCACAGAAATAAGGCTAGCAAAGAGATGCACGAAATACAGATGTAACTCTGTGAGTGGAAGTCACACATCACAGAGCAGTTTCTCAGAAAGCTTCTTTCCAGATTTCATCTGCGGATATTTCCTTTTTCACCATAGCCCTCTGTGGGCTTCCAAATATCACTTTGCCAATTCCGCAAGAACTGTCTTAGCGAAAGGCTTCTTGAGGGGAAAGCTGTAACTCTGTGAGATGATTTCACGGAACACAAAGAAGTTTCTCAGAAAGCTTCTTGCTCTTTGTTGTCGGAGGATATTTCCTTTTTCCCTATAGCTTTCAAAGGGATCCGAAATATCTGTTCTCCGATTCCACAGAAATAAGGCTAGCAAAGAGATCCACGGAATACAGATGTAACTCTTCAAGTGGAAGTCAAACATCACAGAGCACTTTCTCAGAAAGCTTCTTTCCAGATTTCATCTGAGGATATTTCCTTTTTTACCATAGCTCTCTATGGGCTTCCAAATATCACTTTGCCAATTCCACAAGAACTGTCTTAGCGAAAGGCTTCTTGAGGTGAAAGCTGTAACTCTGTGAGATGATTTCACAGAACACAAAGAAGTTTCTCAGTAACCTTCTTTCTCTTTGTTATCGGAGGATATTTCCTTTGGCCCAATAGTCTTCAAAGGGATCCAAAATATCTGTTCTCAGATTCCACAGACATAAGGCTAGCAAAGAGATCCACGAAACACAGATGTAATTCTTTGAGATGAATTAACAGAACACTAAGCAGTTTCTCAGAAAGCTTCTTTCCAGATTTCATCTGAGGATATTTCCTTTTTCACCATAGCCCTCTATGGGCTTCCAAATATCACTTTGCCAATTCCACAAGAACTGTCTTAGCGCAAGGCTTCTTGAGGGGAAAGCTGTAACTCTGTGAGATGATTTCACAGAACACAAAGAAGTTTCTCAGAAAGATTCTTTCTCTTTGTTATCGGCAGATATTTCCTTTGGCCCTATAGTCTTCAAAGGGATCCGAAATATCTGTTCTCAGATTCCACAGACATAAGGCTAGCAAAGAGATCCAAGAAACACAGATGTAACTCTGTGAGTGGAAATCACACATCACAGAGCAGTTTCTCAGAAAGCTTCTTTCCAGATTTCATCTGAGGATATTTCCTTTTTCACCATATCCCTCTATGGGCTTCCAAATATCACTTTGCCAATTCCACAAGAACTGTCTTAGCGAAAGCCTTCTTGAAGGGAAAGCTGTAACTCTGTGAGATGATTTCACAGAACACAAAGAAGTTTCTCAGAAAGATTCTTTCTCTTTGTTATCGGAGGATATTTCCTTTGGCCCTTTAGTCTTCAAAGGGATCCGAAATGTCTGTTCTCAGATTACACAGAAATAAGGCTAGCAAAGAGATCCACTAAATACAGATGTAACTCTTCGAGTGAAAGTCACACATCACAGAGCAGTTTCTCAGAAAGCTTCTTTCCAGATTTCATCTGAGGATATTTCCTTTTTCACCATAGCCCTCTATGGGATTCCAAATATCCCTTTGCCAATTCCACAAGAACTGTCTTAGCGAAAGGCTTCTTGAGGTGAAAGCTGTAACTCTGTGAGATGATTTCACAGAACACAAAGATGTTTCTCAGTAAGCTTCTTTCTCTTTGTTATCGGAAGATATTTCCTTTGGCCCTATAGTCTTCAAAGGGATCCGAAATATCTGTTCTCAGATTCCACAGAAATAAGGCTAGCAAAGAGATCCACGAAATACAGATGTAACTCTGTGAGATGAATTAAGAGAACACTAAGCAGTTTCTCAGAAAACTTCTTTCCAGATTTCTTCTAAGGATATTTCCTTTTTCACCATAGCCCTCTATGGGCTTCCAAATATCACTTTGCCAATTCCACAAGAACTGTCTTAGCGAAAGCCTTCTTGAAGGGAAAGCTGTAACTCTGTGAGATGATTTCACCGAACACAACGAAGTTTCTCAGAAAGATTCTTTCTCTTTGTTATCGGAGGATATTTCCTTTGGCCCTATAGTCTTCAAAGGGATCCGAAATGTCTGTTCTCAGATTACACAGAAATAAGGCTAGCAAAGAGATCCACGAAATACAGATGTAACTCTTCGAGTGGAAGTCACACATCACAGAGCAGTTTCTCAGAAAGCTTCTTTCCAGATTTCATCTGAGGATATTTCCTTTTTCACCATAGCCCTCTATGGGATTCCAAATATCCCTTTGCCAATTCCACAAGAACTGTCTTAGCGAAAGGCTTCTTTAGGTGAAAGGTGTAACTCTGTGAGATGATTTCACAGAACACAAAGATGTTTCTCAGTAAGCTTCTTTCTCTTTGTTATCGGAGGATATATCCTTTGGCCCTATAGTCTTCAAAGGGATCCGAAATATCTGTTCTCAGATTCCACAGAAATAAGGCTAGCAAAGAGATCCACGAAATACAGATGTAACTCTGTGAGATGAATTAAGAGAACACTAAGCAGTTTCTCAGAAAACTTCTTTCCAGATTTCATCTGAGGATATTTCCTTTTTCACCATAGCCCTCTATGGGCTTCAAAATATCACTTGCCAATTCCAAAAGAACTGTCTTAGCGCAAGGCTTCTGGAGGGGAAAGCTGTAACTCTGTGAGATGATTTCACAGAACACAAAGTAGTTTCTCAGAAATCTTCTTCCTCTTTGTTATCGGCGGATATTTCCTTTGGCCCTATAGTTTTCAAAGGGATCCGAAATATCTGTTCTCAGATTCCACAGACATAAGGCTAGCAAAGAGATCCACGAAACACAGATGTAACTCTGTGAGTGGAAGTCACACATCACAGAGCAGTTTTTCAGAAAACTTCCTTCCAGATTTCATCTGAGGATATTTCCTTTTTCACCATAGCCCTCTAAGGGCTTCCAAATATCACTTTGCCAATTCCACAAGAACTGTCTTAGCGAAAGGCTTCTTGAAGGGAAAGCTGTAACTCTCCGAGATGATTTCACAGAACACAAAGAAGTTTCTCAGAAAGCTTCTTTCTCTTTGTGATCGGAGGATATTTCCTTTGCCCCTATAGTCTTCAAAGGGATCCGAAATATCTGTTCTCCGATTCCACAGAAATAAGGCTAGCAAAGAGATCCACGAAATACAGATGTAACTCTTCGAGTGGAAGTCACACATCACAGAGCAGATTCTCCGAAAGCTTCTTTCCACATTTCATCTGAGGATATTTCCTTTTTCACCATAGCCCTCTACGGGATTCCAAATATCCCTTTGCCAATTCCACAAGAACTGTCTTAGCGAAAGACTTCTTGAGGGGAAAGCTGTAACTCTGTGAGATGATTTCACAGAACACAAAGAAGTTTCTCAGTAAGCTTCTTTCTCTTTGTTATCGGAGGATATTTCCATTGGCCCTATAGTCTTCAAAGGGATCCGAAATATCTGTTCTCAGATTCCACAGAAATAAGGCTAGCAAAGAGATCCACGAAATACAGATGTAACTCTGCGAGATGAATTAACAGAACACTAAGCAGTTTCTCAGAAAGCTTCTTTCCAGATTTCATCTGAGGATATTTCCTTTTTCACCGTAGCCCTCTATGGGCTTCCAAATATCACTTTGCCAATTCCACAAGAACTGCCTTAGCGAAAGGCTTCTTGAGGTGAAAGCTGTAACTCTGTGAGATGATTTCACAGAACACAAAGAAGTTTCTCAGTAAGCTTCTTTCTCTTTGTTATCGGAGGATATTTCCTTTGGCCCTATAGTCTTCAAAGGGATCCGAAATATCTGTTCTCAGGTTAAACAGAAATAAGGCTAGCAAAGAGATCCACGAAATACAGATGTAATTCTTTGAGATGAATTAACAGAACACTAAGCAGTTTCTCAGAAAGCTTCTTTCCAGATTTCATCTGAGGATATTTCCTTTTTCACCATAGCCCTCTATGGGCTTCCAAATATCATTTTGCCAATTCCACAAGAACTGTCTTAGCGAAAGGCTTCTTGAGGTGAAAGCTGTAACTCTGTGAGATGATTTCACAGAACACAAAGAAGTTTCTCAGAACGCTTCTTTCTCTTTGTTATCGGAGGATATTTCCTTTGGCCCTATATTCTACAAAGGGATCCGAAATATCTGTTCTCAGATTCCACAGAAATAAGGCTAGGAAAGAGATCCACGAAATACAGATGTAACTCTGTGAGATGAATTAACAGAACACTAAGCAGTTTCTCAGAAAGCTTCTTTCCTGATTTCATCTGAGGATATTTCCTTTTTCACCATAGCCCTCTAGGGGTTCCAAATATCACTTTGCCAATTCCACAAGAACTGTCTTAGCGAAAGGCTTCTTCAGGGGAAAGCTGTAACTCTGTGAGATGATTGCACAGAACACAAAGTAGTTTCTCAGAAAGATTCTTTCTCTTTGTTATCGGAGGATATTTCCTTTGGCCCTATAGTCTTCAAAGGGATCCGAAATATCTGTTCTCAGATTTCACAGACATAAGGCTAGCAAAGAGATCCACGAAACACAGATGTAACTCTGTGAGTGGAAGTCACACATCACAGAGCAGTTTCTCAGAAAGCTTCTTTCCAGATTTCATCTGAGGATATTTCCTTTTTCACCATAGCCCTCTATGGGCTTCCAAATATCACTTTGCCAATTCAACAAGAACTGTCTTAGCGAAAGGTTTCTTGAAGGGAAAGCTGTAACTCTGTGAGATGATTTCACAGAACACAAAGAAGTTTCTCAGAAAGATTCTTTCTCTTTGTTATCGGCGGATATTTCCTTTGGCCCTATAGTCTTCAAAGGGATCCGAAATATCTGTTCTCAGATTCCACAGACATAAGGCTAGCAAAGAGATCCACGAAACACAGATGTAACTCTGTGAGTGGAAGTCACACATCCCAGAGCAGTTTCTCAGAAAACTTCTTTCCAGATTTCATCTGAGGATATTTCCTTTTTCACCATAGCCCTCTATGGGCTTCCAAATATCACTTTGCCAATTCCACAAGAACTGTCTTAGCGAAAGGCTTCTTGAAGGGAGAGCTGTAACTCTGTGAGATAATTTCACAGAACACAAAGAAGTTTCTCAGAAAGATTCTTTCTCTTTGTTATCGGAGGATATTTCCTTTGGCCCTATAGTCTTCAAAGGGATCCGAAATGTCTGTTCTCAGATTACACAGAAATAAGGCTAGCAAAGAGATCCACGAAATACAGACGTAACTCTTCGAGTGGAAGTCACACATCACAGGGCAGTTTCTCAGAAAGCTTCTTTCCAGATTTCATCTGAGGATATTTCCTTTTTCACCAGAGCCCTGTATGGGATTATAAATATCCCTTTGCCAATTCCACAAGAACTGTCTTAGCGAAAGGCTTCTTGAGGTGAAAGCTGTAACTCTGTGAGATGATTTCACAGAACACAAAGAAGTTTCTCAGTAAGCTTCTTTCTCTTTGTTATCGGAGGATATTTCCTTTGGCCCTGTAGTCTTCAAAGGGATCCGAAATATCTGTTCTCAGATTCCACAGAAATAAGGCTAGCAAAGAGATCCACGAAATACAGATGTAATTCTGTGAGATGAATTAACAGAACACTAAGCAGTATCTCAGAAAGCTTCTTTCCAGATTTCATCTGAGGATATTTCCTTTTTCACCATAGCCCTCTATGGGCTTCCAAATATCACTTTGCCAATTCCACAAGAATTGTCTTAGCGAAAGGCTTCTTCAGGGGAAAGCTGTAACTCTGTGAGATGATTGCACAGAACCCAAAGTAGTTTCTCAGAAAGCTTCTTTCTCTTTGTTATCAGAGGATATTTCCTTTGGCCCTATAGTCTTCAAAGGGATCCGAAATATCTGTTCTCAGTTTCCACAGAAACAAGGCTAGCAAAGAGATCCACGAAATACAGATGTAACTCTGTGAGATGAATTCAGAGAACCCTAAGCAGTTTTTCAGTAAGCTTCTTTCCAGATTTCATCTGAGGATATTTCCTTTTTCACCATAGCCCTCTATGGGCTTCCAAATATCACTTTGACAATTCCACAAGAACTGTCTTACTGAAAGGCTTCTTGAGGGGAAAGCTGTAACTCTGTGAGATGATTTCACAAAACACAAAGAAGTTTCTCAGAAAGCTTCTTTCTCTTTGTTATCGGATTATATTTCCTTTGGCGCTATAGTCTTCAAAGGGATCCGAAATATCTGTTCTCCGATTCCACAGAAATAAGGCTAGCAAAGAGATCCACGAAATACAGATGTAACTCTTCGAGTGGAAGTCACACATCACAGAGCAGTTTCTCAGAAAGCTTCTTTCCAGATTTCATCTGAGGATATTTCCTTTTTCACCATAGCCCTCTATGGGATTCCAAATATCCCTTTGGCAATTCCACAAGAACTGTCTTAGCGAAAGGCTTCTTGAGGTGAAAGCTGTAACTCTGTGAGATGATTTCACAGAACACAAAGAAGTTTGTCAGTAAGCTTCTTTCTCTTTGTTATCGGAGGATATTTCCTTTGGCCCTATAGTCTTCAAAGGGATCCGAAATATCTGTTCTCAGATTCCACAGAAATAAGGCTAGCAAAGAGATCCACGAAATACAGATGTAACTCTGTGAGATGAATTAACAGAACGCTAAGCAGTTTCTCAGAAAGCTTCTTTCCAGATTTCATCTGAGGATATTGCCTTTTTCACCATAGCCCTCTATGGGCTTCCAAATATCACTTTGCCAATTCCACAAGAACTGTCTTAGCGCAAGGCTTCTTGAGGGGAAAGCTGTATCTCTGTGAGATGATTTCACAGAACACAAAGTAGTTTTTCAGAAATCTTCTTTCTCTTTGTTATCGGAGGATATTTCCTTTGGCCCCATAGTCTTCAAAGGGATCCGAAATATCTGTTCTCAGATTCCACAGAAATAAGGCTAACAAAGAGATCCACGAAATACAGATGTAACTCTGTGAGATGAATTAACAGAACACTAAGCAGTTTTTGAGAAAGCTTCTTTCCAGATTTCATCTGAGGATATTTCCTTTTTCACCATAGCCCTCTATGGGCTTCCAAATATCACTTTGCCAATTCCACAAGAACTGTATAAGCGAAAGTCTTCTTGAGGCGAAAGCTGTAACTCTGTGAGATGATTTCACAGAACACAAAGAAGTTTCTCAGAAATCTTCTTTCTCTTTGTTATCGGAGGATATTTTCTTTGGCCCTATAGTCTTCAAAGGGATCCGAAATATCTGTTCTCCGATTCCACAGAAATAAGGCTAGCAAAGAGATCCACGAAATACAGATGTAACTCTGTGAGTGGAAGTCACACATCACAGAGGAGTTTCTCAGAAAGCTTCATTCCAGATTTCATCTGAGGATATTTCCTTTTTCACTATAGCCCTCTAGGGGCTTCCAAATATCACTTTGCCAATTCCACAAGAAGTGTCTTAGCGAAAGGCTTCTTGAGGGGAAAGCTGTAACTCTGTGAGATGATTTCACGGAACACAAAGAAGTTTCTCAGAAAGCTTCTTTCTCTTTGTTATCGGAGGATATTTCCTTTGGCCCTATAGTCTTCAAAGGGATCCGAAATATCTGTTCTCAGATTCTACAGAAATAAGGCTAGCAAAGAGATCAACGAAATAGAGATATAACTCTGTGAGATGAATTAACAGAACTCTACGCAGTTTCTCAGAAAGCTTCTTTCCAGATTTCATCTGAGGATATTTCCTTTTTCACCATAGCCCTCTATGGGCTTCGAAATGTCACTTTGCCAATTCCACAAGAACTGTCTTAGCGAAAGGCTTCCTGAGGGGAAAGCTGTAACTCTGTGAGATGATTTCACAGAACACAAAGAAGTTTCTCAGTAAGCTTCTTTCTCTTTGTTATCGGAGGATATTTCCTTTGGCCCTATAGTCTTCAAAGGGATCCGAAATATCTGTTCTCAGATTCCACAGAAATAAGGCTAGCAAAGAGATCCACGAAATACAGATGTAACTCGGTGAGTGGAAGTCACACATCACAGAGGAGTTTCTCAGAAAGCTTCATTCCAGATTTCATCTGAGGATATTTCCTTTTTCACTATAGCCCTCTAGGGGCTTCCAAATATCACTTTGCCAATTCCACAAGAACTGTCTTAGCGAAAGGCTTCTTGAGGGGAAAGCTGTAACTCTGTGAGATGATTTCACAGAACACAAAGAAGTTTCTCAGTAAACTTCTTTCTCTTTGTTATCGGAGGATATTTCCTTTGGCCCTATAGTCTTCAAAGGGATCCGAAATATCTGTTCTCAGATTCCACAGACATAAGGCTAGCAAAGAGATCCACGAAATACAGAGGTAATTCTTTGAGATGAATTAACAGAACACTAAGCAGTTTCTCAAAAAGCTTCTTTCCAGATTTCATCTGAGGATATTTACTTTTTCACCCTAGCCCTCTATGGGCTTCCAAATATCATTTTGCCAATTCCACAAGAACTGTCTTAGCGAAAGGCTTCTTGAGGGGAAAGCTGTAACTCTGTGAGATGATTTCACAGAACACAGAGAAGTTTCTCAGAACGCTTCTTTCTCTTTGTTATCAGAGGATATTTCCTTTGGCCCTATATTCTTCAAAGGGATCCGAAATATCTGTTCTCAGGTTCCACAGGAATAAGGCTAGCAAAGAGATCCACGAAATACAGATGTAACTCTGTGAGATGAATTAACAGAACACTAAGCAGTTTCTCAGAAAGCTTCTTTCCTGATTTCATCTGAGGATATTTCCTTTTTCACCATAGCCCTCTATGGGCTTCCAAATATCACTTTGCCAACTCAACAAGAACTGTCTTAGCGAAAGGCTTCTTGAGGGAAAGCTGTAACTGTGTGAGATGATTTCACAGAACACAAAGAAGTTTCTCAGAAAGATTCTTTCTCTTTGTCTTCGGCGGATATTTCCTTTGGCCCTATAGTCTTCAAAGGGATCCGAAATATCTGTTCTCAGATTCCACAGAAATAAGGCTAGCAAAGAGATCCACGAAATACAGATGTAACTCTTCGAGTGGAAGTCACACATCACAGAGAAGTTTCTCAGAAAGCTTCTTTCCAGATTCCATCAGAGGATATTTCCTTTTTCACCATAGCCTTCTAAGGGCTTCCAAATATCACTTTGCCAATTCCACAAGAACTGTCTTAGCGAAAGGTCTTGAGGGGAAATCTTTAACTCTGTGAGATGATTTCACAGAACACAAAGAAGTTTCTCAGAAAGCTTCTTTCTCTTTGTTATCGGAGGATATTTCCTTTGGCCTCATAGTCTTCAAAGGGATCCGAAATATCTGTTCTCAGATTCCACAGAAATAAGGCTATCCAAGAGATCCACGAAATACAGATGTAACTCTGTGAGTGGAAGTCACACATCACAGAGCAGTTTCTCAGAAAGCTTCTTTCCAGATTTCATCTGAGGATATTTCCTTTTTCACCATAGCCCTCTATGGGCTTCCAAATATCACTTTGCCAATTCCACAAGAACTGTCTTAGCGAAAGGCTTCTTGAGGGGAAAGCTGTAACTCTGTGAGATGATTTCACAGAACACAAAGAAGTTTCTCAGAAAGCTTCTTTCGCTTTGTTATCGGAGGATATTTCCTTTGGCCCTATAGTCTTCAAAGGGATCCGAAATATCTGTTCTCAGATTCCACAGAAATAAGGCTAGCAAAGAGATCCACGAAATACAGATGTAACTCTGTGAGATGAAATAACAGAACACTAAGCAGTTTCTCAGAAAGCTTCTTTCCAGATTTCATCTGTGGATATTTCCTTTTTCACCATAGCCCCCTGTTGGTTTCCAAATATCACTTTGCCAATTCCACAAGAACTGTCTTAGCGAAAGTCTTCTTGAGGGGAAAGCTGTAACTCTGTGTGATGATTTCACAGAACACAAAGAAGTTTCTCAGAAAGCTTCTTTCTCTTTGTTATCGGAGGATATTTCCTTTGGCCCTATAGTCTTCAAAGGGATCCGAAATATCTGTTCTCCGATTCCACAGAAATAAGGCTAGCAAAGAGATCCACGAAATACAGATGTAACTCTTCGAGTGGAAGTCACCCATCACAGAGCAGTTTCTCAGAAAGCTTCTTTCCAGATTTCATCTGAGGATATTTTCTTTTTCACCATAGCCCTCTATGGGCTTCCAAATATCACTTTGCCAATTCCACAAGAACTGTCTTAGCGAAACGCTTCTGGAGGTGAAAGCTGTAAGTCTGTGAGATGATTTCACAGAACACAAAGAAGTTTCTCAGTAAGCTTCTTTCTCTTTGTTATCGGAGGATATTTCCTTTGGCCTTATAGTCTTCAAAGGGATCCGAAATATCTGTTCTTTGATTCCACAGAAATAAGGCTAGCAAAGAGATCCACGAAATACAGATGTAACTCTGTGAGATGAATTAACAGAACACTAAGCAGTTTCTCATAAAGCTTCTTTCCAGATTTCATCTGAGGATATTTCCTTTTTCACCATAGCCCTCTATGGGCTTCCAAATATCACTTTGCCAATTCCACAAGAACTGTCTTAGCTCAAGGCTTCTTGAGGGGAAAGCTGTAACTCTGTGAGATGATTTCACGGAACACAAAGAAGTTTCTCAGAAAGCTTCTTTCTCTTTGTTATCAGAGGATATTTCCTTTGGCCCTATAGTCTTCAAAGGGATCCGAAATATCTGTTCTTAGATTCCACAGAAATAAGGCTAGCCAAGAGATCCACGAAATACAGATATATCTCTGTGAGTAGAAGTCACACATCACACAGCAGTTTCTCAGAAAGCTTCTTTCCAGATTTCATCTGAGGATATTTCCTTTTTCACCATAGCCCTCTATGGGCTTCCAAATATCACTTTGCCAATTCCACAAGAACTGTCTTAGCGAAATGCTTCTTGAGGGGAAAGCTGTAACTCTGTGAGATGATTTCACAGAACACAAAGTAGTTTCTCAGAAAGATTCTTTCTCTTTGTTATCGGAGGATATTTCCTTTGGCCCTATAGTCTTCAAATGGATCCAAAATATCTGTTCTCAGATTCCACAGAAATAGGCTAGCAAAGAGATCCACGAAATACATATGTACCTCTGTGAGATGAATTAACAGAACACTAAGCAGTTTCTCAGAAAGCTTCTTTCCAGATTTCATCTGAGGATATTTCCTTTTTCACCATAGCCCCCTGTTGGTTTCCAAATATCACTTTGCCAATTCCACAAGAACTGTCTTAGCGAAAGTCTTCTTGAGGGGAAAGCTGTAACTCTGTGAGATGATTTCACAGAACACAAAGAAGTTTCTCAGAAAGCTTCTTTCTCTTTGTTATCGGAGGATATTTCCTTTGGCCCTATAGTCTTCAAAGGGATCCGAAATATCTGTTCTCCGATTCCACAGAAATAAGGCTAGCAAAGAGATCCACGAAATACAGACGTAACTCTTCGAGTGGAAGTCACACATCACAGAGCAGTTTCTCAGAAAGCTTCTTTCCAGATTTCATCTGAGGATATTTCCTTTTTCACCATAGCCCTCTATGGGCTTCCAAATATCACTTTGCCAATTCCACAAGAACTGTCTTAGCGAAAGGCTTCTTAAAGGAAAAGCTGTAACACTGTGAGATGATTTCACAGAACACAAAGAAGATTCTCAGTAAGCTTCTTTCTCGTTGTTATCGGAGGATATTTCCTTTGGCCCTATAGTCTTCAAAGGGATCCGAAATATCTCTTCTCAGATTCCACAGAAATAAGGCTAGCAAAGAGATCCACGAAATACAGATGTAACCCTGTGAGATGAATTAACAGAACACTAAGCAGTTTCTCAGAAAGCTTTTTCCAGATTTCATCTGAGGATATTTCCTTTTTCACCATAGCCCTCTATGGGCTTCCAAATATCACTTTGCCAATTCCACAAGAAGTGTCTTAGCGAAAGGCTTCTTGAGGGGAAAGCTGTAACTCTGTGAGATGATTTCACGGAACACAAGGAAGTTTCTCAGAAAGCTTCTTTCGCTTTGTTATCGGAGGATATTTCCTTTGGCCCTATAGTCTTCAAAGGGATCCGAAATATCTGTTCTCAGATTCCACAGAAATAAGGCTAGCAAAGAGATCCACGAAATACAGATACAACTCTGTGAGATGAATTAACAGAACACTAAGCAGTTTCTCAGAAAGCTTCTTTCCAGATTTCATCTGAGGAAATTTTCTTTTTCAACATAGCCCTCCATGGGCTTCCAAATATCACTTTGACAATTCCACAAGAACTGTCTTAGCGAAAGGCTTCTTGAGGGGAAAGCTGTAACTCTGTGAGATGATTTCAGAGAACACAAAGAAGTTTCTCAGTAAGCTTCTCTCTCTTTCTTATCGGAGGATATTTCCTATGTCCCTATAGTCTTCAAAGGGATCCGAAATATCTGTTCTCCGATTCCACAGAAATAAGGCTAGCAAAGAGATCCACGAAATACAGATGTAACTCTTCGAGTGGAAATCACACATCACAGAGCATTTTTTCAGAAAGCTTCTTTCCAGATTTCATCTGAGGATATTTCCTTTTTCACCATACACCTCTATGGGCTTCCTAATATCACTTTGCCAATTCCACAAGAACTGTCTTAGCGAAAGGCTTCTTGAGGGGAACGCTGTAACTCTGTGAGATGATTTCACAGAACACAAAGAAGTTTCTCAGAAAGCTTCTTTCTCTTTGTTATCGGAGGATATTTCCTTTGGCCCTATAGTCTTCAAAGGGATCCGAAATATCTGTTCTCAGATTCCACAGAAATAAGGCTAGCAAAGAGATCCACGAAATACAGATGTAACTCTGTGAGTGGAAGTCACACATCACAGAACAGTTTCCAGAAAGCTTCTTTCCAGATTTCATCTGAGGATATTTCATTTTTCACCATAGCCCTATAGGGGTTTCCAAATATCACTTTGCAATTCCACAAGAAGTGTCTTAGCGAAAGTCTTCTTGAGGGGAAAGCTGTAACTCTGTGAGATGATTTCACAGAACACAAAGAAGTTTCTCAGAAAGCTTCTATCTCTTTGTTATCGGAGGATATTTACTTTGGCCCTTTAGTCTTCAAAGGGATCCGAAATATCTGTTCTCAGATTCCACAGAAATAAGGCTAGCAAAGAGATCCACGAAATACAGATATAACTCTGTGAGATGAATTAACAGAACACTAAGCAGTTCCTCAGAAAGCTTCTTTCCAGATTTCATCTGACGATATTTCCTTTTACACCATAGCCCTCTATGGGTTTCCAAATATCACTTTGCCAATTCCACAAGAACTGTCTTAGCGAAAGGCTTCTTAAAGGGAAAGCTGTAACACTGTGAGATGATTTCACAGAACACAAAGAAGATTCTCAGTAAGCTTCTTTCTCTTTGTTATCGGAGGATATTTCCTTTGGCCCTATAGTCTTCAAAGGGATCCGAAATATCTGTTCTCAGATTCCACAGAAATAAGGCTAGCAAAGAGATCCACGAAATACAGATGTAACTCTTCGAGTGGAAGTCACACATCACAGAGAAGTTTCTCAGAAAGCTTCTTTCCAGATTTCATCAGAGGATATTTCCTTTTTCACCATAGCCTTCTAAGGGCTTCCAAATATCACTTTGCCAATTCCACAAGAACTGTCTTAGCGAAAGGTCTTGAGGGGAAATCTGTAACTCTGTGAGATGATTTCACAGAACACAAAGAAGTTTCTCAGAACGATTCTTTCTCTTTGTTATCGGAGGATATTTCCTTTGGCCTCATAGTCTTCAAAGGGATCCGAAATATCTGCTCTCAGATTCCACAGAAATAAGGCTATCCAAGAGATCCACGAAATACAGATGTAACTCTGTGAGTGGAAGTCACACATCACAGAGCAGTTTCTCAGAAAGCTTCTTTCCAGATTTCATCTGAGGATATTTCCTTTTTCACCATAGCCCTCTATGGGCTTCCAAATATCACTTTGCCAATTCCACAAGAACTGTCTTAGCGAAAGGCTTCTTGAGGGGAAAGCTGTAACTCTGTGAGATGATTTCACAGAACACAAAGAAGTTTCTCAGAAAGCTTCTTTCGCTTTGTTATCGGAGGATATTTCCTTTGGCCCTATAGTCTTCAAAGGGATCCGAAATATCTGTTCTCAGATTCCACAGAAATAAGGCTAGCAAAGAGATCCACGAAATACAGATGTAACTCTGTGAGATGAAATAACAGAACACTAAGCAGTTTCTCAGAAAGCTTCTTTCCAGATTTCATCTGAGGATATTTCCTGTTTCACCATAGCCCCCTGTTGGTTTCCAAATATCACTTTGCCAATTCCACAAGAACTGTCTTAGCGAAAGTCTTCTTGAGGGGAAAGCTGTAACTCTGTGAGATGATTTCACAGAACACAAAGAAGTTTCTCAGAAAGCTTCTTTCTCTTTGTTATCGGAGGATATTTCCTTTGGCCCTATAGTCTTCAAAGGGATCCGAAATATCTGTTCTCCGATTCCACAGAAATAAGGCTAGCAAAGAGATCCACGAAATACAGATGTAACTCTTCGAGTGGAAGTCACCCATCACAGAGCAGTTTCTCAGAAAGCTTCTTTCCAGATTTCATCTGAGGATATTTTCTTTTTCACCATAGCCCTCTATGGGCTTCCAAATATCACTTTGCCAATTCCACAAGAACTGTCTTAGCGAAAGGCTTCTTGAGGTGAAAGCTGTAAGTCTGTGAGATGATTTCACAGAACACAAAGAAGTTTCTCAGTAAGCTTCTTTCTGTTTGTTATCGGAGGATATTTCCTTTGGCCCTATAGTCTTCAAATGGATCCAAAATATCTGTTCTCAGATTCCACAGAAATAGGCTAGCAAAGAGATTCACGAAATACAGATGTACCTCTGTGAGATGAATTAACAGAACACTAAGCAGTTTCTCAGAAAGCTTCTTTCCAGATTTCATCTGAGGATATTTCCTTTTTCACCATAGCCCCCTGTTGGTTTCCAAATATCACTTTGCCAATTCCACAAGAACTGTCTCAGCGAAAGGCTTCTTGAGGGGAAAGCTGTAACTGTGTGAGATGATTTCACAGAACACAAAGAAGTTTCTCAGTAAGCTTCTTTCTCTTTCTTATCGGAGGATATTTCCTATGTCCCTATAGTCTTCAAAGGGATCCGAAATATCTGTTCTCCGATTCCACAGAAATAAGGCTAGCAAAGAGATCCACGAAATACAGATGTAACTCTTCGAGTGGAAGTCACACATCACAGAGCATTTTTTCAGAAAGCTTCTTTCCAGATTTAATCTGAGGATATTTCCTTTTTCACCATAGACCTCTATGGGCTTCCTAATATCACTTTGCCAATTCCACAAGAACTGTCTTAGCGAAAGGCTTCTTGAGGGGAACGCTGTAACTCTGTGAGATGATTTCACAGAACACAAAGAAGTTTCTCAGAAAGCTTCTTTCTCTTTGTTATCGGAGGATATTTCCTTTGTCCCTATAGTCTTCAAAGGGATCCGAAATATCTGTTCTCAGATTCCACAGAAATAAGGCTAGCAAAGAGATCCACGAAATACAGATGTAACTCTGTGAGAGGAAGTCACACATCACAGAACAGTTTCCAGAAAGCTTCTTTCCAGATTTCATCTGAGGATATTTCATTTTTCACCATAGCCCTATAGGGGCTTCCAAATATCACTTTGCAATTCCACAAGAACTGTCTTAGCGAAAGGCTTCTTGAGGGGAAAGCTGTAACTTTGTGAGATGATTTCACGGAACACAAAGTAGTTTCTCAGAAAGCTTCTTTCTCTTTGTTATCGGAGGATATTTACTTTGGCCCTTTAGTCTTCAAAGGGATCCGAAATATCTGTTCTCAGATTCCACAGAAATAAGGCTAGCAAAGGGATCCACGAAATACAGATATAACTCTGTGAGATGAATTAACAGAACACTAAGCAGTTCCTCAGAAAGCTTCTTTCCAGTTTTCATCTGACGATATTTCCTTTTACACCATAGCCCTCTATGGGTTTCCAAATATCACTTTGCCAATTCCACAAGAACTGTCTTAGCGAAAGGCTTCTTAAAGGGAAAGCTGTAACACTGTGAGATGATTTCACAGAACACAAAGAAGATTCTCAGTAAGCTTCTTTCTCTTTGTTATCGGAGGATATTTCCTTTGGCCCTATAGTCTTCAAAGGGATCCGAAATATCTGTTCTCAGATTCCACAGAAATAAGGCTAGCAAAGAGATCCACGAAATACAGATGTAACTCTTCGAGTGGAAGTCACACATCACAGAGAAGTTTCTCAGAAAGCTTCTTTCCAGATTTCATCAGAGGATATTTCCTTTTTCACCATAGCCTTCTAAGGGCTTCCAAATATCACTTTGCCAATTCCACAAGAACTGTCTTAGCGAAAGGCTTCTTGAGGGGAAACCTGTAACTCTGTGAGATGATTTCACGGAACACAAAGAAGTTTCTCAGAAAGCTTCTTTCTCTTTGTTATCGGAGGATATTTCCTTTGGCCTTATAGTCTTCAAAGGGATCCGAAATATCTGTTCTCAGATTCCACAGAAATAAGGCTATCCAAGAGATCCACGAAATACAGATGTAACTCTGTGAGTGGAAGTCACACATCACAGAGCAGTTTCTCAGAAAGCTTCTTTCCAGATTTCATCTGAGGATATTTCCTTTTTCACCATAGCCCTCTATGGGCTTCCAAATATCACTTTGCCAATTCCACAAGAACTGTCTTAGCGAAAGGCTTCTTGAGGGGAAAGCTGTAACTCTGTGAGATGATTTCACAGAACACAAAGAAGTTTCTCAGAAAGCTTCTTTCGCTTTGTTATCGGAGGATATTTCCTTTGGCCCTATAGTCTTCAAAGGGATCTGAAATATCTGTTCTCAGATTCCACAGAAATAAGGCTAGCAAAGAGATCCACGAAATACAGATGTAACTCTGTGAGATGAATTAACAGAACACTAAGCAGTTTCTCAGAAAGCTTCTTTCCAGATTTCATCTGAGGATATTTCCTTTTTCACCATAGCCCCCTGTTGGTTTCCAAATATCACTTTGCCAATTCCTCAAGAACTGTCTTAGCGAAAGTCTTCTTGAGGGGAAAGCTGTAACTCTGTGAGATGATTTCACAGAACACAAAGTATTTCCTCAGAAAGCTTCTTTCTCTTTTTTATCGGAGGATATTTCCTTTGGCCCTATAGTCTTCAAAGGGATCCGAAATATCTGTTCGCAGATTCCACAGACATAAGGCTAGCAAAGAGATCCACGAAATACAGATGTAACTCTGTGAGTGGAAGTCACACATCACAGAACAGTTTCTCAGAAAGCTTCTTTCCACATTTCATCTGAGGATATTTCATTTTTCACCATAGCCCTCTAGGGGCTTCCAAATATCACTTTGCAATTCCACAAGAACTGTCTTAGCGAAAGGCTTCTTGAGGGGAAAGCTGTAACTCTGTGAGATGATTTCACGGAACACAAGGAATTTTACAGAAAGCTTCTTTCTCTTTATTATCAGAGGATATTTCCTTTAGCCCTATAGTCTTCAAATGGTTCCGAAATATCTCTTCTCAGATTCCACAGAAATAAGGC
Source organism: Macaca fascicularis (assembly GCF_037993035.2). Taxonomy (NCBI): domain Eukaryota; kingdom Metazoa; phylum Chordata; class Mammalia; order Primates; family Cercopithecidae; genus Macaca; species Macaca fascicularis. The sequence goes on along the minus strand of NC_088395.1, from coordinate 64,107,055 downwards.
TAGCAAAGAGATCCACGAAATACAGATGTAACTCTTCGAGTGGAAGTCACACATCACAGAGCAGTTTCTCAGAAAGCTTCTTTCCAGATTTCATCTGAGGATATTTCCTTTTTCACCATAGCCTTCTAAGGGCTTCCAAATATCACTTTTCCAATTCCACAAAAACTGTCTTAGCGAAAGGCTTCTTGAGGGGAAAGCTGTAACTCTGTGAGATGATTTCACAGAACACAAAGAAGTTTCTCAGAAAGCTTCTTTCTCTTTATTATCGGAGGATATTTCCTTTGGCCTTATAGTCTTCAAAGGGATCCGAAATATCTGTTCTCAGATTCGACAGAAATAAGGCTAGCCAAGAGATCCACGAAATACAGATGTAACTCTGTGAGTGGAAGTCACACATCACTAGGCAGTTTCTCAGAAAGCTTCTTTCCAGATTTCATCTGAGGATATTTCCTTTTTCACCATAGCCCTCTAAGGGCTTCCAAATATCACTTTGCCAATTCCACAAGAACTGTCTTAGCGCAAGGCTTCTTGAGGGGAAAGCTGTAACTCTGTGAGATGATTTCACAGAACACAAAGTAGTTCCTCAGAAAGCTTCTTTCTCTTTTTTATCGGAGGATACTTCCTTTGGCCCTATAGTCTTCAAAGGGATCCGAAATATCTGTTCTCAGATTCCACAGAAATAAGGCTAGCAAAGAGATCCACGAAATACAGATATAACTGTGTGAGATGAATTAACAGAAAACTAAGCAGTTTCTCAGAAAGCTTCTTTCCCGATTTCATCTGAGGATATTTCCTTTTTCACCATAGCCCTCTAGGGGCTTCCAAATATCACTTTGGCAATTCCACAAGAACTGTCTTAGTGAAAGGCTTCTTGAGGGGAAATGTGTAACTCTGTGAGATGATTTCACAGAACACAAAGAAGTTTCTCAGAAAGCCTCTTTCTCTTTGTTATCGGAGGATATTTCCTTTGGCCCTATAGTCTTCAAAGGGATCCGAAATATCTGTTCTCAGATTCCACAGAAATAAGGCTAGCCAAGAGATCCACGAAGTACAGATGTAACTCTGTGAGTGGAAGTCAAACATCACAGAGCAGTTTCTCAGAAAGCTCCTTTCCAGATTTCATCTGAGGATATTTCCTTTTTCACCATAGCCCTCTATGGGCTTCCAAATATCACTTTGCCAATTCCACAAGAACTGTCTTAGCGAAAGGCTTCTTGAGGGGAAAGCTGTAACTCTGTGAGATGATTTCACAGAACACAAAGAAGTTTCTCAGAAAGATTCTTTCTCTTTGTTATCGGAGGATATTTCCTTTGTCCCTATAGTCTTCAAAGGGATCCGAAATATCTGTTCTCAGATTACACAGAAATAAGGCTAGCACAGAGATCCACGAAATACAGATGTAACTCTGTGAGTGGAAGTCACACATCACAGAGCAGTTTCTCAGAAAGCTTCTTTCCAGATTTCATCTGAGGATATTTCCTTTTTCACCATAGCCCTCTATGGGCTTTCAAATATCACTTTGCCAATTCCACAAGAACTGTCTTAGCTAAAGGCTACTTGAGGGGAAAGCTGTAACTCTGTGAGGTGATTTCACAGAACACAAAGAAGTTTCTCAGTAAGCTTCTTTCTCTTTGTTATCGGAGGATATTTCCTTTGGCCCTATAGTCCTCAAAGGGATCCGAAATATCTGTTCTCAGATTCCACAGAAATAAGGCTAGCAAAGAGATCCACGAAATACAGATGTAACTCTTCGAGTGGAAGTCACACATCACAGAGCAGTTTCTCAGAAAGCTTCTTTCCAGATTTCATCTTAGGATATTTCCTTTTTCACCATAGCCCTCTATGGGCTTCGAAATGTCACTTTGCCAAATCCACAAGAACAGTCTTAGCGAAAAGCTTCCTGAGGGGAAAGCTGTAACTCTGTGAGATGATTTCACAGAACACAAAGAAGGTTCTCAGAAAGCTTCTTTCTCTTTGTTATCGGAGGATATTTCCTTTGGCCAGATAGTCTTCAAAGGGATCCGAAATATCTGTTCTCAGATTCCACAGAAATAAGGCTAGCAAAGAGATCCACGAAATACAGATGTAACTCTATGAGTGGAAGTCACACATCACGGAACAGTTTCTCAGAAAGCTTCTTTCCAGATTTCATCTGAGGATATTTCCTTTTTCACCGTAGCCCCCTATGGGCTTCCAAAATTCACTTTGCCAATTCCACAAGAACTGTCTTAGCGAAAGGCTTCTTGAGGGGATAGCTGTAACTCTGTGAGATGATTTCACAGAACACAGAGAAGTTTCTCAGAAAGCTTCTTTTGCTTTGTTATCGGAGGATATTTCCTTTGGCCCTATAGTCTTCAAAGGGATCCGAAATATCTGTTCTCAGATTCCACAGAAATAAGGCTAGCAAACAGATCCACGAAATACAGATGTAACTCCGTGAGATGAATTAACAGAACACTAAGCAGTTTCTCAGAAAGCTTCTTTCCAGATTTCATCTGAGGATATTTCCTTTTTCACCATAGCCCTGTATGGGCTTCCAAATATCACTTTGCCAATTCCACAAGAACTGTCTTAGCGAAAGGCTTCTTGAGGGGAAAGCTGTAACTCTGTGAGATGATTTCACAGAACACAAAGTAGTTTCTCAGAAAGCTTCTTTCTCTTTGTTATCGGAGGATATTTCCTTTGGCCCTATAGTCTTCAAAGGGATCCGAAATATCTGTTCTCAGATTCCACAGACATAAGGCTAGCAAAGAGATCCACGAAACACAGATGTAACTCTGTGAGTGGAAGTCACACATCACAGAGCAGTTTCTCAGAAAGCTTCTTTCCAGATTTCATCTGAGGATATTTCCTTTTTCACCATAGCCCTCTATGGGCTTCCAAATATCACTTTGCCAATTCCACAAGAACTGTCTTAGCGAAAGGCTTCTTGAGGGGAAAGCTGTAACTCTGTGAGATGATTTCACAGAACACAAAGTAGTTTCTCAGAAAGATTCTTTCTCTTTGTTATCGCAGGATATTTCCTTTGGCCCTATAGTCTTCAAATGGATCCGAAATATCTGTTCTCAGATTCCACAGAAATAAGGCTAGCAAAGAGATCCAAGAAATACAGATGTAACTCTGTGAGATGAATTAACAGAACACTAAGCAGTTTCTCAGAAAGCTTCTTTCCAGATTTCATCTGAGGATATTTCCTTTTTCACCATAGCCCTCTATGGGCTTCCAAATATCATTTTGCCAATTCCACAAGAACTTTCTTAGCGAAAGGCTTCTTGAGGGGAAAGCTGTAACTCTGTGAGATGATTTCACAGAACACAAAGAAGTTTCTCAGAACGCTTCTTCCTCTTTGTTATCGGAGGGTATTTCCTTTGGCCCTATATTCTTCAAAGGGATCCGAAATATCTGTTCTCAGATTCCACAGAAATAAGGCTAGCAAAGAGATCCACGAAATACAGATGTAACTCTGTGAGTGGAAGTCACACATCACAGAGCATTTTCTCAGAAAGCTTCTTTCCAGATTTCATGTGAGCATATTTCCTTTTTCACCATAGCCCTCTATGGGCTTCCAAATATCACTTTGCCAATTCCACAAGAACTGTCTTAGCGAAAGGCTTCTTGAGGGGAAAGCTGTAACTCTGTGAGATGATTTCACAGAACACAAAGTAGTTTCTCAGAAATCTTCTTTCTCTTTCTTATCGGAGGATATTTCCTTTGGCGCTATAGTTTTCAAAGGGATCCGAAATATCTGTTCTCAGATTCCACAGAAATAAGTCTAGCAAAGAGATCCACGAAACACAAATGTAACTCTGTGAGTGGAAGTCACACATCACAGAGCAGTTTCTCAGAAAGCTTCTTTCCAGATTTCATCTGAGGATATTTCCTTTTTCACCATAGCCCTCTATGGGCTTCCAAATATCACTTTGACAATTCCACAAGAACTGTCTTAGCGAAAGGCTTCTTGAGGGGAAAGTGGTAACTCTGTGAGATGATTTCACGGAACAGAAAGAAGTTTCTCAGAAAGCTTATTTCTCTTTGTTATCGGAGGATATTTCCTTTGGCCCTATAGTCTTCAAAGGGATCCGAAATATCTCTTCTCAGATTCCACAGAAATAAGGCTAGCAAAGAGATCCACGAAATACAGATGTAACTCTGTGAGTGGAAGTCACACATCACAGAGCAGTTTCTCAGAAAGCTTCTTTCCAGATTTCATCTGAGGATATTTCCTTTTTCACCATAGCCCTCTATGGGCTTTCAAATATCACTTTGCCAATTCCAGAAGAACTGTCTTAGCTAAAGGCTTCTTGAGGGGAAAGGTGTAACTCTGTGAGGTGATTTCACAGAACACAAAGAAGTTTCTCAGTAAGCTTCTTTCTCTTTGTTATCGGAGGATATTTCCTTTGGCCCTAGAGTCTTCAAAGGATCCGAAATATCTGTTCTCAGATTCCACAGAAATAAGGCTAGCAAAGAGATCCACGAAATACAGATGTAACTGTGTGAGATGAATTAACAGAACACTAAGCAGTTTTTCAGAAAGCTTCTTTCCAGATTTCATCTGAGGATATTTGCTTTTTCACCATAGCCCTCTATGGGTTTCCAAATATCACTTTGCCAATTCCACAAGAACTGTCTTAGCGAAAGGCTTCTTGAGGGGAATGCTGTAACTCTGTGAGATGATTTCACAGAACACAAAGAAGTTTCTCAGAAAGCTTCTTTCTCTTTGTTATCGGAAGATATCCCCTTTGTCCCTATAGTCTTCAAAGGTATCCGAAATATCTGTTCTCCGATTCCACAGAAATAAGGCTAGCAAAGAGATCCACGAAATACAGATGTAACTCTTCGAGTGGAAGTCACACATCACAGAGCAGTTTCTCAGAAATCTTCCTCCCATATTTCATCTGAGGATATTTCCTTTTTCACCATAGCCCTCTATGGGCTTCCAAATATCACTTTGCCTATTCCACAAGAACTGTCTTAGCGAAAGGATTCTTGAGGGGAAAGCTGTAACTCTGTGAGATGATTTCACAGAACACAAAGAAGTTTCTCAGAAAGCTTCTTTCCACATTTCATCTGAGGATATTTCCTTTTTCACCATAGCCCTCTATGGGCTTCCAAATATCACTTTTCCAATTCCACAAGATCTGTCTTAGTCAAAGGCTTCTTGTGGGGAAAGCTGTAACTCTGTGAGATGATTTCACGGAACACAAAGAAGTTTCTCAGAAAGCTTCTTTCTCTTTGTTATCGGAGGATATTTCCTTTGGCCCTATAGTCTTCAAAGAGATCCGAAATATCTGTTCTCCGATTCCACAGAAATAAGGCTAGCAAAGAGATACATGAAATACAGATGTAACTCTGTGAGAGGAATTAACAGAACACCTAGCAGTTTCTCAGAAAGCTTCTTTGCAGATTTCATCTGAGGATATTTCCTTTTTCACCATAGCCCTCTATGGGCTTCCAAATATCACTTTGCCAATTCCACAAGAACTGTCTTAGCGAAAGGTATCTTAAGGGGAAAGGTGTAACTCTGTGAGATGATTTCACAAAACACAAAGAAGTTTCTCAGAAAGCTTCTTTCTCTTTGTTATCGGAGGATATTTCCTTTGGCCCTATAGTCTTCAAAGGGATCCGAAATCTGTTCTCCGATTCCACAGAAATAAGGCTAGCAAAGAGATCCACGAAATACAGATGTAACTCTTCGAGTGGAAGTCACACATCACAGAGCAGTTTCTCAGAAAGCTTCTTTCCAGATTTCATCTGAGGATATTTCCTTTTTCACCATAGCCCTCTATGGGATTCCAAATATCTCTTTGCCAATTCCACAAGAACTGTCTTAGCGCAAGGCTTCTTGAGGGGAAAGCTGTAACTCTGTGAGATGATTTCACAGAACACAAAGAAGTTTCTCAGAAAGCTTGTTTCTCTTTGTTATCGGAGGATATTTCCTTTGGCCCTATAGTCTTCAAAGGGATCCGAAATATCTGTTCTCAGATTCCACAGAAATAAGGCTAGCCAAGAGATCCACGAAATACAGATGTAACTCTGTGAGTGGAAGTCACACATCACAGAGCAGTTTATCAGAAAGCTTCTTTCCAGATTTCATCTGAGGATATTTCCTTTTTCACCATAGCCCTCTAGGGGCTTCCAAATATCACTTTGCCAATTCCACAAGAAGTGTCTTAGCGAAAGGCTTCTTGAGGGGAAAGCTGTAACTCTGTGAGATGATTTCACAGAACACAAAGAAGTTTCTCAGAAAGCTTCTTTCTCTTTGTTATCGGAGGATATTTCCTTTGGCCCTATAGTCTTCAAATGGATACGAAATATCTGTTCTCAGATTTCACCGAAAAAAGGCTAGCAAAGAGATCAACGAAATACAGATGTAACTCTGTGATTGGAAGTCACAAATCACAGAGAAGTTTCTCAGAAAGCTTCTTTCCAGATTTCATCTGAGGATATTTCCTTTTTCACCATAGCCCTCTATGGGCTTCCAAATATCACTTTTCCAATTCCACAAGAAGTGTCTTAGCGAAAGGCTTCTTGAGGGGAAAGCTGTAACTCTGTGAGATGATTTCACGGAACACAAGGAAGTTTCTCAGAAAGCTTCTTTCGCTTTGTTATCGGAGGATATTTCCTTTGGCCCTGTAGTCTTCAAAGGGATCCGAAATATCTGTTCTCAGATTCCACAGAAATAAGGCTAGTAAAGAGATCCACGAAATACAGATGTAACTATGTGAGTTGAATTAACAGAACACTAAGCAGTTTCTCAGAAAGCTTCTTTCCAGATTTCATCTGAGGATATTTCCTTTTTCACCATAGCCCTCTATGGGCTTCCAAATATCACTTTGCCAATTCCACAAGAACTGTCTTAGCGAAAGGCTTCTTAAAGGGAAAGCTGTAACACTGTGAGATGATTTCACAGAACACAAAGAAGATTCTCAGTAAACTTCTTTCTCTTTGTTATCGGAGGATATTTCCTTTGGCCCTATAGTCTTCAAAGGGATCCGAAGTATCTCTTCTCAGATTCCACAGAAATAAGGCTAGCAAAGAGATCCACGAAATACAGATGTAACTCTGTGAGTGGAAGTCACACATCACAGAGCAGTTTTTCAGAAAGCTTCTTTCCAGATTTCATCTGAGCATATTTCCTTTTTCACCATAGCCCTCTATGGGCTTCCAAATATCACTTTGCCAATTCCACAAGAACTGTCTTAGCGAAAGGCTTCTTGAGGGGAAAGCTGTAACTTTGTGAGATGATTTCACAGAACACAAAGAAGTTTCTCAGAAAGCTTCTTTCTCTTTGTTATCGGAGGATATTTCCTTTGGTCCTGTAGTCTTCAAAGGGATCCGCAATATCTGTTCTCAGATTCCACAGAAATAAGGCTAGCAAAGAGATCCACGAAATACAGATGTAACTGTGTGAGATGAATTAACAGAACACTAAGCAGTTTTTCAGAAAGCTTCTTTCCAGATTTCATCTGAGGATATTTGCTTTTTCACCATAGCCCTCTATGGGTTTCCAAATATCACTTTGCCAATTCCACAAGAACTGTCTTAGCGAAAGGCTTCTTGAGGGGAAAGCTGTAACTCTGTGAGATGATTTCACAGAACACAAAGAAGTTTCTCAGAAAGCTTCTTTCTCTTTGTTATCGGAAGATATTCCCTTTGTCCCTATAGTCTTCAAAGGTATCCGAAATATCTGTTCTCCGATTCCACAGAAATAAGGCTAGCAAAGAGATCCACGAAATACAGATGTAACTCTTCGAGTGGAAGTCACACATCACAGAGCAGTTTCTCAGAAAGCTTCCTCCCAGATTTCACCTGAGGATATTTCCTTTTTCACCATAGCCCTCTATGGGCTTCCAAATATCACTTTGCCTATTCCACAAGAACTGTCTTAGCGAAAGGATTCTTGAGGGGAAAGCTGTAACTCTGTGAGATGATTTCACAGAACACAAAGAAGTTTCTCAGAAAGCTTCTTTCCACATTTCATCTGAGGATATTTCCTTTTTCACCATAGCCCTCTATGGGCTTCCAAATATCACTTTTCCAATTCCACAAGATCTGTCTTAGTCAAAGGCTTCTTGAGGGGAAAGCTGTAACTCTGTGAGATGATTTCACGGAACACAAAGAAGTTTCTCAGAAAGCTTCTTTCTCTTTGTTATCGGAGGATATTTCCTTTGGCCCTATAGTCTTCAAAGGGATCCGAAATATCTGTTCTCCGATTCCACAGAAATAAGGCTAGCAAAGAGATCCACGAAATACAGATGTAACTCTGTGAGAGGAATTAACAGAACACTAAGCAGTTTCTCAGAAAGCTTCTTTGCAGATTTCATCTGAGGATATTTCCTTTTTCACCATAGCCCTCTATGGGCTTCCAAATATCATTTTGCCAATTCCACAAGAACTGTCTTAGCGAAAGGCTTCTTGAGGGGAAAGCTGTAACTCTGTGAGATGATTTCACAGAACACAAAGAAGTTTCTCAGAACGCTTCTTCCTCTTTGTTATCGGAGGATATTCCCTTTTGCCCTACAGTCTTCAAAGGGATCCGAAATATCTGTTCTCAGATTCCACAGAAATAAGGCTAGCAAAGAGATCCACGAAATACAGATGCAACTCTGTGAGTGGAAGTCACACTTCACAGAGGAGTTTCTCAGAAAGCTTCATTCCAGATTTCATCTGAGGATATTTCCTTTTCCACCATAGCCCTCTATGGGCTTCCAAATATCACTTTGCCAATTCCACAAGAAGTGTCTTAGCGAAAGTCTTCTTGAGGGGAAAGCTGTAACTCTGTGAGATGATTTCACGGAACAGAAAGAAGTTTCTCAGAAAGCTTATTTCTCTTTGTTATCGGAGGATATTTCCTTTGGCCCTATAGTCTTCAAAGGGATCCGAAATATCTGTTCTCAGATTCCACAGAAATAAGGCTAGCAAAGAGATCCACGAAATACAGATATAACTGTGTGAGATGAATTAACAGAAAACTAAGCAGTTTCTCAGAAAGCTTCTTTCCCGATTTCATCTGAGGATATTTCCTTTTTCACCATAGCCCTCTAGGGGCTTCCAAATATCACTTTGCCAATTCCACAAGAACTGTCTTAGTGAAAGGCTTCTTGAGGGGAAATGTGTAACTCTGTGAGATGATTTCACAGAACACAAAGAAGTTTCTCAGAAAGCTTGTTTCTCTTTGTTATCGGAGGATATTTCCTTTGGCCCTATAGTCTTCAAAGGGATCCGAAATATCTGTTCTCAGATTCCACAGAAATAAGGCTAGCCAAGAGATCCACGAAATACAGATGTAACTCTGTGAGTGGAAGTCACACATCACAGAGCAGTTTCTCAGAAAGCTTCTTTCCAGATTTCATCTGAGGATATTTCCTTTTTCACCATAGCCCTCTATGGGCTTCCAAATATCACTTTGCCAATTCCACAAGAAGTGTCTTAGCGAAAGGCTTCTTGAGGGGAAATCTGTAACTCTGTGAGATGATTTCACGGAACACAAGGAAGTTTCTCAGAAAGCTTCTTTCGCTTTGTTATCGGAGGATATTTCCTTTGGCCCTATAGTCTTCAAAGGGATCCGAAATATCTGTTCTCAGATTCCACAGAAATAAGGCTAGCAAAGAGATCCAAGAAATACAGATACAACTCTGTGAGATGAATTAACAGAACACTAGGCAGTTTCTCAGAAAGCTTCTTTCCAGATTTCATCTGAGGATAATTCCTTTTTCACCATAGCCCTCTATGGGCTTCCAAATATCACTTTGCCAATTCCACAAGAACTGTCTTAGTGAAAGGCTTCTTGAGGGGAAAGCTGTAACTGTGTGAGATGATTTCACAGAACACAAAGAAGTTTCTCAGTAAGCTTCTTTCTCTTTGTTATCGGAGGATATTTCCTTTGGCCCTATAGCCTTCAAAGGGATCCAAAATATCTGTTCTCAGATTCCACAGAAATAAGGCTATCAAAGAGATTCACGAAATACAGATGTAACTCTGTGAGTGGAAGTCACATATCACAGAGCAGTTTCTCAGAAATCTTCCTTCCAGATGTCATCTGAGGATATTTCCTTTTCACCATAGCCCTCTATGGGCTTCCGAATATCCCTTTGCCAATTCCACAAGAACTGTCTTAGCGAAAGTCTTCTTGAGGGAAAAGCTGTAACTCTGTGAGATGATTTCACAGAACACAAAGAAGTTTCTCAGAAAGCTTCTTTCTCTTTGTTATCGGAAGATATTCCCTTTGTCCCTATAGTCTTCAATGTGATCTGAAATATCCGTTCTCCGATTCCACAGAAATAAGGCTAGAAAGAGATCCACGAAATACAGATGTAACTCTGTGAGTGGAAGTCACACATCACAGAGCAGTTTCTCAGAAAGCTTCTTTCCAGATTTCATCTGAGGGTATTTCCTTTTTCACCATAGCCCTCTATGGGCTTTCAAATATCACTTTGCCAATTCCAGAAGAACTGTCTTAGCTAAAGGCTTCTTGAGGGGAAAGGTGTAACTCTGTGAGGTGATTTCACAGAACACAAAGAAGTTTCTCAGTAAGCTTCTTTCTCTTTGTTATCGGAGGATATTTCCTTTGGCCCTAGAGTCTTCAAAGGATCCGAAATATCTGTTCTCAGATTCCACAGAAATAAGGCTAGCAAAGAGATCCACGAAATACAGATGTAACTGTGTGAGATGAATTAACAGAACACTAAGCAGTTTTTCAGAAAGCTTCTTTCCAGATTTCATCTGAGGATATTTGCTTTTTCACCATAGCCCTCTATGGGTTTCCAAATATCACTTTGCCAATTCCACAAGAACTGTCTTAGCGAAAGGCTTCTTGAGGGGAATGCTGTAACTCTGTGAGATGATTTCACAGAACACAAAGAAGTTTCTCAGAAAGCTTCTTTCTCTTTGTTATCGGAAGATATCCCCTTTGTCCCTATAGTCTTCAAAGGTATCCGAAATATCTGTTCTCCGATTCCACAGAAATAAGGCTAGCAAAGAGATCCACGAAATACAGATGTAACTCTTCGAGTGGAAGTCACACATCACAGAGCAGTTTCTCAGAAATCTTCCTCCCATATTTCATCTGAGGATATTTCCTTTTTCACCATAGCCCTCTATGGGCTTCCAAATATCACTTTGCCTATTCCACAAGAACTGTCTTAGCGAAAGGATTCTTGAGGGGAAAGCTGTAACTCTGTGAGATGATTTCACAGAACACAAAGAAGTTTCTCAGAAAGCTTCTTTCCACATTTCATCTGAGGATATTTCCTTTTTCACCATAGCCCTCTATGGGCTTCCAAATATCACTTTTCCAATTCCACAAGATCTGTCTTAGTCAAAGGCTTCTTGTGGGGAAAGCTGTAACTCTGTGAGATGATTTCACGGAACACAAAGAAGTTTCTCAGAAAGCTTCTTTCTCTTTGTTATCGGAGGATATTTCCTTTGGCCCTATAGTCTTCAAAGAGATCCGAAATATCTGTTCTCCGATTCCACAGAAATAAGGCTAGCAAAGAGATACATGAAATACAGATGTAACTCTGTGAGAGGAATTAACAGAACACCTAGCAGTTTCTCAGAAAGCTTCTTTGCAGATTTCATCTGAGGATATTTCCTTTTTCACCATAGCCCTCTATGGGCTTCCAAATATCACTTTGCCAATTCCACAAGAACTGTCTTAGCGAAAGGTATCTTAAGGGGAAAGGTGTAACTCTGTGAGATGATTTCACAAAACACAAAGAAGTTTCTCAGAAAGCTTCTTTCTCTTTGTTATCGGAGGATATTTCCTTTGGCCCTATAGTCTTCAAAGGGATCCGAAATCTGTTCTCCGATTCCACAGAAATAAGGCTAGCAAAGAGATCCACGAAATACAGATGTAACTCTTCGAGTGGAAGTCACACATCACAGAGCAGTTTCTCAGAAAGCTTCTTTCCAGATTTCATCTGAGGATATTTCCTTTTTCACCATAGCCCTCTATGGGATTCCAAATATCTCTTTGCCAATTCCACAAGAACTGTCTTAGCGCAAGGCTTCTTGAGGGGAAAGCTGTAACTCTGTGAGATGATTTCACAGAACACAAAGAAGTTTCTCAGAAAGCTTGTTTCTCTTTGTTATCGGAGGATATTTCCTTTGGCCCTATAGTCTTCAAAGGGATCCGAAATATCTGTTCTCAGATTCCACAGAAATAAGGCTAGCCAAGAGATCCACGAAATACAGATGTAACTCTGTGAGTGGAAGTCACACATCACAGAGCAGTTTATCAGAAAGCTTCTTTCCAGATTTCATCTGAGGATATTTCCTTTTTCACCATAGCCCTCTAGGGGCTTCCAAATATCACTTTGCCAATTCCACAAGAAGTGTCTTAGCGAAAGGCTTCTTGAGGGGAAAGCTGTAACTCTGTGAGATGATTTCACAGAACACAAAGAAGTTTCTCAGAAAGCTTCTTTCTCTTTGTTATCGGAGGATATTTCCTTTGGCCCTATAGTCTTCAAATGGATACGAAATATCTGTTCTCAGATTTCACCGAAAAAAGGCTAGCAAAGAGATCAACGAAATACAGATGTAACTCTGTGATTGGAAGTCACAAATCACAGAGAAGTTTCTCAGAAAGCTTCTTTCCAGATTTCATCTGAGGATATTTCCTTTTTCACCATAGCCCTCTATGGGCTTCCAAATATCACTTTTCCAATTCCACAAGAAGTGTCTTAGCGAAAGGCTTCTTGAGGGGAAAGCTGTAACTCTGTGAGATGATTTCACGGAACACAAGGAAGTTTCTCAGAAAGCTTCTTTCGCTTTGTTATCGGAGGATATTTCCTTTGGCCCTGTAGTCTTCAAAGGGATCCGAAATATCTGTTCTCAGATTCCACAGAAATAAGGCTAGTAAAGAGATCCACGAAATACAGATGTAACTATGTGAGTTGAATTAACAGAACACTAAGCAGTTTCTCAGAAAGCTTCTTTCCAGATTTCATCTGAGGATATTTCCTTTTTCACCATAGCCCTCTATGGGCTTCCAAATATCACTTTGCCAATTCCACAAGAACTGTCTTAGCGAAAGGCTTCTTAAAGGGAAAGCTGTAACACTGTGAGATGATTTCACAGAACACAAAGAAGATTCTCAGTAAACTTCTTTCTCTTTGTTATCGGAGGATATTTCCTTTGGCCCTATAGTCTTCAAAGGGATCCGAAGTATCTCTTCTCAGATTCCACAGAAATAAGGCTAGCAAAGAGATCCACGAAATACAGATGTAACTCTGTGAGTGGAAGTCACACATCACAGAGCAGTTTCTCAGAAAGCTTCTTTCCAGATTTCATCTGAGCATATTTCCTTTTTCACCATAGCCCTCTATGGGCTTCCAAATATCACTTTGCCAATTCCACAAGAACTGTCTTAGCGAAAGGCTTCTTGAGGGGAAAGCTGTAACTTTGTGAGATGATTTCACAGAACACAAAGAAGTTTCTCAGAAAGCTTCTTTCTCTTTGTTATCGGAGGATATTTCCTTTGGTCCTGTAGTCTTCAAAGGGATCCGCAATATCTGTTCTCAGATTCCACAGAAATAAGGCTAGCAAAGAGATCCACGAAATACAGATGTAACTGTGTGAGATGAATTAACAGAACACTAAGCAGTTTTTCAGAAAGCTTCTTTCCAGATTTCATCTCAGGATATTTGCTTTTTCACCATAGCCCTCTATGGGTTTCCAAATATCACTTTGCCAATTCCACAAGAACTGTCTTAGCGAAAGGCTTCTTGAGGGGAAAGCTGTAACTCTGTGAGATGATTTCACAGAACACAAAGAAGTTTCTCAGAAAGCTTCTTTCTCTTTGTTATCGGAAGATATTCCCTTTGTCCCTATAGTCTTCAAAGGTATCCGAAATATCTGTTCTCCGATTCCACAGAAATAAGGCTAGCAAAGAGATCCACGAAATACAGATGTAACTCTTCGAGTGGAAGTCACACATCACAGAGCAGTTTCTCAGAAAGCTTCCTCCCAGATTTCACCTGAGGATATTTCCTTTTTCACCATAGCCCTCTATGGGCTTCCAAATATCACTTTGCCTATTCCACAAGAACTGTCTTAGCGAAAGGATTCTTGAGGGGAAAGCTGTAACTCTGTGAGATGATTTCACAGAACACAAAGAAGTTTCTCAGAAAGCTTCTTTCCACATTTCATCTGAGGATATTTCCTTTTTCACCATAGCCCCCTATGGGCTTCCAAATATCACTTTTCCCATTCCACAAGATCTGTCTTAGTCAAAGGCTTCTTGAGGGGAAAGCTGTAACTCTGTGAGATGATTTCACGGAACACAAAGAAGTTTCTCAGAAAGCTTCTTTCTCTTTGTTATCGGAGGATATTTCCTTTGGCCCTATAGTCTTCAAAGGGATCCGAAATATCTGTTCTCCGATTCCACAGAAATAAGGCTAGCAAAGAGATCCACGAAATACAGATGTAACTCTGTGAGAGGAATTAACAGAACACTAAGCAGTTTCTCAGAAAGCTTCTTTGCAGATTTCATCTGAGGATATTTCCTTTTTCACCATAGCCCTCTATGGGCTTCCAAATATCATTTTGCCAATTCCACAAGAACTGTCTTAGCGAAAGGCTTCTTGAGGGGAAAGCTGTAACTCTGTGAGATGATTTCACAGAACACAAAGAAGTTTCTCAGAACGCTTCTTCCTCTTTGTTATCGGAGGATATTCCCTTTTGCCCTACAGTCTTCAAAGGGATCCGAAATATCTGTTCTCAGATTCCACAGAAATAAGGCTAGCAAAGAGATCCACGAAATACAGATGCAACTCTGTGAGTGGAAGTCACACTTCACAGAGGAGTTTCTCAGAAAGCTTCATTCCAGATTTCATCTGAGGATATTTCCTTTTCCACCATAGCCCTCTATGGGCTTCCAAATATCACTTTGCCAATTCCACAAGAAGTGTCTTAGCGAAAGTCTTCTTGAGGGGAAAGCTGTAACTCTGTGAGATGATTTCACGGAACAGAAAGAAGTTTCTCAGAAAGCTTATTTCTCTTTGTTATCGGAGGATATTTCCTTTGGCCCTATAGTCTTCAAAGGGATCCGAAATATCTGTTCTCAGATTCCACAGAAATAAGGCTAGCAAAGAGATCCACGAAATACAGATATAACTGTGTGAGATGAATTAACAGAAAACTAAGCAGTTTCTCAGAAAGCTTCTTTCCCGATTTCATCTGAGGATATTTCCTTTTTCACCATAGCCCTCTAGGGGCTTCCAAATATCACTTTGCCAATTCCACAAGAACTGTCTTAGTGAAAGGCTTCTTGAGGGGAAATGTGTAACTCTGTGAGATGATTTCACAGAACACAAAGAAGTTTCTCAGAAAGCTTGTTTCTCTTTGTTATCGGAGGATATTTCCTTTGGCCCTATAGTCTTCAAAGGGATCCGAAATATCTGTTCTCAGATTCCACAGAAATAAGGCTAGCCAAGAGATCCACGAAATACAGATGTAACTCTGTGAGTGGAAGTCACACATCACAGAGCAGTTTCTCAGAAAGCTTCTTTCCAGATTTCATCTGAGGATATTTCCTTTTTCACCATAGCCCTCTATGGGCTTCCAAATATCACTTTGCCAATTCCACAAGAAGTGTCTTAGCGAAAGGCTTCTTGAGGGGAAAGCTGTAACTCTGTGAGATGATTTCACAGAACACAAAGAAGTTTCTCAGAAAGCTTCTTTCTCTTTGTTATCGGAGGATATTTCCTTTGGCCCTATAGTCTTCAAATGGATACGAAATATCTGTTCTCAGATTCCACCGAAAAAAGGCTAGCAAAGAGATCAACGAAATACAGATGTAACTCTGTGATTGGAAGTCACAAATCAGAGAGAAGTTTCTCAGAAAGCTTCTTTCCAGATTTCATCTGAGGATATTTCCTTTTTCACCATAGCCCTCTATGGGCTTTCAAATATCACTTTGCCAATTCCACAAGAAGTGTCTTAGCGAAAGGCTTCTTGAGGGGAAATCTGTAACTCTGTGAGATGATTTCACAGAACACAAGGAAGTTTCTCAGAAAGCTTCTTTCGCTTTGTTATCGGAGGATATTTCCTTTGGCCCTATAGTCTTCAAAGGGATCCGAAATATCTGTTCTCAGATTCCACAGAAATAAGGCTAGCAAAGAGATCCAAGAAATACAGATACAACTCTGTGAGATGAATTAACAGAACACTAGGCAGTTTCTCAGAAAGCTTCTTTCCAGATTTCATCTGAGGATAATTCCTTTTTCACCATAGCCCTCTATGGGCTTCCAAATATCACTTTGCCAATTCCACAAGAACTGTCTTAGTGAAAGGCTTCTTGAGGGGAAAGCTGTAACTGTGTGAGATGATTTCACAGAACACAAAGAAGTTTCTCAGTAAGCTTCTTTCTCTTTGTTATCGGAGGATATTTCCTTTGGCCCTATAGCCTTCAAAGGGATCCAAAATATCTGTTCTCAGATTCCACAGAAATAAGGCTATCAAAGAGATTCACGAAATACAGATGTAACTCTGTGAGTGGAAGTCACATATCACAGAGCAGTTTCTCAGAAATCTTCCTTCCAGATGTCATCTGAGGATATTTCCTTTTTCACCATAGCCCTCTATGGGCTTCCAAATATCGCTTTGTCAATTCCACAAGAACTGTCTTAGCGAAAGGCTTCTTAAAGGGAAAGCTGTAACACTGTGAGATGATTTCACAGAACACAGAGAAGATTCTCTGTAAACTTCTTTCTCTTTGTTATCGGAGGATATTTCCTTTGGCCCTATAGTCTTCAAAGGGATCCGAAATATCTCTTCTCAGATTCCACAGAAATAAGGCTAGCAAAGAGATCCACGAAATACAGATGTAACTCTGTGAGTGGAAGTCACACATCACAGAGCAGTTTCTCAGAAAGCTTCTTTCCAGATTTCATCTGAGCATATTTCCTTTTTCACCATAGCCCTCTATGGGCTTCCAAATATCACTTTGCCAATTCCACAAGAACTGTCTTAGCGAAAGGCTTTTTGAGGGGAAAGCAGTAACTTTGTGAGATGATTTCACAGAACACAAAGAAGTTTCTCAGAAAGCTTCTTTCTCTTTGTTATCGGAGGATATTTCCTTTGGCCCTGTAGTCTTCAAAGGGATCCGCAATATCTGTTCTCAGATTCCACAGAAATAAGGCTAGCAAAGAGATCCACGAAATACAGATGTAACTGTGTGAGATGAATTAACAGAACACTAAGCAGTTTTTCAGAAAGCTTCTTTCCAGATTTCATCTGAGGATATTTGCTTTTTCACCATAGCCCTCTATGGGTTTCCAAATATCACTTTGCCAATTCCACAAGAACTGTCTTAGCGAAAGGCTTCTTGAGGGGAAAGCTGTAACTCTGTGAGATGATTTCACAGAACACAAAGAAGTTTCTCAGAAAGCTTCTTTCTCTTTGTTATCGGAAGATATTCCCTTTGTCCCTATAGTCTTCAAAGGGATCCGAAATATCTGTTCTCCGATTCCACAGAAATAAGGCTAGCAAAGAGATCCACGAAATACAGATGTAACTCTTCGAGTGGAAGTCACACATCACAGAGCAGTTTCTCAGAAAGCTTCCTCCCAGATTTCATCTGAGGATATTTCCTTTTTCACCATAGCCCTCTATGGGCTTCCAAATATCACTTTGCCTATTCCACAAGAACTGTCTTAGCGAAAGGATTCTTGAGGGGAAAGCTGTAACTCTGTGAGATGATTTCACAGAACACAAAGAAGTTTCTCAGAAAGCTTCTTTGTCTTTGTTATCGGAGGATATTTCCTTTGGCCCTATAGCCTTCAAAGGGATCCGCAATCTCTGTTTTCAGATTCCACAGAAATAAGGCTAGCAAAGAGATCCACGAAATACAGATGTAACTCTGTGAGATGAATTAACAGAACACTAAGCAGTTTTTCAGAAAGCTTCTTTCCAGATTTCATCTGAGGATATTTCCTTTTTCACCATAGCCCTCTATGGTTTTCCAAATATCACTTTGCCAATTCCACAAGAACTGTCTTAGCGAAAGTCTTCTTGAGGGGAAAGCTGTAACTCTGTGAGATGATTTCACAGAACACAAAGAAGTTTCTCAGAAAGCTTCTTTCTCTTTGTTATCGGAAGATATTCCCTTTGTCCCTATAGTCTTCAATGTGATCTGAAATATCCGTTCTCCGATTCCACAGAAATAAGGCTTGAAAGAGATCCACGAAATACAGATGTAACTCTGTGAGTGGAAGTCACACATCACAGAACAGTTTCTCAGAAAGCTTCTTTCCAGATTTCATCTGAGGATATTTCATTTTTCACCATAGCCCTCTAGGGGCTTCCAAATATCACTTTGCCAATTCCACTAGAACTGTCTTAGCGAAAGGCTTCTTGAGGGGAAAGCTGTAACTCTGTGAGATGATTTCACAGAACACAAAGAAGTTTCTCAGAAAGCTTCTTTCTCTTTGTTATCGGAGGATATTTCCTTTGGCCCTATAGTCTTCAAATGGATCCGAAATATCTGTTCTCAGATTCCACAGAAATAAGGCTAGTAAAGAAATCCACGAAATACAGATGTAACTCTGTGAGTTGAATTAACAGAACACTAAGCAGTTTCTCAGAAAGCTTCTTTCCCGATTGAATCTGAGGATATTTCCTTTTTCAGCATAGCCCTCTATGGGCTTCCAAATATCACTTTGCCAATTCCACAAGAACTGTCTTAGCAAAAGGCTTCTTGAGGGGAAAGCTGTAACTCTGTGAGATCATTTCAAAGAATACAAAGAAGTTTCTCAGAAAGATTCTTTCTCTTTGTTATCGGAGGATATTTCCTTTGGCCCTATAGTCTTCAAAGGGATCCGAAATATCTGTTCTCCGATTCCACAGAAATAAGGATAGCAAGGAGATCGACGAAATACAGATGTAACTCTGTGAGTGGAAGTCACACATCACAGAGGAGTTTCTCAGAAAGCTTCATTCCAGATTTCATCTGAGGATATTTCCTTTTTCACCATAGCCCTCTAAGGGCTTCCAAATATCACTTTGCCAATTCCACAAGAAGTGTCTTAGCGAAACGCTTCTTGAGGGGAAAGCTGTAACGCTGTGAGATGATTTCACGGAACAGAAAGAAGTTTCTCAGAAAGCTTATTTCTCTTTGTTATCGGAGGATATTTCCTTTGGCCCTATAGTCTTCAAAGGGATCCGAAATATCTGTTCTCAGATTCCACAGAAATAATGCTAGCAAAGAAATCCACGAAATACAGATATAACTGTGTGAGATGAATTAACAGAAAACTAAGCAGTTTCTCAGAAAGCTTCTTTCCCGATTTCATCTGAGCATATTTCCTTTTTCACCATAGCCCTCTACTGGCTTCCAAATATCACTTTGCCAATTCCACAAGAACTGTCTTAATGAAAGGCTTCTTGAGGGGAAATGTGTAACTCTGTGAGATGATTTCACAGAACACAAAGAAGTTTCTCAGAAAGCTTCTTTCTCTTTGTTATCGGAGGATATTTCCTTTGGCCCTATACTCTTCAAAGGGATCCGAAATATCTGTTCTCAGATTCCACAGAAATAAGGCTAGCCAAGAGATCCACGAAATACAGATGTAACTCTGTGAGTGGAAGTCACACATCACAGAGTAGTTTCTCAGAAAGCTTCTTTCCAGATTTCATCTGAGGATATTTCCTTTTTCACCATAGCCCTCTATGGGCTTCCAATTATCACTTTGCCAATTCCACAAG